>NW_026889778.1:36975000-37575000 GCF_033153115.1 Saccostrea echinata
CTACACAATTTCTATTCAATATGTTTTTAGAAAATCTCTATAGTTTTAGAGATATGATAAAAAATGTCTCGAAAATTCACTCCTGATTTATGTTCTAAATTTCGACCCCTACCGAGCTTCCATACTAGGTACTTCCGGAAAATTTGAAAACCCAGGTGCAAAACTTCAACATGTCGTCTATAATCGCTGAAAATTTCAGCGCTCTAGCTTTTGCCGTTTTTTAGTTTTTGTGTCGACAAAATGGTTATCTGAAAATCGATTAAAGGGCGATAACTTCCGACCGGAAGTGAATTTTAAGGATTTGAACAAAAAAGGATCATCTTCAGATCAAAAGGCATTACCCCTGAAAATTTCATGAAAATCGATCGAACCATTTGCGAGATATCTTCTGCACAAAAATTGTAAAGAAAAAGTGGAATAATAATAATAATAATAATAATAAAAGTGAAAAAGAAACAATACAATAATAGAAGGGTCTTCCGTTGGAGACGGAAGACCCTAATAAGAAAAAGAAACAGTACAATAATAGAAGGGTCTTCCGCTGAAGACGGAAGACCCTAATAATAACTAGATGCGATCTCGTTGCGAGCAACGAGTGGGTCTTCCGTCCGATTTTTGATAAGATGAGATACGAATTTGACTGAGATTTTCGGTCATAAATATATAAATAGTGAAAACGTACAATTTGCTTCAGTTATGTTTAACAAACTTTTGATCATTATGACACCTAAAAACGCAATGTTTGATGTAGATTTTAAAATATTTACAGTAGCAGATCGTGAAGATGAACATTACTGTAAAAGGGTATAGATAAAAGACTTTTGGCCCCTCTGAGCCCCTAATTCGAGGGGTCAGCTCCTTTCTCTTAAAATTACATGAAAGGTCTAGTAATTCTCAAGACTTTTTGTTCAACAACTATTCAGAAGTTTCGTTTCGTTTTCGAGATATGTGGACTTGAAATATTTAGGGGCCGTCCCTTAAAGTCCTTAAGGGGCTGTTTAGGAAAAATTCAAAGGATGCACATTGTTGAGAACATCATTCTAAACAACTTTTGTTCAATATTGCTTTTCAAAATATTCCCTTCTTTCGAGATATAAAGCATCAAAGATTAAGCATTCTGGGCCCTTATGGTCCCTAATTACGTAATATTTGAAGAAAACTTTCAGATATATAGTTGCAGATTGTGAAGATGAACATTTTTGCTTCAATAATTAATATCAAAATATTTAACGTTAAAGAGTAAAAGATGAAAGACTTTTGGCCCCTCTGAACCCCTAATTTGAGGGGTCAGCCCCTTTTTCTTGATATCACATGAAAGGTCTTGTAATTCTGAAGACTTTTTGTTCAACAACTATTCAGAAGTTTCGTTTCGTTTTCGAGATATGTAGACTTGAAATATTTTAGGGCCGTCCCTTAAAGTCCTTATAGGGGCTGTTTAGGAAAAATTCAAAGGATGCACATTGTTGAGACCATCATTCTAAACAACTTTTGTTCAATATTGCTTTTCAAAATATTTCCCCTTTTCGAGATATAAAGCATCAAAGATTAAGCATTCGGGCCCCTTATGGCCCCTAATTACGTAATATTTGATGAAAATTTTAAGATATATAGTTGCAGATTGTGAAGATGAACATTTTTGCTTCAATAACTAATATCAAAATATTTAACGTTAAGGAGTTATAGATGAAAGACTTTTGGCCCCTCTGAACCCCTAATTTGAGGGGTCAGCCCCTTTTTCTTGATATCACATGAAAGGTCTTGTAATTCTGAAGACTTTTTGTTCAACAACTATTCAGAAGTTTCGTTTCGTTTTCGAGATATGTAGACTTGAAATATTTAGGGGCCGTCCCTTTAAGTCCTTATAGGGGCTGTTTAGGAAAAATTCAAAGGGTGCACATTGTTGAGACCATCATTCTAGACAACTTTTGTTCAATATTGCTTTTCAAAATGTTTCCCCTTTTCGAGATATAAAGCGTCAAAGATTTAGCATTCTGGCCCCTTGTGGCCCCTAATTATGTGCCATACGAGGTGAAAATCATAAAATATAATTGTAAATTGTTAAGATAAATATTTTTGCTTCAGTAATGTATACCAAAATAATGCTTGTTTAAGAGTTATCGATTTCAGACTTTTGGCCCCTATCGGCCCCTAATGTGATGAGTCAGCGCTTTTTTCTTGATATCATGTTACAGATCTTGTCATTCTGCACAAATTTTGTTCAATATGTTTTAACAAATTAATTATACTTTAAAAGATATGATATAAAATGTCTCAAAAATTCACTCATGATTCGTGTCCTTAATTTCGACCCCTACCGAGCTTCCATACCAGGCACTTCCGGAAAATATCCAAACCCAGGTGCAAAATGGCAACATGTCCTCTATCATCACTGAAAATTTCAGCGCTCTAGCTTAAGCCGTTTTTGAGTTCCATCGCAGACAAGGAGGTCCTCTAAATTTTGATAAAAGGGCGATAACTTCCGACCGGAAGTATCACTTAACGAAATTGCCGGAATTAACTGCAGATGTCAACGCATCTACCATGAAAATTTGAATGAAATCGAACGAGCCATCTCCGAGAAATCGTCTGCACAAATTTTGTAAGAAGAAAAAAGAATAATAATAAAGGTAAAAAAGAAACCGAAGAATAATAGAAGGGTCTTCCGCTGAAGACGGAAGACCCTAATAACTAGATCCGATCTCGTTGCGAGCAACGAGTGGGTCTTCCGTCCGATTTCGATGAGATGTCATTTTGATTGAAACAAGGACTATCTCTGTATTTTGAAAGACGGAGAACGTCATACAATGTGTTTTGAAATCACTCAAAGGTTAAATATAGTGAAATTTAAACGATTTAAATTTTCAAAAAATTTAAATTGAAACCAACCATTAAAACAAGGACTATCTCTGTATTTTGAAAGATGGAGAACATCATACAATGTGTTTTGAAATCTCTCAAAGGTCAAAAAGAATGAGATTTAAACGATTTAAATTTTTCAAAAAATTTAAATTGAATCCAAACGTTAAAACAAGGACTATCTCTGTATTTTGAAAGATGAGAACATCATAGAATGTGTTTTGAAATCTTTCAAAGGTTAAATAGAGTGAGATTTAAACGATTTAAATTTTTAAAAAAATTTAAATTAAATCCAAATGTTAAAACAAGGACTATCTCTGTATTTTGGAAGATGGAGAACATCATATAATGTGTTTTGAAATCTTTCAAAGGTCACATAGAGTGAAATTTAAACGATTTAGATTTTTCAAAAAATTTAAATTGAAACCAACCATTAAAACAAGGACTATCTCTGTATTTTGAAAGATGGAGAACATCATACAATGTGTTTTGAAATCACTCAAAGGTTAAATAGAGTGAGATTTTAACGATTTAAATTTTTCAAAAAAATTAAATTGAAACCAACCATTAAAACAAGGACTATCTCTGTATTTTGAAAGATGGAGAACATCATACAATGTGTTTTAAAATCTCTCAAAGGTCAAATAGGGTGAAATTTAAACGATTTAAATTTTTCAAAAAATTTAAATTGCTTCCAAATGTTAAAACAAGGTCTATTTCTGTATTTTGAAAGACGGAGAATATCATACAATGTGTTTTGAAATCTTTCAAAGTTCAAATAGAGTGAGATTCAAACAATTTAAAATTTTCAAAAAATTCAATTTGTTTCCAAATGTAAAAACAAGGACTATCTCTGTATTTTGAAAGACGGAGAACATCATACAATGTGTTTTGAAATCACTCAAAGGTCAAATAGAATGAGATTTAAACGATTTAAATTTAAAAAAAAAATTAAATTAAATCCAAATGTTTAAACAAGGACTACCTCTGTATTTTGGAAAATTTAAATTGAAACCAACCATTAAAACAAGGACTATCTCTGTATTTTGAAAGATGGAGAACATCATACAATGTGTTTTGAAATCACTCAAAAGTTAAATAGAGTGAGATTTAAACGATTTAAATTTTTCAAAAAATTTAAATTAAATCCAAATGTTAAAACAAGGACTATCCCTGTATTTTGGAAGATGGAGAACATCATACAATGTGTTCTGAAATCTTTCAAAGGTCAAATAGAGTGAAATTTAAACGATTTAAATTTTTCAAAAAATTTAAATTGAAACCAACCATTAAAACAAGGACTATCTCTGTATTTTGAAAGGTGAAGAACATCATACAATATGTATGAAATCTCTCAAAGGTCAAATAGAGTGAGATTTAAAGGATTTAAATTTTTCAAAAAATTTAAATTAAATCCAAATGTTAAAACAAGGACTATCCCTGTATTTTGGAAGATGGAGAACATCATACAATGTGTTTTGAAATCTTTCAAAGGTCAAATAGAGTGAAATTTAAACGATTTAAATTTTTCAAAAAATTTAAATTGAAACCAACCATTAAAACAAGGACTATCTCTGTATCTTGAAAGGTGAAGAACATCATACAATATGTATGAAATCTCTCAAAGGTCAAATAGAGTGAGATTTAAAGGATTTAAATTTTTCAAAAAATTTAAATTGCTTCCAAATGTTAAAACAAGGACTATTTCTGTATTTTGAAAGATGGAGAATATCATACAATGTGTTTTGAAATCACTCAAAGGTCAAATAGAGTGAGATTTAAAGGATTTAAATTTTTAAAAAAATTTAAATTAAATCCAAATGTTAAAACAAGGACTATCTCTGTATTTTGAAAGATGGAGAACATCATACAATATGTTTTGAAATCACTCAAAGGTCAAATAGAATGAGATTTAAACGATTTAAATTTTAAAAAAAAATTAAATTAAATCCAAATGTTAAAACAAGGACTACCTCTGTATTTTGGAAGATGGAGAACATCATATAATTTGTTTTGAAATCTTTCAAAGGTCAAACAGAGTGAAATTTAAACGATTTAAATTTTTCAAAAAATTTAAATTGAAACCAACCATTAAAACAACGACTATCTCTGTATTTTGAAAGATGGAGAACATCATACAATGTGTTTTGAAATCACTCAAAAGTTAAATAGAGTGAGATTTAAACGATTTAAATTTTTCAAAAATTTAAATTAAATCCAAATGTTAAAACAAGGACTATCCCTGTATTTTGGAAGATGGAGAACATCATACAATGTGTTCTGAAATCTTTCAAAGGTCAAATAGAGTGAAATTTAAACGATTTAAATTTTTCAAAAAATTTAAATTGAAACCAACCATTAAAACAAGGACTATCTCTGTATTTTGAAAGGTGAAGAACATCATACAATATGTTTTGAAATCTCTCAAAGGTCAAATAGAGTGAGATTTAAAGGATTTAAATTTTTCAAAAAATTTAAATTGCTTCCAAATGTTAAAACAAGGACTATTTCTGTATTTTGAAAGATGGAGAATATCATACAATGTGTTTTGAAATCACTCAAAGGTCAAATAGAGTGAGATTTAAAGGATTTAAATTTTTAAAAAAATTTAAATTAAATCCAAATGTTAAAACAAGGACTATCTCTGTATTTTGAAAGATGGAGAACATCATACAATGTGTTTTGAAACCTCTCAAAGGTCAATTAGAGTGAGATTTAAATGATTTAAATTTTTCAAAAAATTTAAATTGCACTGAAATATTAAACAAAAGTCAACTTACATATTTTGAAAGAAAAGAACATCATTTGTTGCGTTTTTTATGTTTGTGGAAGCAATTTAAATTTTTTGAAAAATTTAAATCGTTTAAATTTCACCCTATTTGACCTTTGAGAGATTTTAAAACACATTGTATGATGTTCTCCATCTTTCAAAATACAGAGATAGTCCTTGTTTAAACGTTTGGATTCAATTTAAATTTTTTGAAAAATTTAAATCGTTTAAATTTCACTCTATTTGACCTTTGAAAGATTTCAAAACACATTATATGATGTTCTCCATCTTTCAAAATACAGAAATAGTCTTTGTTTTAACATTTGGAAGCAATTTAAATTTTTTGAAAAATTTAAATCGTTTAAATCTCAGTCTATTTGACCTTTGAGAGATTTCAAAACACATTGTATGATGTTCTCCATCTTTCAAAATACAGAGATAGTCCTTGTTTTAACGTTTGGATTCAATTTAAATTTTTTGAAAAATTTAAATCGTTTAAATTTCACTCTATTTGACCTTTGAGAGATTTCAAAACACATTATATGATGTTCTCCATCTTTCAAGATATAGAAATAGTCCTTGTTTTAACATTTGAATTCAATTTAAATTTTTTGAAAAAATTTAAATCGTTTAAAATTCACTTTATTTGACCTTTTAGAGATTCAAAACACATTGTTTGATGTTCTACATCTTTCAAAATACAGAGACAGTCCTTGTTTTAACATATGGATTCAGTTTAAATTTTTTGAAAAAAATTAAATCGATAAAATTTTACTTTCTTTGACCTTTGAGAGATTTCACCTCATTGTATGATGTTCTCCATCTTTAGAGCAGTTTTGAATTTTTTAAAAAAATTTTAAATCGTTTAAATTTCACTCTTTTTGACCTCCAATAGACTCCAAATCACTCTCATTCATGTTCTCATTATTTTAGATGTCCTTGATTTCATATTTAAAGGCTTTTAAATTATTCCAAATTTGAAAATTTTTGAAGTTTTAAATGCTGGAATAAAAATTCATCAAGTAGGAGCTTACCGCTTTCAACATTAGAGGATATATCAAAATCTTACGATTTTAAAGGTTTTAAAATTTGAAATTACAGTATTCAAAACTTTCAATGATTTAAATTGAATACGCAAATTTTCATAATCACAGGTACATTATGAAATCACTATTTCCGACTTAATTGAATGTCCTTGCTTTCTTCTAGATCACTGTGTATTAAACGTCGCTGAAGAAAATCGATAACTTATACATGGGCCGTCAAAATTCTCTAACACACCTGAGCTCATATTTTCTTAAAAATTTCACCTAAAATCAAAACAAATATACTGTAAGAAAGGTCACAGGAAGACCTATCAGACGGTGTAAAAAAGTTTAAAATCGGTCAAGAAATAAAAAAGTAAAGATTTTTTAAAAATAAAAGGATATCCGCCAAAGATGAAAGAGTACGGTCATCCACAAGTGTCCTTGATAATGAGTTTGACATGTCCTGTCAAAAAAAAGCTAACATACCTGAGCTCATATTTTCTTTATTAGTGCATTTACAAACAAAAGAAATACATTGTTGGAAAGGTCTCGTAAAGATCTATTTGATGGTGTATAAAGTTCTAAAATCGGTCAAGAAATAAAAGAGTAATGCTTTTTAAAAGAAATCAAAGGATATCTGCCAAAGATCAAAGAGTACGGTCATACGCAAGTGTCCTTGACAATGATTTTGACATGTCCTGTCAAAACAAAAGGCTAACTTACCTGAGCTCATATTTTCTTTATTAGTGCACTTACAATAAAACCAAATATACTGTTGGAAAGGTCTCGTAAAGATCTATTTGACCGTGTAAAAAGTTTTAAAATCGGTCAAGAAATAAAAGAGTAATGATTTTTTAAAGAAAAGTTCTTAAAGTACACTTGCACTCAAGTGACCTAACACACCTGAGCTTATATATTGTTTATTAATGTACTCACATGCAAAACAAATACATTTTTGGAAAGTTCTCGCCAAGATCTATTTTACAATATAAAAAATTTCAAAATTCCATTAAAAAATTTTTTTTTGAAAAATTTAACTTTAAAATTTGAAAAATTTAAACATCTTCTTAAAATTTCAAAAGTCAGGTGCACATGTCAAGGTCTCAATTCTATCATTCCTGAAAATTTCAAATTTCTATTTTGCGCAGTTTCTTCGGAGTAGGACAGACCGGAATTGCAGAAAAACGTCAAAAATACGTCATATTTCGCGACCGGAAGTGAAATCATCAAAAATGAAAAAAACGTCCCGAGGGAACATCGTTCCCTATCATCTCCGAAAGTTTCATAAAAATCCACCGAACCGTTACTGAGATACCGGTGTAGGAAAAAAAATAATAATAATAATAAGAACTAGATGAGATCTCGTTGCGAGCAACGAGTGGGTCTTCCGTCCGATTTTTGATAAGATGAGATAAGAATTTGACTGAGATTTTCGTTCAAATATAATGATATAAATAAATTGTTAAGACGAACAATTTTGCTTTAATAATGTTTTACAAAATATTGATCATTAAAGGAATATAGATTAAAGACTTTTGCCCCTTCCTGGCCCCTAATGTGAGAGGTCAGCCCCTTTTTTCTTGATATCATTTTAAAGCTCTCATGATTTTGAACACTTTTTGTTCAACAACTAGTCAGAAATTCTTTTTTGTTTTCGGGATATATGCAAAAGAAATATTAAAGGCCGGCCCTTCAAGTCCTAGATGGGGACGTCTAGCAAAAATTGAAAGAGTGCATATTGTTCAGAATATTATTTTGATCGTCTTTTGTTCAATACTGTTTATCAAAATATTCTTCCTTTTCGAGATATATTGCGCCAAAGATTATGCAATCTGGCCCCCTAAAGACCCCTTACTGCGTAATATATGATATCAAGATCATGTTATTTAGATAAAGTGTGTGAAGATGTACTATTTCGCTTCAGTAATATATTACAAAATATTGATCATTAAAGAGTTATTAATCGTATACTTTCGGCCCCTCTCAGCCCCTTATTTGATGGGTCAGACCCTTTTCATTGATATCACCTTAAAGCTCTTATGATTTTGAACACTTTTTGTTCAAGAATTATTCAAAATTCTTTTTCGTTTCCGAGATATATCCGAAGGATATATTTAGGGGCCGGCCCTTCAACTCCTTAATGGGGACGTTTAGCAAAAATCAAAAGGTTGCATATTGTTTAGAACATTATTTTGAACAAATTTTGTTCAATATTGCTTATCAAAATATTTCCCACTTTTGAGATATAAAGCATCAAAGATTTAGCATTCTGGCTCCTTATGACCCCTAATTATGAAACATATGATGTGAGTATCATAATATATAGTTGTAAATTGTTGAAATGAACATTTTAGCTTCAGTAATGCATTACAAAATATTGATCGTTAAAGAGTTATTGTTTAAAGACTTTCGGCCCCTCTCGGCCCCTATTTTGAGGGGCCAGCCCCTTTTTCTTCATATCACTTTAACGCTCTCATGATTTTGAACACTTTTGTTCAACAACTACTCAGAAATTTTTCTTCGTTTCTGAGATATTTGCAAAGGAAGTATTTAGGTGCCTGCCCTTCAACTCCTTAATGGGGACGTTTAGCAGAATATGAAAGGTTGCATATTGTTTAGAACATTATTTTGAACATTTTTTGTTCAATATTGCTTATCAAAATATTTACCACTTTTGAGATATAAAGCGTCAAAAATTTAGCATTCTGGCCCCTTATGGCCCCTAATTATGTAACATATGATGTAAATATCATAATATATAGTTGTAAATTGTTGAGATGAACATTTTTGCTTCCGTAATGCATTACAAAATATTGATCGTTAAAGAGTTATTGTTCAAAGACTTTCGACCCCTCTCAGCCCCTATTTTGAAGGGCCAGTCCCTTTTTCTTCATATCACTTTAAAGCTCTCATGATTTTGAACATTTTTTGTTCAACAACTACTCAGAAATTCTTTTTCGCTTCTGAGATATTTGCAAAGGAAGTATTTAGGGGCCGGCCCTTCAACTCCTAAATGTGAACATTTAGCAAAAAATGAAATGTTGCATATTGTTTAGAACATTATTTTGAACATCTTTTGTTCAATATTGCTTATCAAAATATTTACCACTTTTGAGATATAAGGCGTCAAAGATTTGGCATTCTGGCCCCTTATGGCCCCTAATTATGTAACATATGATGTAAATATCATAATATATAGTTGTAAATTGTTGAGATGAACATTTTTGCTTCCGTAATGCATTACAAAATATTGATCGTTAAAGAGTTATTGTTCAAAGACTTTCGGCCCCTCTCAGCCCCTATTTTGAAGGGCCAGCCCCTTTTTCTTCATATCACTTTAAAGCTCTCATGATTTTGAACACTTTTTGTTCAACAACTATTCAGAAATTCTTTTTCGTTTCCGAGCTATATGCAAAAGATATATTTAGGGGCCAGCCCTTAAACTCCTTAATGGGGAAGTTTAGCAAAAATTGAAAGGTTAAATATTGTTTAGAACATTATTTTGAAGATCTTTTATTCAATATTGCTTATCAAAATATTTCCCACTTTGGAAATATAGAGTGCCAAAGATTTGGCATTCTGGCCCTTTATGGCCCTTAATTATGTAACATATGATGTAAATATCATAATATATGGTTGTAAATTGTTAAGATAAACATTTTTGCTTCAGTAATGTATACCAAAATATTGATCGTTAAAGAGTTATTGATTTAATACTTTTGGCCCCTCTCGGCCCCTAACATGACAAGTCAGCCCTTAATTCTTGATATCATATAAAAGATCTTGTCATTCTGCACAAAAATTGTTCAATATGTTTTTACAAAATAATTATACTTTAAAAGATATGATACAAAATGTCTCAAAAATTCACTCATGATTCGTGTCCTAAATTTCGACCCCTACCGAGCTTCCATACAAGGCACTTCCTGAAAATATCCAAACCCAGGTGCAAAATGGCATCATGTCCTCTATCATCACTGAAAATCTCAGCACTCTAGCTTAAGCCGTTTTTGAGTTCCATCGCAGACAAGGAGGTCCTCTGAATTTTAATAAAAGGGCGATAACTCGCGACCGGAAGTCAATATCCCTTAACAGACTTGCCAGAATTAACTTCAGATGTCAACGCATCTACCTTGAAAATTTGAATAAAATCGAACGAGCCATCTCCGAGAAATCCTCTGCACAAATTTTGTAAGGAGAAAAAAGAATAATAATAATAATAATAATAATAATAATAAAGGTAAAAAAGAAACCTAAGAATAATAGAAGGGTCTTCCGCTGAAGACGGAAGACCCTAAAAAGAAACAATACAATAATAGAAGGGTCTTCCGCTGAAGACGGAAGACCCTAATAATAATAATAAAGGTAAAAAAGAAACCTAAGAATAATAGAAGGGTCTTCCGCTGAAGACGGAAGACCCTAATAATAATAAAAGTGAAAAAGAAACAATAGAATAATAGAAGGGTCTTCCGTTGGAGACGGAAGACCCTAATAATAACTAGATGAGATCTCGTTGCGAGCAACGAGTGGGGCTTCCGTCCTATTTTTGATAAGATGAGATAAGAGTTTGACTGAGATTTTCGTTTAAATATAATGATATAAATAAATTGTTAAGACGAACAATTTTGCTTTAATAATGTTTAACAAAATATTGGTCATTAAAGGGTTATAGATTAAAGATTTTCGGCCCTTCTTGGCCCCTAATGTGAGAGTTCAGCCCCTTTTTCTTGATATCATCTTAAATCTCTCATGATTTTGAACACTTTTTGTGCAACAACTATTCAGAAATTCTTTTTTGGTTTCGGGATATATGCAAAAGAATTATTAAGGGCCGGCCCTTCAAGTCCTAAATGGGGAGGTCTAGCAAAAATTCAAAGAGTGCATACCGGTATTGTTCAGAATATTATTTTGAACGTCTTTTGTTCAATACTGTTTATCAAAATATGCTTCCTTTTCGAGACATATTGCACCAAAGATTATGCAATCTGGCCCCCTAAAGACCCCTTGTTGCGTAACATATGCTATCAACATCATGTTATTTAGATAAAGGGTGTGAAGAAGAACTATTTCGCTTCGGTAATATATTACAAAATATTGATCATTAAAGAGTTATTGATTGTGTACTTTCGGCCCCTCTCGGTCCCTTATTTAAGGGGTCAGACCCTTTTCCTTGATATTACCTTAAAGCTCTCATGATTTTTTTTTTTACACTTTTTGTTCAACAACTAGTCAGAAATTCTTTTTCGTTTCTGAGATATTCGCAAAAGAAGTATTTAGGGGCAGGCCCTTTAACTTCTTAATGGGGACGTTTAGCAAAAAATGAAAGGTTGCATCCTGTTTAGGACATAAATTTGGACATCTTTTGTTCAATATTGCTTATCAAAATAATTCCCACTTTTGAGATATAAAGCGTCAAAGATTTAGCATTCTGGCCCCTTATGGCCCCTAATTATGTAACAATTGATGTGAATATCATAATATATAGTTGTAAATTGTTGAGATAAACATTTTTGCTTCAATAATGCATTGCAAAATATTGATAGTTAAAGAGTTATTGATTAAAGACTTTTGGCCCCTCTCAGCCCCTATTGTAAGGGTCCAGCCCCTTTTTCTTCATATCACTTTAAAGCTCTCCTGATTTTGAACACTTTTTGTTCAACAACTAGTCAGAAATTTTTTTTCGTTTCTTAGATATATGCAAATGAAGTATTTAGGGGCCGGCCCTTCAACTCCTTAATGGGGACGTTTAGCAAAAAATGAAAGGTTGCATCTTGTTTAAAACATTATTTTGGACATCTTTTGTTCAATATTGCTTATCAAAATATTTCCCACTTTAGAGACAAAAACGTCAAAGATTTAGCATTCTGGCCCCTTATGGCCCCTAATTATGTAACAAATGATGTGAATATCATAATATATAGTTGTAAATTGTTGAGATAAACATTTTTGCTTCAGTAATGCACTACAAAATATTGATAGTTAAAGAGTTATTGTTCAAAGACTTCCGGCCCCTGTCAGGCCCTATTGTGAGGGTCCAGCCCCTTTTTCTTCATATCACTTTAAAGCTTTCATGATTTTGAACACTTTTTGTTCAACAACTAGTCAGAAATTTTTTTTCGTTTCTGAGATATTTACAAAAGAATTTTTAGGGGCCGGTCCTTCAACTCCTTAATCGGGACGTTTAGCAAAAAATGAAAGGTTGCATCTTGTTTAAAACATTATTTTGGACATCTTTTGTTCAATATTGCTTATCAAAATATTTCTCACTTTTGAGATATAAAGCGTCAAAGATTTAGTATTCTGGCCCCTTATGGCCCCTAATTATGTAACAAATGATGTGAATATCATAATATATAGTTGTAAATTGTTGAGATAAACATTTTTGCTTCAGTAATGCATTACAAAATATTGATCGTTAAAGAGTTATTGATTAAAGACTTTTGGCCCTTCTCAGCCCCTAATGTGATGAGTCAGTCCTTTTTCTTTGATATTATATAAAAGATCTTGTAATTCTACACAATTTCTGTTCAATATGGTTTAACAAAATACTCATAGTTAAAAAGTTATCGTAAGAAATGTCTCTAAAATTCACTCATGATTCGCTTCCTAAATTTTGACCCCTACTGAGCTTCCATACTAGGCACTTCCGGAAGATTTGATAACCCAGGTGATCAATGGCAACATGTCCTCTATCATCGCTGAAAATTTCAGCACTCTAGCTTAAATCGTTTTGGAGTTCTATTGCAGACAAGGAGGTCCTCTGAATTTTGATAAAAGGGCGATAACTTCCGACCGGAAGTAAATTTCAAAAAAGTGAAAAAAAGCGTATAAGGTTCAGAAAAAGATACATCTTCCCTAAAATTTTTAAGTAAATCGATCGAGCCAACTCCGAGAAATCTTCTTCACAAAAATTGTAAAGAAAAAAAAGAAGAATAATAACTAGATGAGATCTCGTTGCGAGCAACGAGTGGGTCTTCCGTCCGATTTTTGATAAGATGAGATAAGAATTTGACTGAGATTTTCGTTAAAAAATAGTTATTTAAATAAATTGTTGAGACAAACAATTTTCCTTCAGTAATGTGTAACAAAATATTGATCATTAAAAAGTTATAGATTAAACACTTCCGGCCCGTCTTAGCCCCTTATATGAGTGGTCAGCCCCTTTTTCTTGATATCATCTTAAAGCTCTCAGGATTTTGAATACTTTTTGTTCAACAACTATTCAGAAATTCTTTTTTTGTTTCCGAGATATATGCAAAAGAAATATTAAGGGCCGACCCTTTAAGTCCTAAATGGGAAAGTCTAGCAAAAATTGAATGATTGCATATAATTAAGAATATTGTTTTGAACTTTTTTTTCTTAAAATATTGGTTATCAAAATATTCTTCCTTTTCAAGATTAATTGCGCCAAAGATTATACAATCTGACCCCTAATTACCCTTATTGCATAAGATATGATGTAAACACCATGTTATATAGTTAACGAGTGTGAAGATGAACTATTTTGCTTCAGTAATATATTACAAAATATTGATCATTAAATAGTTATTGATTATAGACTTTTGGCCCCTCTCAGCCCCTATTTTGAGGGGCCAGCCCCTTTTTCTTCATTCCACTTTAAAGCTCTTATGATTTTGAACACTTTTTGTTCAACAACTATTCAGAATTTCTTTTTCGTTTCCGAGCTATATGCTAAAGATATATTTAGGGGCCAGCCCTTCAACTCCTTAATGGGGATGTTTAGCAAAAATCAAAAGGTTAAATACTGTGTAGAACATTATTTTGAACATCTTTTATTCAATATTGCTTTTCAAAATATTTCCCACTTTCGAGATATAGAGTGCCAAAGATTTGGCATTCTGGCCCCTTCTGGCCCCTAATTATGTAACATGTGGTGTGAATATCATAACATATAGTTGGAAATTGTTGAGATAAACATTTTTGCTTCAGTAATGAATTGCAAAATATTGATCGTTAAAGAGTTATTGATTATAGACTTTCGGCCCCTCTCGGTCCCTATTTTGAGGGGCCAGCCCCTTTTTCTTCATACCACTCTAAAGCTCTTATAATTTTGAACACTTTTTGTTCAACAACTATTCAGAAATTCTTTTTCGTTTCCGAGCTATATGCAGAAGATATATTTAGGGACCAGCCCTTCAACTCCTTAATGGGGACGTATAGCAAAAATTGAAAGGTTAAATATTGTTTAGAACACTATTTTGAACATCTTTTATTCAATATTGCTTATCAAAATATTTCAAACTTTCGAGATATAGAGTGCCAAAGATTTGGCATTCTGGCCCTTTATGGCCCCTAATTATGTAACATATGATGTATATATTATAATATATGGTTGTAAATTGTTAAGATAAACATTTTTGCTTCAGTAATGTATACCAAAATATTGATCGTTAAAGAGTTATTGATTTAATACTTTTGGCCCCTCTCAGCCCCTAATATGACAAGTCAGCCCTTTTTTCTTGATTTCATATTAAAGATCTTGTCATTCTGCACAAATTTTGTTCAATATGTTTTAACAAAATAGTTATACTTTAAAAGATATGACACAAAATGTCTCAAAAATTCACTCATGATTCGTGTCCTAAATTTCGACCCCTACCGAGCTTCCATACTAGGCACTTCCGGAAAATATCTAAACCCAGGTGCAAAATGGCAACATGTCCTCTATCATCACTGAAAATTTCAGCGCTCTAGCTTAAGCCGTTTTTGAGTTCCATCGCAGACAAGGAGGTCCTCTAAATTTTGATAAAAGGGCGATAACTTTCGACCGGAAGTGATTTTCAAAAAATTGAAAAAAAGTATAAGCTTCAGACAAAGATACATCTTCCCTGAAAATTTCAAGTAAATCGATCGAGCCATCTCCGAGAAATCGTCTGCACAAAAATTGTAAAGAAAAAAAAAGAATAATAACTAGATGAGATCTCGTTGCGAGCAACGAGTGGGTCTTCCGTCCGATTTTTGATAAGATGAGATAAGAATTTGACTGAGATTTTCGTTAAAAAATAGTTATTTAAATAAATTGTTAAGACAAACAATTTTCCTTCAGTAATGTGTAACAAAATATTGATCATTAAAAAGTTATAGATTATACACTTCCGGTCCGTCTTAGCCCCTTATATGAGTGGTCAGCCCCTTTTTCTTGATATCATCTTAAAGCTCTCAGGATTTTGAATACTTTTTGTTCAACAATTATTCAGAAATTCTTTTTTTGTTTCCGAGATATATGCAAAAGAAATATTAAGGGCCGACCCTTTAAGTCCTAAATGGGAAAGTCTAGCAAAAATTGAATGATTGCATATAATTAAGAATATTATTTTGAACTTTTTTTCCTTAAAATATTGGTTATCAAAATATTCTTCCTTTTCAAGATTAATTGCGCCAAAGATTATACAATCTGACCCCTAATTACCCTTATTGCATAAGATATGATGTAAACACCATGTTATATAGTTAACGAGTGTGAAGATGAACTATTTTGCTTCAGTAATATATTACAAAATATTGATCATTAAATAGTTATTGATTATAGACTTTTGGCCCCTCTCAGCCCCTATCTTGAGGGGCAAGCCCCTTTTTCTTCATTCCACTTTAAAGCTCTTATGATTTTGAACACTTTTTGTTCAACAACTATTCAGAATTTCTTTCTCGTTTCCGAGCTATATGCTAAAGATATATTTAGGGGCCAGCCCTTCAACTCCTTAATGGGGATGTTTAGCAAAAATCAAAAGGTTAAATATTGTGTAGAACATTATTTTGAACATCTTTTATTCAATATTGCTTTTCAAAATATTTCCCACTTTCGAGATATAGAGTGCCAAAGATTTGGCATTCTGGCCCCTTCTGGCCCCTAATTATGTAACATGTGGTGTGAATATCATAACATATAGTTGGAAATTGTTGAGATAAACATTTTTGCTTCAGTAATGAATTGCAAAATATTGATCGTTAAAGAGTTATTGATTAAAGACTTTCGGCCCCTCTCGGTCCCTATTTTGAGGGGCCAGCCCCTTTTTCTTCATACCACTCTAAAGCTCTTATAATTTTGAACACTTTTTGTTCAACAACTATTCAGAAATTCTTTTTCGTTTCCGAGCTATATGCAGAAGATATATTTAGGGACCAGCCCTTCAACTCCTTAATGGGGACGTATAGCAAAAATTGAAAGGTTAAATATTGTTTAGAACATTATTTTGAACATCTTTTATTCAATATTGCTTATCAAAATATTTCAAACTTTCGAGATATAGAGTGCCAAAGATTTGGCATTCTGGCCCTTTATGGCCCTTAATTATGTAACATATGATGTATATATTATAATATATGCTTGTAAATTGTTAAGATAAACATTTTTGCTTCAGTAATGTATACCAAAATATTGATCGTTAAAGAGTTATTGATTTAATACTTTTGGCCCCTCTCAGCCCCTAATATGACAAGTCAGCCCTTTTTTCTTGATATCATATTAAAGATCTTGTCATTCTGCACAAATATTGTTCAGTATGTTTTTACAAAATAATTATACTTTAAAAGATATGATACAAAATGTCTCAAAAATTCACTCATGATCCGTGTCCTAAATTTCGACCCCTACCGAGCTTCCATACTAGGCACTTCCGGAAAATATCTAAACCCAGGTGCAAAATGGCAACATGTCCTCTATCATCACTGAAAATATCAGCGCTCTAGCTTAAGCCGTTTTTGAGTTCCATCGCAGACAAGGAGGTCCTCTAAATTTTGATAAAAGGGCGATAACGTTCGACCGGAAGTGAATTTTAAAAAATTGTTCAGCCGGAATTAACTTCAGATGTCAACGCATCTACCATGAAAATTTGAATAAAATCGAACGAGCCATCTCCGAGAAATCTTCTGCACAAATTTTGTAAAGAAAAAAAGACCCTAATAATAACTAGATGCGATCTTGTTGCGAGCAACGAGTGGGTCTTCCGTCCGATTTTTGATAAGATGAGATACGAATTTGACTGAGATTTTCGTTCATAAATATATAAAAAGTGAAAACGTATAATTTGCTTCAGTTATGTTTAACAAAATTTTGATCATTATGACACCTAAAAACGCAATGTTTGATGAAGATTTTAAAATATTTATAGTAGCAGATCGTGAAGATGAACATTACTGTAAAATGGTTACAGATAAAAGACTTTTGGCCCCTCTGAGCCCCTAATTTGAGTTGTCAGCCCCCTTTTCTTGATATCACATGAAAGGTCTTGAAATTCTGAAGACTTTTTGTTCAACAACTATTCAGAAGTTTCGTTTCGTTTTCGAGATATGTAGACTTCAAATATTTAGGGGCCGTCCCTTTAAGTCCTTATAGGGGCTATTTAGGAAAAATTAAAAGGATGCACATTGTTGAGACCATCATTCTAAACAACTTTTGTTCAATATTGGTTTTCAAAATGTTTCCCCTTTTCGAGATATAAAGCGTCAAAGATTAAGCATTCTGGCCCTTATGGCCCCTAATTACGTAATATTTGAAGAAAATTTCAAGATATATATTTGCAGATTGTGAAGATGAACATTTTTGCTTCAACATTTAATATCAAAATATTTAACGTTAAGGAGTTATAGATGAAAGACTTTTGGCGCCTCTGAGCTCCTAATTTGAGGGGTCAGCCCCTTTTTCCTGATATCACTTGAAAGGTCTTGTAATTCTGAAGACTTTTTCTTCAACAACTATTCAGAAGTTTCGCTTCGTTTTCGAGATATGTAGACTTCAAATATTTAGGGGCTGTCCCTTTAAGTCCTTATAGGGGCTGTTTAGGAAAAATTAAAAGGATGCACATTGTTGAGAACATCATTCTAAACAACTTTTGTTCAATATTGGTTTTCAAAATATTTACCTTTTCGAGATATAAAGCGTCAAAGATTAAGCATTCTGGCCTCTTATGGCCCCTAATTACGTAATATTTGATGAAAATTTCAAGATATATATTTGCAGATTTTGAAGATGAACATTTTTGCTTCAATAATTAATATCAAAATATTTAACGTTAAGGAGTTATAGATGAAAGACTTTTGGCCCCTCTGAGCCCCTAATTTGAGGGGTCAGCCCCTTTTTCTTGATATCACATGAAAGGTCTTGAAATTCTGAAGACTTTTTGTTCAACAACTATTCAGAAGTTTCGTTTCGTTTTCGAGATATGTAGACTTCAAATTTTTAGGGGTCGTCCCTTTAAGTCCTTATAGGGGCTGTTTAGGAAAAATTAAAAGGATGCACATTGTTGAGAACATCATTCTAAACAACTTTTGTTCAATATAGCTTTTCAAAATGTTTCCCCTTTTCGAGATATAAAGCGTCAAAGATTAAGCATTCTGGCCCCTTATGGCCCCTAATTATGTAACATATGACATAAATATTATAATATGTAGTTGTAAATTGTTAAGCTAAACATTTTTGCTTCAGTAATGTATACCAAAATATTGATCGTTAAAGAGTTATTGATTTAATACTTTTGGCCCCTCTCGGCCCCTTATACGATAAGACAGCCCTTTCTTCTTGATATCATATTAAAGATCTTGTCATTCTGCACAAATATTGTTCAGTATGATGTAACAAAATAATTATACTTTAGAAGATATAATACAAAATGTCTCAAAAATTCACTAATGATTCGTGTCCTAAATTTCGACCCCTACCGAGCTTCCATACTAGGCACTTCCGGAAAATATCTAAACCCAGGTGCATAATGGCAACATGTCCTCTATCATCCCTAAAAATTTCAGCGCTTTAGCTTCAGCCGTTTTTGAGTTCCATCACAGACAAGGAGGTCCTCTAAATTTTGATAAAAGGGCGATAACTTCCAACCGGAAGTAAATATCCCTAAACGGAATTGCCGGAATTAACTTCAGATATCAACGCATCTTTCACGAAAATTTAAATAAAATCGAACGAGCCATCTCCGAGAAATCGTCTGCACAAATTTTGTAAGAAGAAAAAAGAATAAAAATAATAATAACTAGATGGTTCTCGTTGCGAGCAACGAGTGGGTCTTCCGTCCGATTTTCGATGAGATAAGAATTTGACTGAGATTATCAAAAATCGAAAAGTTACCTACTGTTTAGAACATTATTTTGAACATCTTTTATTCAATATTGCTTATCAAAACATTTCCCACTTCCGACATATAGAGTGCCAAAGATTTGGCCTTCTGGCCCCTCATGGCCCCTAATTATGTAACACGTGATGTCAATATCATAATATATAGTTGGAAATTGTTGAAATAAACATTTTTGCTTCAGTAATGAATTGCAAAATGTTTATCATTAAAGAGTTATTGATTAAAGACTTTTGGCCTCTCTCAGCCCTATTTTGAGGGACCAGCCCCTTTTTCATCATACCACCTTAAAGCTCTTATGATTTTGAACACTTTTTGTTCAACAACTATTCAGAAATTCTTTTTCGTTCCCGAGATATATGCAAAACATATATTTAGGGGCCAGCCCTTCAACTTCTTAATGGGGACGTTTAGCAAAAATCGAAAAGTTACCTACTGTTTAGAACATTATTTTGAACATTTTTTATTCAATATTGCTTATCAAAACATTTCCCACTTTCGCGATCTAGAGTGCCAGAGATTTGGCCTTCTGGCCCCTCATGGCCCCTAATTATGTAACACGTGATGTAAATATCATAATATATAGTTGGAAATTGTTGAAATAAACATTTTTGCTTCAGTAATGAATTGCAAAATGTTGATCATTAAAGAGTTATTGATTAAAGACTTTTGGCCCCTCTCGGCCCCTATTTTGAGGGACCAGCCCCTTTTTCATCATACCACCTTAAAGCTCTTATGATTTTGAACACTTTTTGTTCAACAACTATTCAGAAATTCTTTTTCGTTTCCGAGATATATGCAAAACATATATTTAGGGGCCAGCCCTTCAACTCCTTAATGGGGACGTTTAGCAAAAATCGAAAAGTTACATATTGTTTAGAACATTATTTTGAACATATTTTATTCTATATTGCTTATCAAAACATTTCCCACTTTCGCGATCTAGAGTGCCAAAGATTTGGCCTTCTGGCCCCTCATGGCCCCTAATTATATAATATATGACATAAATATTATAATTTATAGTTGTAAATTGTTAAAATAAACATTTATGCTTCAGTAATGTATACCAAAATATTGATCGTTAAAGAGTTATTGATTTAATACTTTTGGCCCATCTCGGCCCCTAATATGATAAGTCAGCCCTTTTTTCTTGATATCATATTAAAGATCTTGTCATTCTGCACAAATATTGTTCAACATGTTATAGCAAAATAATTATACTTTAAAAGATATGATACAAAATGTCTCAAAAATTCACTCATAATTCGTGTCCTAAATTTCGACCCCTACCGAGCTTCCATACTAGGCACTTCCGGAAAATATCTAAACCCAGGTGCAAAATGGCAACATGTCCTCTGTCATCACTGAAAATTTCAGCGCTCTATCTTAAGCCGTTTTTGAGTTCAATCGCAGACAAGGAGGTCCTCTAAATTTTGATAAAAGGGCGATAACTTCCGACCGGAAGTAAATATCCCTTAACGGAATTGCCGGAATTAACTTCAGATATCAACGCATCTACCATGAAAATTTGAATAAAACCGAACGAGCCATCTCCGAGAAATCTTCTGCACAAATTTTGTAAGAAGAAAAAAGAATAAAAATAATAATAATAATAATAACTAGATGGTTCTCGTTGCGAGCAACGAGTGGGTCTTCCGTCTGATTCTGGATAAGATTAGTCAAGATCTTGACTGAGATATTCATCTGTAAAAAGTAAAAGGATGCATAATGTTTAAAACAGTATTCTGAGCATCTTTTGTTCAATATTGCTTATCAAAATATTTCCCCTTTTCGAGATATCAAAAGTCAAAGATTTTGCATTCTGGCCCCTTATTACGTAACATATGATCCAAATTCTATAATACATAGTTGCAGAATGTTAAGATGAACATTTTTGCTTCAGTAATTTATAACAAAGTATTCATCATTAAAAAGTTATAGATGAAAGACTTTTGGCCCTTCTGAGCCCCTAATTTGAGGGGTCAGCCCCTTTTTCTTGATATCAAATAAAAGGTCTTGTGATTTTGAAGATTTTTTGTTCAACAACTATTCAGAAATTTCCTTTCGTTTAAGAGATATATAGAATAACAATATTTAAGGGCCAGCCCTCCAAGTCCTTAATGGGGATGTCTTGCAAAAATTAAAAGGGTGTATATTGTTTAGAACATTATTCTGAACATCTTTTGTTCAATATTGCTTATCAAAATATTTCTCCTTTTCGAGATATCAAGTGTCAAAGATTTTGCATTCTGGCCCCTTATGGCCCCTTATTACGTAACATATGATCCAAATTTTATAATACATAGTTGCAGAATGTTAAGATAAACATTTTTGCTTCAGTAATTTATAACAAAGTATTCATCATTAAAAAGTTATAGATGAAAGACTTTTGGCCCTTCTGAGCCCCTAATTTGAGGGGTCAGCCCCTTTTTCTTGATATCAAATAAAAGGTCTTGTGATTTTGAAGATTTTTTGTTCAACAACTATTCAGAAATTTCCTTTCGTTTAAGAGATATATAGAATAACAATATTTAGGGGCCAGCTCTCCAAGTCCTTAATGGGGATGTCTTGCAAAAATTAAAAGGGTGTATATTGTTTAGAACATTATTCTGAACATCTTTTGTTCAATATTGCTTATCAAAATATTTCTCCTTTTCGAGATATC
This sequence comes from Saccostrea echinata, assembly GCF_033153115.1. Lineage (NCBI taxonomy): Eukaryota > Metazoa > Mollusca > Bivalvia > Ostreida > Ostreidae > Saccostrea > Saccostrea echinata. The sequence goes on from NW_026889778.1 coordinate 36,997,414, forward strand.
AAAAGTCAAAGATTTTGCATTCTGGCCCCTTATGGCCCCTTATTACGTAACATATGATCCAAATTTTATAATATATAGCTGCAGAATGTTTAGATGAATATTTTTGCTTCAGTAATTTATAACAAAATATTCATCATTAAAAAGTTATAGATGAAAGACTTTTGGCCCTTCTGAGCCCCTAATTTGAGGGGTCAGCCCCTTTTTCTTGATATCAAATAAAAGGTCTTGTGATTTTGAAGATTTTTTGTTAACAACTTTTCAGAAATTTCCTTTCGTTTAAGAGATATATAGAATAACAATATTTAGGGGCCAGCCCTCCAAGTCCTTAATGGGGATGTCTTGCAAAAATTAAGAGGGTGTATATTGTTTAGAACATTATTCTGAACATCTTTTGTTCAATATTGCTTATCAAAATATTTCTCCTTTTCGAGATATCAAAAGTCAAAGATTTTGCATTCTGGCCCCTTATTGCCCCTTATTACGTAACATATGATCCAAATTTTACAATATATAGTTGCAGAATGTTAAGATGAACATTTTTGCTTCAGTAATTTATAACAAAATATTGATCATAAAAGAGTTATAGATGAAAGACTTTTGGCCCTTCTGAGCCCCTAATTTGAGGGGTCAGCCCCTTTTTCTTGATATCAAATAAAAGGTCTTGTGATTTTGAAGATTTTTTGTTCAACAACTATTCAGAAATTTCCTTTCGTTTAAGAGATATATAGAATAACAATATTTAGGGGCCAGCCCTCCAAGTCCTTAATGGGGATGTCTTGCAAAAATTAAGAGGGTGTATATTGTTTAGAACATTATTCTGAACATCTATTGTTCAATATTGCTTATCAAAATATTTCCCCTTTTCGAGATATAAAGTGTCAAAGATTTAGCAATCTGACCCCTTATGGCCCCTTATTACGTAACATATGATCAAAATTTATAATACATAGTTGCAGAATGTTAAGATGAACATTTTTGCTTCAGTAATTTATAACAGAATATTGATCATTGAAGAGTTATAGATGAAAGACTTTTGGCCCTTCTGAGCCCCTAATTTGAGGGGTCAGCCCCTTTTTCTTGATATCAAATAAAAGGTCTTCTGATTTTAAAGACTTTTTGTTCAATATGTTTTAACAAAATACTCCTATTTAAAATGTTATTATAAGAAATGTCTCTAAAATTCACTCATAAATCACGTCCTAAATTTCGACCCCTACCCAGCTTCCATACTTCGCACTTCCGGAAAATTTGAAAACCAAGGTGCACATCTAGAACATGTCCTCTATCACCACTGAAAGTTTCAACACTCTAGCATTTGTCGTTCTTGAGTTTTTGTGCAGACACAAGGTCTATGTAAAAATCGATTAAAGGGCGATAACTTCTGACCGGAAGTGATTTTTCAAAAACTGAAGCGGCGTTATAAACTTCAGATAGCAACGCATTAACCCTGAAAATTTGAAGCAAATCGATCGAGAGATCTCCGAGAAATCTTCTGCACAAAATCGGTAAGGAAAAAAAAAAGAATAATAACTAGATGATCATGAGATCTCGTTGCGAGCAACGAGTAGGTCTTCCGTCCGATTTTTCGATAAGATGAGATATGATTTTGTTTATGATCTTTGTTAAAGGATAATAATATATAGATTTCCCTAATTAGATTTCATTCTTTTGATTTATATAACATTATTAAAAAAGCTATAGATGACATTCTTTTGGCCCCTCTCAGCCCCTAGTTTGAGGGGTCAGCCCTTTTTTCTTGATATCATATGAAAGGTCTTGTGATTTTGAAGATTTTTTGTTCAACAACTATTCAGAGATTTCTTTTCGTTGTGGAGATATGCTGAATGGAAATATTTAGGGGCCACCCCTCCAAGTCCTTAATGGGGCTGTTTGACAAAAATTGAAAGATTGCATATTGTTTAGAACATTATTCTGACCATCTTTTGTTCAGTATTGCTCATCAAAATATTCTCCCTTTTCGAGATATAAAGCGTCAAAGATTTAGCATTCTGGCCCCTTGTGACCCCTTATTACGTAACATATGATCAAAATCTAATCATATGTTGTTGTAAATCATTAAGATAAACATCTTTGCTTCAATAATGTATTACAAATTATTGATCGTTAAAGAGTTAAAGATGAAAGACTTTGGACCCTCTGAGCCCCTAATTTGAGGGGCCGCCCCTTATTCTTGATATCAAATGAAAGGTCTTGTGATTTTGAAGACTTTTTGTTCAACAACTATTCAGAGATTTCTTTTCGTTGTGGAAATATGCTGAATGGAAATATTTAGGGGCCACCCCTCCAAGTCCTTAATGGGGCCGTTTGACAGAAATTGAAAGGGTGCATATTGATTAGAACATTATTCTGACCATCTTTTGTTCAGTATTGCTTTTCAAAATATTCCCCCTTTTCGAGATATAAAGCGTCAAAGATTTAGTATTCTGGCCCCTTGTGACCCCTTATTACGTAACATATGATCAGAATCTTATCATATATTGTCGTAAATCGTTAAGATAAGCATCTTTGCTTCAGTAATGTATTACAAATTATTGATCGTTAAAGAGGTATAGGTGAAAGACTTTTGGCCTCTCTGAGCCCCTAATTTGAGGGGTCAGCCCCTTTTTCTTGATATCAAATGAAAGGTCTTGTGATTTTGAAGACTTTTTGTTCAACAACTATTCAGAGATTTCTTTCCGTTGTGGAGATATGCTGAATGGAAATATTTAGGGGCCACCCCTCCAAGTCCTTAATGGGGCCGTCTGACAGAAATTGAAAGGGTGCATATTGATTAGAACATTATTCTGACCATCTTTTGTTCAGTATTGCTTTTCAAAATATTCCCCCTTTTCGAGATATAAAGCGTCAAAGATTTAGTATTCTGGCCCCTTGTGACCCCTTATTACGTAACATATGATCAGAATCTTATCATATATTGTCGTAAATCGTTAAGATAAGCATCTTTGCTTCAGTAATGTATTACAAATTATTGATCGTTAAAGAGGTATAGGTGAAAGACTTTTGGCCTCTCTGAGCCCCTAATTTGAGGGGTCAGCCCCTTTTTCTTGATATCAAATGAAAGGTCTTGTGATTTTGAAGACTTTTTGTTCAACAACTATTCAGAGATTTCTTTTCGTTGTGGAGATATGCTGAATGGAAATATTTAGGGGCCACCCCTCCAAGTCCTTAATGGGGCCGTCTGACAAAAATTGAAAGGGTGCATATTGATTAGAACATTATTCTGACCATCTTTTGTTCAGTATTGCTTTTCAAAATATTCCCCCTTTTCGAGATATAAAGCGTCAAAGATTTAGCATTCTGGCCCCTTGTGACCCCTTATTACGTAACATATGATCAGAATCTTATCATATATTGTCGTAAATCGTTAAGATAAGCATATTTGCTTCAGTAATGTATTACAAATTATTGATCGTTAAAGAGTTATAGGTTGAAGACTTTTGGCCCCTCTCAGCCCCTAATTTGAGGGGTCAGCCCCTTTTTCTTGATATCAAATGAAAGATCTTGTGATTTTGAAGACTTTTTGTTCAACAGCTATTCAGAGATTTCTTTTCGTTATGGAGATATACTGAATGGAAATATTTAGGGGCCACCCCTCCAAGTCCTTAATGGGGCCGTTTGACAAAAAATGAAAGGGTGCATATTGATTAGAACATTATTCTGACCATCTTTTGTTCAGTATTGCTTTTCAAAATATTCCCCCTTTTCGAGATATAAAGCGTCAAAGATTTAGTATTCTGGCCCCTTGTGACCCCTTATTACGTAACATATGATCAGAATCTTATCATATATTGTCGTAAATCGTTAAGATAAGCATCTTTGCTTCAGTAATGTATTACAAATTATTGATCGTTAAAGAGGTATAGGTGAAAGACTTTTGGCCTCTCTGAGCCCCTTATTTGAGGGGTCAGCCCCTTTTTCTTGATATCAAATGAAAGATCTTGTGATTTTGAAGACTTTTTGTTCAACAACTATTCAGAGATTTCTTTTCGTTGTGGAGATATGCTGAATGGAAATATTTAGGGGCCACCCCTCCAAGTCCTTAATGGGGCCGTCTGACAAAAATTGAAAGGGTGCATATTGTTTACAACATTATTCTGACCATCTTTTGTTCAGTATTGCTTTTCAAAATATTCCCCCTTTTCGAGATATAAAGCGTCAAAGATTTAGCATTCTGGCCCCTTGTGACCCCTTATTACGTAACATATGATCAGAATCTTATCATGTATTGTTGTAAATCGTTAAGATAAGCATATTTGCTTCAGTAATGTATTACAAATTATTGATCGTTAAAGAGTTATAGGTTGAAGACTTTTGGCCCCTCTCAGCCCCTAATTTGAGGGGTCAGCCCCTTTTTCTTGATATCAAATGAAAGATCTTGTGATTTTGAAGACTTTTTGTTCAACAACTATTCAGAGATTTCTTTTCGTTATGGAGATATACTGAATGGAAATATTTAGGGGCCACCCCTCCAAGTCCTTAATGGGGCCGTTTGACAAAAAATGAAAGGGTGCATATTGTTTAGAACATTATTCTGACCATCTTTTGTTCAGTATTGCTTATCAAAATGTTCCCCTTTTTCGAGATATGAAGGGTCAAAGATTTAGCATTCTGGCCCCTTGTGACCCCTTATTACGTAACATATGATCAGAATCTTATCATGTATTGTTGTAAATCGTTTAGATAAGCATCTTTGCTTCAAAAATGTATTACAAATTATTGATCGTTAAAGAGTTATAGATGAAAGACTTTTGGCCCCTCTGAGCCCTTAATATGAGGGGTCAGCCCCTTTTTCTTGATATATAATGAAAGGCCGTGTCATTCTGCACAACTTTTCTTCTATATGTTTTAACAAATTCTTAACAGGTATGAAGATATGAAAAAAAAGTGTAAAATTTTGTGAGATGTTTCTGAGACATTTTTTGAGCCCTACTGAGCTTCGGCGCCTTTTGCGCTAGAGAGAATTGGACACCTGCCTGCAAATCTACCAATCTTCCCCTACCTTCACTGAAAATCTTGAATCAATATCTTAAGTCGTTTCGGAGAAGTTTCCAGGACAAGCCGACCCTCTAAAAATCAGAAAATCCTAAATATCTCGAGATAGAAAGTGACGTCATCAAAGAAAAAAATTTCCAATAAGGTTCAGATCAATACCTATCAGATCTGAAAATTTCTTGAAAATCGGCCAAGACGTTTTCGAGAACTCGCGTGCACAAAATCGGTAAGAATAATAATAATAATAATAATAATAATAATAGGGAAAAAGAAACCGAACGAAAACAATAAGGTCTTCCGTTGGAGACGGAAGACCTTAATAATAAAAAGAAAAGTGAAAAATCAACAATAGAATAATAGAAGGGTCTTCCGCAGAAGACGGAAGACCCTAATAAAGGTAAAAAAGAAACCGAAGAATAATAGAAGGGTCTTCCGCTGAAGACGGAAGACCCTAACTAGATGAGATCTCGTTGCGAGCAACGAGTGGGTCTTCCGTCCGATTTTTCATAAGATGAGATAGGAATTTGACTGAGATTTTTGTTCATAAATATATAAATAGCCAAAACGTTTGTTTCAGTTATGTTTAACAAAATTTTGATCATTAAAGAGTTATAAATAAAAGGTTTTTGGCCCTCCTTATGGCACCTTAAAACGTAATATTTGATGAAGATTTTAAAATATATATAATAGCAGATCATGAAAATGAACATTACTGTTAAAGAGTTATAGAAAGAATTCTGGCCCTTCTGAGCCCCTAATTTGAGAGGTCAGCCCCTTTCTCTTGATATTACATGAAAGGTCTTGTAATTCTGAAGACGTTTTGTTCAGCTACTATTTAGAAGTTTGGTTTCGTTTTCGAGATATGTAGACTTGAAATATTTAGGGGCCGTCCCCTTAAGTTCTTATAGGGGCTATTTAGGAAAAAATAAAAGGATGCACATTGTTGAGAACATCATTCTTAACAACTTTTGTTCAATAATGCTTTTCAACTTTTTTTCAATATTGCTTTTCAAAATGTTTCCCCTTATTGAGATATAAATCGTCAAAGATTAAGCATTCTGGCCACTTATGGACCCTAATTACGTAATATTTGATGAAATTTTAAAATATATGATTGCAAATTGTGAAGATAAACATTTTTGCTTCAATAATTAATATCAAATTATTTAACGTTAAAGTGTTAAAGGTGAAAGATTTTGGCCCCTCTGAGCCCCTAATTTGAGGAGCAAGCCCCTTTTTCTTGATATCACATGAAAGGTCTTGTAAATCTGAAGACTTTTTGTTCAACAACCATCCAGGAGTTCCCTTTCGTTTTCGAGATATGTAGACTTGAAATATTAAGGGGCCGTCCCTTTAAGTCCTTATAGGGGCTGTTTAGGAAAAATTAAAAGGATGCACATTATTGAGAACATTATTCTAAACAACTTTTGTTCAATAATGCTTTTCAAAATGTTTCCCCTTTTCGAGATATAAATCGTCAAAGATTAAGCATTCTGGCCCCTTATGGCCCCTAATTACGTAATATTTGAAGAAAACTTTAAGATATATAGTTGCAAATTGTGAAGATGAACATTTTTGCTTCAATAATTAATATCAAAATATTTAACGTAAAAGTGTTAAAGGTGAAAGATTTTGGCCCCTCTGATCCCCTAATTTGAGGAGCCAGCCCCTTTTTCTTGATATCACATGAAAGGTCTTGTAAATCTGAAGACTTTTTGTTCAACAACTATTCAGAAGTTCTCTTTCGTTTTCGAGATATGTAGACTTGAAATATTAAGGGGCCGTCCCTTAAAGTCCTTATAGGGGCTGTTTAGGAAAAATTAAAAGGATGCACATTATTAAGAACATCATTCTAAACAACTTTTGTTCAATAATGCTTTTCAAAATGTTTCCCCTTTTCGAGATATAAATCGTCAAAGATTTAGCATTCTGGCCCATTATGACCCCTAATAACGTAATATTTGAAGAAAACTTTAAGATATATAGTTGCAAATTGTGAAGATGAACATTTTTGCTTCAATAATTAATATCAAAATATTTAACGTAAAAGTGTTAAAGGTGAAAGACTTTTGGCCCCTCTGATACCCTAATTTGAGGGGCCAGCCCCTTTCTCTTGATATCACATGAAAGGTCTTCTAATTCTGAAGACTTTTTGTTCAACAGCTATTCAGAAGTTCCCTTTCGTTTTCGAGATATGTAGACTTGAAATATTAAAGGGGCCAACTCTTTAAGTCCTTATAGGGGCTGTTTAGGAAAAATTAAAAGGATGCACATTGTTGAGAACATCATTCTAAACAACTTTTGTTCAATATTGCTTTTCAAAATGTTTCCCCTTTTCGAGATATAAATTGTCAAAGATTAAGCATTCTGGCCCCTTATGGCCCCTAATTAGGTAATATTTGTAAAAAATTTTAAAATATATGGTTGCAAATTGTAAAGATGAACATTTTTGCTTCAATAATGTATACCAAAATATTGCTTGGTTAAGAGTTATCGATTAAAGACTTTTGGCCCCTCTCGGCCCCTCATATGATGAGTCAGCCCTTTTTTCTTGAAATCATATTAAAGATCTTGTCATTCTGCACAAATATTGTTCAATATGTTTTAACAAAATAATTATACTTTAAAAGATATGATACAAAATGTCTCAAAAATTCACTAATGATTCGTGTCCTAAATTTCGACCCCTACCGAGCTTCCATACTAGGCACTTCCGGAAAATATCTAAACCCAGGTGCAATATGGCAACATGTCCTCTATCATCACTGAAAATTTCAGCGCTCTAGCTTAAGCCGTTTTTGAGTTCCATCGCAGACAAGGAGGTCCTCTGAATTTTAATAAAAGGGCGATAACTCTCGACCGGAAGTAAATATCCCTTAACGGAATTGCCGGAATTAACTTCAGATGTCAACGCATCTACCTTGAAAATTTGAATAAAATCGAACCAGCCATCTCCGAGAAATCTTCTGCACAAATTTTGTAAGAAGAAAAAGAATAAAAAATATAAAGCGCCAAAGATTTAGCATTCTGGCCCCTTATGGCCCCTATTTATGTAACATATGAGATTTTTATCATAATATATAGTTGTAGATTGTTTAGATAAACATTTCTGCTTTAGTAATGTGTATCAAAAAATTGATCGTTTAAGAGTTATGGATTTAGGAATTTTGGCCCCTATCGGCCCCTAATGTGACGAGTCAGCCCTTTTTTCTTGATATCCTAAAAAAGATCTTATAATTCTACACATTTTCTGTTCAATGTGTTTTCAGAAAATATTTATAGTTTTGAAGATATGACAAAAAATGTCTCGAAAATTCACTCCTGATTCATGTCCTAAATTTTGACCCCTACCGAGCTTCCATACTAGGCACTTCCAGAAAATTTGAAAACTGAGCTGCACAACTAGAACATGTCCTCTATTATCACTGAAAATTTCAGCACTCTAGCTTTTGTCATTTTTGAGTTTTTGTGTAGACAAAATGGTCACTAAAAATTCGATTAAAGGGCGATAACTTCCGACAGGAAGTGAATTTCCAAAAATTGAAGAAAATGTATTAGGTTTACATCATGATACATCATCTCTGAAAATTTCAAGTGAATCCATACACACATCTCTGAGAAATCGTCTGCACAAAATTTGGACAGAAAAAAATAATAACTAGATGAGATCTCGTTGCGAGCAACGAGTGGGTCTTCCGTCCGATTTTTGATAAGATGAGATAAGAATTTGACTGAGATTTTCGTTCAAATATAATGATATAAATAAATTGCTAAGACGAACAATTTTGCCTTAATAATGTTTTACAAAATATTGATCATTAAAGGAATATAGATTAAAGACTTTCGCCCCTTCTTGGTCCCTAATGTGAGAGGTCAGCCCCTTTTTCTAATTATCATTTTAAAGCTCTCATGATTTTGAACACTTTTTGTTCAACAACTAGTCAGAAATTCTTTTTTGTTTTCGGGATATATGCAAAAGAAATATTAAAGGCCGGCCCTTCAAGTCCTAAATGGGGACGTCTAGCAAAAATTGAAAGAGTGCATATTGTTCAGAATATTATTTTGATCGTCTTTTGTTCAATACTGTTTATCAAAATATTCTTCCTTTTCGAGATATATTGCGCCATAGATTATGCAATCTGGCCCCCTAAAGACCCCTTACTGCGTAATATATGATATCAACATCATGTTATTTAGATAAAGTGTGTAAAGATGTACTATTTCGCTTCAGTAATATATTACAAAATATTGATCATTAAAGAGTTATTGATTGTATACTTTCGGCCCCTCTCAGCCCCTTATTTAATGGGTCAGACCCTTTTCCTTGACATCACCTTAAAGCTCTCATGATTTTGAACACTTTTTGTTCAAGAATTATTCAAAATTCTTTTTCGTTTCCGAGATATATCCGAAGGATATATTTAGGGGCCGGCCCTTCAACTCCTTAATGGGGACGTTTAGCAAAAATCAAAAGGTTCCATATTGTTTAGAACATTATTTTGAATAACTTTTGTTCAATGTTGCTTATCAAAATATTTCCCACTTTTGAGATATAAAGCGTCCAAGATTTAGCATTCTGGCCCCTTATGGCCCCTAATTATGTAAATATGATATGAATATCATAATATATAGTTGTGAATTGTTGAGATAAACATTTTTGCTTCAGTAATGCATTACAAAATATTGATCGTTAAAGAGTTATTGTTCAAAGACTTTCGGCCCCTCTCAGCCCCTATTTTGAGGGGCCAGCCCCTTTTTCTTCATATCACTTTAAAGCTCTCATGATTTTGAACACTTTTTGCTCAACAACTACTCAGAAATTTTTCTTCGTTTCTGAGATATTTGCAAAGGAAGTATTTAGGGGCCGGCCCTTCAACTCCTTAATGGGGACGTTTAGCAGAATATGAAAGGTTGTATATTGTTTAGAACATTATTTTGAACATCTTTTGTTCAATATTGCTTTTCAAAATATTTCCCACTTTTGAGATATAAAGCATCAAAGATTTAGCATTCTGGCCCCTTATGGCCCCTAATTATGTAACATATGATGTGAATATCATAATATATAGTTGTAAATTGTTGAGATGAACATTTTTGCTTCAGTAATACATTACAATATATTGATCGTTAAAGAGTTATTGTTCAAAGACTTTCGGTCTCTCTCAGCCCCTATTTTGAGGGGCCAGCCCCTTTTTCTTCATATTACTTTAAAGCTCTCATGATTTTGAACACTTTTTGTTCAATAACTATTCAGAAATTCTTATTCATTTCCGAGCTATATGCAAAAGATATATTTAGGGGCCAGCCCTTCAACTCCTTAATGGGGAAGCTTAGCAAAAATTGAAAGGTTAAATATTGTTAAGAACATTATTTTGAACATCTTTTATTCAATATTGCTTATCAAAATATTTCCCACTTTCGAAATATAGAGTGCCAAAGATTTGGCATTCTGGCCCTTTATGGCCCTTAATTATGTAACATATGATGTATATATCATAATATATGGTTGTAAATTATTAAGATAAACATTTTTGCTTCAGTAATGTATACCAAAATATTGATCGTTAAAGAGTTATTGATTAAAGACTTTTGGACCCTCTCGGCCCCTAACATGATAAGTCAGCCCTTTTTTCTTGATATCATATTAAAGATCTTGTCATTCTGCACAAATATTGTTCAGTATGTTTTAACAAAATAATTATACTTTAAAAAATATGACACAAAATGTCTCAAAAATTCACTCATGATTCTTGTCCTAAATTTCGACCCCTACCGAGCCTCCATACTAGGCACTTCCGGAAAATATCCAAACCGAGGTGCAAAATGACAACATGTCCTCTATCATCACTGAAAATTTCAGCGCTCTTGCTTAAGCCGTTTTTGAGTTCCATCGCAGACAAGGAGGTCCTCTAAATTTTGATAAAAGGGCGATAACTCCGTACCGGAAGTGAATTTCAAAAAATTGTTTTGCCGGAATTAACTTCAGATAACCTACCAACAATCCTGAAAATCTGAAGCAAATCCATCAATCCATCTCCGAGAAATCGTCTGCACAAAATTTGTGCAGAAAAAAAGAATAATAATAATAATAACTAGATGCGATCTCGTTGCGAGCAACGAGTGGGTCTTCCGTCCGATTTTTGATAAGATGAGATACGAATTTGACTGAGATTTTCGGTCATAAATATATAAATAGTGAGAACGTACAATTTGCTTCAGTTATGTTTAACAAAATTTTGATCATTATGACACCTAAAACGCAATGTTTGATGAAGATTTTAAAATATTTATAGTAGCAGATCGTGAAGATGAACATTACTGTAAAAGGGTTATAGATAAAAGATTTTGGCCCCTCTGAGCCCCTAATTCGAGGGGTCAGCCCCTTTTTCTTGATATCACATGAAAGGTCTTGTAATTCTGAAGACTTTTTGTTCAACAAGTATTCAGAAGATTCGTTTCGTTTTTGAGATATATGGATTTGAAATATTTAGGGACCGTCCCTTAAAGTCCTTATAGGGGCTGTTTAGGAAAAATTCAAAGGATGCAGATTGCTGAGACCATCATTCTAAACAACTTTTGTTCAATATTGCTTTTCAAAATATTCCCTTCTTTCGAGATATAAAGCGTCAAAGATTAAGTATTCTGGCCCCTTATGGCCCCTAATTACGTAATATTTGATGAAAATTTTAAGATAAATAGTTGCAGATTGTGAAGATGAACATTTTTGCTTCAATAATTGATATCAAAATATTTAACGTTAAGGAGTTATAGATGAAAGACTTTTGGTCCCTCTGAGCCCCTAATTTGAGGGGTCAGCCCCTTTTCTTGATATCACATGAAAGTTCTTATAATTCTGAAGACTTTTTGTTCAACAAGTATACAGAAGTTTCGTTTCGTTTTCGAGATATGTGGACTTGAAATATTTAGGGGCCGTCCCTTAAAGTCCTTATAGGGGCTGTTTAGGAAAAATTCAAAGGATGCAGATTGCTGAGACCATCATTCTAAACAACTTTTGTTCAATATTGCTTTTCAAAATATTCCCTTCTTTCGAGATATAAAGCGTCAAAGATTAAGTATTCTGGCCCCTTGTGGCCCCTAATTACGTAATATTTGATGAAAATTTTAAGATAAATAGTTGCAGATTGTGAAGATGAACATTTTTGCTTCAATAATTGATATCAAAATATTTAACGTTAAGGAGTTATAGATGAAAGACTTTTGGTCCCTCTGAGCCCCTAATTTGAGGGGTCAGCCCCTTTTCTTGATATCACATGAAAGTTCTTATAATTCTGAAGACTTTTTGTTCAACAAGTATACAGAAGTTTCGTTTCGTTTTCGAGATATGTGGACTTGAAATATTTAGGGGCCGTCCCTTAAAGTCCTTATAGGGGCTGTTTAGGAAAAATTCAAAGGATGCACATTGTTGAGACCATCATTCTAAACAACTTTTGTTCAATATTGCTTTTCAAAATGTTTCCCCTTTTCGAGATATAAAGCGTCAAAAATTCAGCATTCTGGCCCCTTGTGGCCCCTAATTATGTGCCATACGACGTAAAAATCATAATATATAGTTGTAAATTGTTAAGATAAATATTTTTGCTTCAGTAATGTGTACCAAAATAATGCTTGTTTAAGAGTTATCGATTTCAGAATTTTGGCCCCTATCGGCCCCTAATGTGATGAGTCAGCACTTTTTTCTTGATATCATGTTACAGATCTTGTCATTCTGCACAAATTTTGTTCAATATGTTTTAACAAAATAATTATACTTTAAAAGATATGACACAAAATGTCTCAAAAATTCACTCATGATTCGTGTCCTAAATTTCGACCCCTACCGAGCTTCCATACTAGGCACTTCCGGAAAATATCTAAACCCAGGTGCAACATGGCAACATGTCCTCTATCATCACTGAAAATTTCAGCGCTCTAGCTCAAGCCGTTTTTGAGTTCCATCGCAGACAAGGAGGTCCTCTGAATTTTAATAAAAGGGCGATAACTTCCGACCGGAAGTGATTTTCAAATAACGATATTGCCGGAATTAACTTCAGATATCAACGCATCTACCATGAAAATTTGAATAAAATCGAACGAACCATCTCCGAGAAATCTTCTGCACAAATTTTGTAAGAAGAAAAAAGAATAATAATAAAGGTAAAAAAGAAACCGAAGAATAATAGAAGGGTCTTCCGCTGAAGACGGAAGACCCTAATAATAATAGTGAAAAAGAAACAATAGAATAATAGAAGGGTCTTCCATTGGAGACGGAAGACCCTAATAATAAAGGTGAAAAAGAAACCGAAGAATAATAGAAGGGTCTTCCGCTGAAGACGGAAGACCCTAATAATAAAGGTAAAAAAGAAACCGAAGAATAATAGAAGGGTCTTCCGCTGAAGACGGAAGACCCTAAAAAGTGAAAAAGAAACAATAGAATAATAGAAGGGTCTTCCGCTGAAGACGGAAGACCCTAATAATAATAACTAGATCCGATCTCGTTGCGAGCAACGAGTGGGTCTTCCGTCCGATTTCGATGAGGTGTCATTTTGATTGAAACAATGACTATCTTTGTATTTTGTAAGGCGGAGAACATCATACAATGTGTTTTGAAATCACTCAAAGGTTAAATAGAGTGAAATTTAAACGATTTAAATTTTTCAAAAAAATTAAATTGAAACCAACCATTAAAACAAGGACTATCTATGTATTTTGAAAGATGGAGAACATCATACAATGTGTTTTGAAATCACTCAAAGGTTAAATAGAGTGAGATTTAAACGATTTAAATTTTTCAAAAAATTTAAATTAAATCCAAATGTTAAAACAAGGACTATCTCTGTATTTTGGAAGATGGAGAACATCATATAATGTGTTTTAAAATCTCTCAAAGGTCAAATAGGGTGAAATTTAAATGATTTAAATTTCTCAAAAAGTTTAAATTGCTTCCAAATGTTAAAACAAGGACTATTTCTGTATTTTGAAAGACGGAGAATATCATACAATGTGTTTTGAAATCTTTCAAAGTTCAAATAGAGTGAGATTCAAACAATTTAAAATTTTCAAAAAATTCAATTTGTTTCCAAATGTAAAAACAAGGACTGTCTCTGTATTTTGAAAGACAGAGAACATCATACAATGTGTTTTGAAATCCCTCAAAGGTCAAATAGAATGAGATTTAAACGATTTAAATTTTAAAAAAAAACTAAATTAAATCCAAATGTTAAAACAAGGACTATCTCTGTATTTTGGAAGATGGAGAACATCATATAATTTGTTTTGAAATCTTTCAAAGGTCAAATAGAGTGAAATTTAAACGATTTAAATTTTTCAAAAAATTTCAATTGAAACCAACCATTAAAACAAGGACTATCTCTGTATTTTGAAAGGTGAAGAACATCATACAATATGTTTTGAAATCTCTCAAAGGTCAAATAGAGTGAGATTTAAAGGATTTAAATTTTTCAAAAAATTTAAATTGCTTCCAAATGTTAAAACAAGGACTATTTCTGTATTTTGAAAGATGGAGAATATCATACAATGTGTTTTGAAATCTTTCAAAGTTCAAATAGAGTGAGATTCAAACAATTTAAAATTTTCAAAAAATTCAATTTGTTTCCAAATGTAAAAACAAGGACTATCCCTGTATTTTGAAAGACGGAGAACATCATACAATGTGTTTTGAAATCACTCAAAGGTCAAATAGAGTGAGATTTAAAGGATTTAAATTTTAAAAAAAAATTAAATTAAATCCAAACGTTAAAACAAGGACTATCTCTGTATTTTGAAAGATGGAGAACATCATACAATGTGTTTTGAATTCTCTCAAAGGTCAATTAGAGTGAGATTTAAACGATTTAATTTTTTTCAAAAAATTTAAATTGCACTGAAATATTAAACAAAAGTCAACTTACATATTTTGAAGGAAGAGAACATCATTGGTTGCGTTTTTTATGTTTGTGGAAGCAATTTAATTTTTTTGAAAAATTTAAATCGTTTAAATTTCACCCTATTTGACCTTTGAGAGATTTTAAAACACATTGTATGATGTTCTCCATCTTTCAAAATACAAAGATATTCCTTGTTTTAACGTTTGGATTCAATTTAAATTTTTTAAAAAATTTAAATCGTTTAAATCTCAGTCTATTTGACCTTTGAGAGATTTCAAAACACATTGTATGATGTTCTCCGTCTTTCAAAATACAGAGATAGTCCTTGTTTTAACGTTTGGATTCAATTTAAATTTTTTTAAAAAAATTAAATCGTTTAAATCTCAGTCTATTTGACCTTTGAGAGATTTCAAAACACATTGTATGATGTTCTCCATCTTTCAAAATACAGAGATAGTCCTTGTTTTAACGTTTGGATTCAATTTAAATTTTTTAAAAAATTTAAATCGTTTAAATCTCAGTCTATTTGACCTTTGAGAGATTTCAAAACACATTGTATGATGTTCTCCGTCTTTCAAAATACAGAGATAGTCCTTGTTTTAACGTTTGGATTCAATTTAAATTGTTTGAAAAATTTAAATCGTTTAAATTTCAGTCTATTTGATCTTTGAGAGATTTCAAAACACATTATATGATGTTCTCCATCTTTCAAGATATAGAAATTGTCTTTGTTTTAACATTTGAATTCAATTTAAATTTTTTGAAAAATTTAAATCGTTTAAAATTCACTTTATTTGACCTTTTAGAGATTCAAAACACATTGTTTTATGTTTTACATGTTTCAAAATACAGAGACAGTCCTTGTTTTAACATTTGGATTCAGTTTAAATTTTTTGAAAAAAATTAAATCGATAAAATTTTACTTTCTTTGACCTTTGAGAGATTTCACCTCATTGTACGATGTTCTCCATCTTTGGAAGCAGTTTTGAATTTTTTTTAAAAAAAATTTAAATCGTTTAAATTTCACTCTTTTTGACCTCCAAAAGACTCCTAATCACTCTCATTCATGTTCTCATTATTTTAGATGTCCTTGATTTCATATTTTAAGGCTTTTAAATTATTTCAAATTTGAAAATTTTTGAAGTTTTAAATGCTGTAATAAAAATTCATCAAGTAGGAGCTTACCGCTTTCAACATTAGAGGATATATCAAAATCTTACAATTTTAAAGGTTTTAAAATTTGAAATTACAGTATTCAAACTTTCAATGATTTAAATTGAATACACAAATTTTCATAATCACAGGTACATTATGAAATCACTATTTCAGACTTAATTGAATGTCCTTGCTTTCTTCTAGGTCACTGTGTATTAAACGTCGCTGAAGAAAATCGATAACTTATACATGGGCCGTCAAAATTCTCTAACACACCTGAGCTCATATTTTCTTTAAAATTGCACCTAAAATCAAAACAAATATACTGTAAGAAAGGTCACAGGAAGACCTCTCAGACGGTGTAAAAAGTTTTAAAATCGGTCAAGAAATAAAAGAGTAAAGATTTTTTAAAAATAAAAGGATATCCGCCAAAGATGAAAGAGTACGGTCATCCACAAGTGTCCTTGATAATGAGTTTGACATGTCCTGTCAAAAAAAGCTAACATACCTGAGCTCATATTTTCTTTATTAGTGCATTTACAAACAAAAGAAATACATTGTTGGAAAGGTCTCGTAAAGATCTATTTGATGGTGTATAAAGTTCTAAAATCGGTCAAGAAATAAAAGAGTAATGCTTTTTAAAAGAAATCAAAGGATATCTGCCAAAGATCAAAGAGTACGGTCATACGCAAGTGTCCTTGACAATGATTTTGACATGTCCTGTCAAAACAAAAGGCTAACTTACCTGAGCTCATATTTTCTTTATTAGTGCACTTACAATAAAACCAAATATACTGTTGGAAAGGTCTCGTAAAGATCTATTTGACCGTGTAAAAAGTTTTAAAATCGGTCAAGAAATAAAAGAGTAATGATTTTTTAAAGAAAAGGTCTTAAAGTACACTTGCACTCAAGTGACCTAACACACCTGATCTTATATATTGTTTATTAATGTACTCACATGCAAAACAAATAAATTTTTGGAAAGTTCTCGCCAAGATCTATTTTACAATATAAAAAATTTCAAAATTCGATTAAAAAATTTTTTTTGAAAAATTTAACTTTAAAATTTGAAAAATTTAAACATCTTCTTAAAATTTCAAAAGTCAGGTGCACATGTCAAGGTCACAATTCTATCATTCCTGAAAATTTCAAATTTCTATTTTGCGCAGTTTCTTCGGAGTAGGACAGACCGGAATTGCAGAAAAACGTCAAAAATACGTCATATTTCGCGACCGGAAGTGAAATCATCAAAAATGAAAAAAACGTCCCGAGGGAACATCGTTCCCTATTATCTCCGAAAGTTTCATAAAAATCCACCGAACCGTTACTGAGATACCGGTGTAGGAAAAAAATAATAATAACTAGATGCGATCTCGTTGCGAGCAACGAGTGGGTCTTCCGTCCGATTTTTGATAAGATGAGATAGGAATTTGACTGAGATTTTCAATCATAAATATATAAATAGTGAAAACGTACAATTTGCTTCAGTTATGTTTAACAAAATTTTGATCATTATGACACCTAAAAACGCAATGTTTGATGTAGATTTTAAAATATTTACAGTAGCAGATCGTGAAGATGAACATTACTGTAAAAGGGTTATAGATAAAAGACTTTTGGCCCCTCTGAGCCCCTAATTCGAGGGGTCAGCTCCTTTCTCTTAAAATTACATGAAAGGTCTAGTAATTCTCAAGACTTTTTGTTCAACAACTATTCAGAAGTTTCGTTTCGTTTTCGAGATATGTGGACTTGAAATATTTAGGGGCCGTCCCTTAAAGTCCTTATAGGGGCTGTTTAGGAAAAATTAAAAGGATACACATTGTTGAGAACATCATTCTAAACAACTTTTGTTCAATATTGCTTTTCAAAATATTCCCTTCTTTCGAGATATAAAGCATCAAAGATTAAGCATTCTGGCCCCTTATGGTCCCTAATTACGTAATATTTGAAGAAAACTTTCAGATATATAGTTGCAGATTGTGAAGATGAACATTTTTGCTTCAATAATTAATATCAAAATATTTAACGTTAAAGAGTTAAAGATGAAAGACTTTTGGCCCCTCTGAATCCCTAATTTGAGGGGTCAGCCCCTTTTTCTTGATATCACATGAAAGGTCTTGTAATTCTGAAGACTTTTTGTTCAACAACTATTCAGAAGTTTCCTTTCGTTTTCGAGATATGTAGACTTGAAATATTTTAGGGCCGTCCCTTAAAGTCCTTATAGGGGCTGTTTAGGAAAAATTCAAAGGATACGCATTGTTGAGACCATCATTCTAAACAACTTTTGTTCAATATTGCTTTTCAAAATATTTCCCCTTTTCGAGATATAAAGCGTCAAAGATTAAGCATTCGGGCCCCTTATGGCCCCTAATTACGTATTATTTGATGAAAATTTTAAGATATATAGTTGCAGATTGTGAAGATGAACATTTTTGCTTCAATAACTAATATCAAAATATTTAACGTTAAGGAGTTATAGATGAAAGACTTTTGAGCCCCTAATTTGAGGGGTCAGCCCCTTTTTCTTGATATCACATGAAAGGTCTTGTAATTCTGAAGACTTCTTGTTCAACAAGTATTCAGAAGTTTCATTTCGTTTTCGAGATATGTGGACTTGAAATATTTAGGGGCCGTCCCTTTAAGTCCTTATAGGGACTGTTTAGGAAAAATTCAAAGGGTGCACATTGTTGAGACCATCATTCTAAACAACTTTTGTTCAATATTGCTTTTCAAAATGTTTCCCCTTTTCGAGATATAAAGCGTCAAAGATTTAGCATTCTGGCCCCTTGTGGCCCCTAATTATGTGCCATACGAGGTAAAAATCATAATATATAATTGTAAATTGTTAAGATAAATATTTTTGCTTCAGTAATGTATGCCAAAATAATGCTTGTTTAAGAGTTATCGATTTCAGAATTTTGGCCCCTATCGGCCCCTAATGTGATGAGTCAGCGCTTTTTTCTTGATATCATTTTAAAGATCTTGTCATTCTGCACAAATTTTGTTCAATATGTTTTAACAAATTAATTATACTTTAAAAGATATGATATAAAATGTCTCAAAAATTCACTCATGATTCGTGTCCTAAATTTCGACCCCTACCGAGCTTCCATACTAGGCACTTCCGGAAAATATCCAAACCCAGGTGCAAAATGGCAACATGTCCTCTATCATCACTGAAAATTTCAGCGCTCTAGCTTAAGCCGTTTTTGAGTTCCATCGCAGACAAGGAGGTCCTCTAAATTTTGATAAAAGGGCGATAACTTCCGACCGGAAGTAGAAATATCACTGAACGAAATTGCCAGAATTAACTTCAGATGTCAACGCATCAACCATGAAAATTTGAATGAAATCGAACGAGCCATCTCCGAGAAATCGTCTGCACAAATTTTGTAAGAAGAAAAAAGAATAATAACTAGATGCGATCTCGTTGCGAGCAACGAGTGGGTCTTCCGTCCGATTTTTGATAAGATGAGATAAGAATTTGACTGAGATTTTCGTTCTAATATAATGATATAAATAAATGGTTAAGACGAACAATTTTGCTTTAGTAATGTTTAACAAAATATTGATTATTAAAGGGTTATAGATTAAAGACTTTCGGCCCTTCTTGGCCCCTAATGTGAGAGGTCAGCCCTTTTTTCTTGATATCATCTTAAAGCTCTCATGATTTTGAACACTTTTTGTTTAACAACTATTCAGAAATACTTTTTTGTTTTCAGGATATATGCAAAAGAAATATTAAGGGCCGGCCCTTCAAGTCCTAAAAGGGGACGTCTAGCAAAAAATGAAAGAGTGCATATTGTTCAGAATATTATTTTGAACGTCTTTTCTTAAATACTGTTGATCAAAATATTCTTCCTTTTCGAGATATATACAAAGACTGTGCAATCGGGCCCCTAAAGACCCCTTATTGCGTAACATATGATATCAACATCATGTTATTTAAACAAAGAGTGTGAAGATGAACTATTTCGGTTCAGTAATATCTATACTTATAAATTAATAAATTTGGCAAATAAACTCCGAAATGGGTGCACCAGAGTTCTTACTTACTCCTCTAAGAATACACACGATACAAGATGATGTCCGTAAACTATATTTAGATTTCACTTGCATTGTAAGTATCGCACATTAAATTAAAAGTCTACTTTTATTTTCTATAAACAGCCATGAAATAGCAAAAACGTGAGTACGGTGGCGTTCCTGGTTGGCGGATCAAAGTTACTGTCAATTTTTAATGAAACTGACAACAAGCAATCGTTTATTTATTTCCTTGAACGTCATTACTGAATTATTCAATCAAAACTTGATTTAAATGATATAAAAGAAATAAGTTGTGATAACCGATTAAAAAAGGGAAATGTGTAAGTTATTTTCGTCATTCATCTATCGTAATATTGACGGAAGCTTCTAGAACATCATATAGCATCGAGCCCGATGTTAAAAAGAAAAAAAAATAGCTTTTGTGTGAATGGTCATTGAAATAATGGTAAATCATTGATAACACTCTAAGTGTGAATATATTTATATATCGAAAGACTTTTGCATATATGTAGTAGGTTTTCCTAATAAATTTATCGGTAAAATTTGTATATATTCCTCACTGAAAGCATCGTGGCAACGAACCCGAAGTACAATTTGTACTTCGTAATAAACTTGCTTACATGAAAAGAGAATATCAATGAATAAGGCATTATTCAAGTACAATTATGTTGTATAATTTTGTGCTTTAATTTATACATTTCAGTTTTTTTTCTGAATACAGTCTTTTGTATCAAATACTCGGCCTATTCCAGTGACGGAACCAGGAATCTTGAAAAAAAAGGGTGGGGGAACCAGTTTGGGGTTGGGGTAGGGGCCCACGGACACACCAAAAAAATGATTTATTAAATTTTATGTATATTTTGGACAGAAAACGGGAGGGGGGTTGGGCCTCCCTCTAAATCCGCCAGTGTATTCATAGGGCGTTAAATAAAAGCTAATTTTTACACAGGTACTTTTAGGTCTTGGATTAAAAGTATGTATACATGTACCTTATTGATATGTAAAAAAAAAAAAAAGAGGTAAGGTACAGTTTTTACACATCAATAAGGTACATACATATTTATAAACCATCCAACAAGTACCTGTGAATTTTTACCAAAAAAAATCTATTTCTCAGTAAAATGTGCATATTCACTGCTTTTATTCGTGACGGAATTGAAAAAAGAGCATTTGAAGTACAATATCCATAACATAGTACATTGTATATAACAGGTTTCACAATAAACGTCAATTAATGATTTTGTTATTTAAGTTTTACGGGGGTTGGGGTTGGAGGGTTGGAGACGTACTTCTCCTTCATGCGGGATTTTGAACAAAGTATTTCTTCCTGCTATAAGGCTCTAGGCTGTCAGTAGAAACTACAATATAAATATTATTAGATTTTTTTTCTGTCGGTAGTGGTATAAATTCAATTCCCCGCGCTTGCGCGGGATTTCATCTAGTATTACAAAATATTGATCATTAAAGAGTTATTGATTGTATACTTTCGGCCCCACTCAGCCCCTAATTTAAGGGGTCAGACCTTTTTCCTTGATATCACCTTAACGCTCTCATGATTTTGAACTTTTTTTGTTCAACAATTATTCAAAAATTCTTTTTCGTTTCTGAGATGTATGCGAAGGATATATTTAGGGGCCGGCCCTTCAACTCCTTAATAGGGACGTTAAGCAAAATTCAAAAGGTTGCATATTGTTTAGAACATTATTTTGAACATCTTTTGTTCAATATTGCTTATCAAATTATTTCCAACTTTTGAGATATAAAGCGTCAAAGATTTAGCATTCTGGCCCCTTATGGCCCCTCATTATGTAACATATGATGTGAATATCATAATATATAGTTGTAAATTGTTGAGATAAACATTTTTGCTTCAGTAATGCATTACAAAATATTGATCGTTAAAGAGTTTTTGTTCAATGACTTTTGGCCCCTCTCAGCCCCTATTTTGAGGGGCCAACCCCTATTTCTTCATATCACTTTAAAGCTCTCATAATTTTGAACACTTTTTGTTCAACAACTAGTCAGAAATTCTTTTTCGTTTCTGAGATATTTGCAAAAGAAGTAATTAGGGGCCGGCCTTCAACTCCTTAATGGGGACGTTTAGCAAAAAATGAAAGGTTGCATATTGTTTAGATTATTATTTTGAACATCTTTTGTTCAATATTGGTTATCAAAAAAATTCCCACTTTTGAGATATAAAGCGTCGAAGATTTAGCAATTTTGGCCCCTTATGGCCCCTAATTATGTAACATATGATATGAATATCATAACAAATAGTTGTATATTGTTGAGATAAACATTTTTGCTTCAGTAATGCATTACAAAATATTGATCGTTAAAGAGTTTTTGTTCAATGACTTTCGGCCCCTCTCAGCCCCTATTTTGAGAAGCCAGGCCCTTTTTCTTTATATCACCTTAAAGCTCTTATAATTTTGAACACTTTTTGTTCAACAACTAGTCAGAAATTCTTTTTCGTTTCTGAGATATTTGCAAAAGAAGTATTTAGGGGCCGGCCCTTCAAATCCCTAATGGGGACGTTTAGCAAAAAATGAAAGGTTGCATATTGTTTGGCACATTATTTTGAACATCTTTTGTTCAATATTGCTTATCAAAATATTTCCCACTTTCAAGATATAAAGCGTCAAAGATTTAGCATTTTGGCCCCTTATGGCCCCTAATTATGTAACATATGAGATAAATATCATAATATATAGTTGTAGTTTGTTTAGATAAACAGTTTTGCTTTAGTAATGTATAACAAAATATTGATCGTTAAAGAGTTATGGTTTTAAGACTTTTGGCCCCTCTTGGCCCCTAATGTGATGAGTCAGCCCTTTTTTCTTGATGTCATATAAAAGATCCAGTAATTTTACACATTTTCTGTTCAACATGTTTTAAGAAAATATTCATAGTTTTGAAGATATGATAAAAAATGTCTCAAAAATTCACTTCTGATTCATGTCCTAAATTTCGACCCCTACCGAGCTTCCATACTAGGCACTTCCAGAAAATTTGAAAACTGAGGTGCACAACTAGAACATGTCCTCTATTATCACTGAAAATTTCAGCACTCTAGCTTTTGTCGTTTTTGAGTTTTTGTGTAGACAAAATGGTCACTAAAATTTCAATTAAAGGGCGATAACTTCCGACCGGAAGTGATTTATCAAAAACGGAAATGCCGGAATTAACTTCAGATAAGGACCCAGCAACCCTGAAAATTTGAAACAAATTGAACGAGCCATCTCCGAGAAATCTTCTGCACAAAATTTGTAAAGAAAAAAAAAAAAGAATAATAAAAGTGAAAAAGAAACAATAGAATAATAGAAGGGTCTTCCGCTGAAGACGGAAGACCGTAATAATAATAAAGGTAAAAAAGAAACCGAAGAATAATAGAAGGGTCTTCCGCTGAAGACGGAAGACCCTAATAAAGGTAAAAAAGAAACCTAAGAATAATAGAAGGGTCTTCCGCTGAAGACGGAAGACCCTAACTAGATGAGATCTCGTTGCGAGCAACGAGTAGGTCTTCCGTCCGATTTTTCGATAAGATGAGATATGATTTTGACCATGATCTTTGTTAAAAGGTAATAATATATATAGACTTCCCTAATTAGATTTAAATCCTTTGATTTTACATACATTATCAAAGAGCTATCGATGAATTGCTTTTGGCCCCTCTGAACCCCTAGTTTGAGGGGCAGCCCCTTTTTCTTGATATCAATTGAAAGGTCTTGTGATTTTGAAGACGTTTTGTTCAACAACTATTCAGAGATTTCTTTTCGTTATGGAGATATGCTGAATGGAAATATTTAGGGGCCACCCCTCCAAGTCCTTAATGGGGCCGTTTGACAAAAATTGAAAGGGTGCATATTGTTTAGAACATTATTCTGACCATCTTTTGTTCAGTATTGCTTTTCAAAATATTCCCCCTTTTCGAGATATAAAGCGTCAAAGATTTAGCATTCTGGCCCCTTGTGACCCCTTATTACGTAACATATGATCAGAATCTTATCATATATTGTCGTAAATCGTTAAGATAAGCATATTTGCTTCAGTAATGTATTACAAATTATTGATCGTTAAAGAGTTATAGGTTGGAGACTTTTGGCCCCTCTGAGCCCCTAATTGGAGGGGTCAGCCCCTTTTTCTTGATATCAAATGAAAGGTCTTGTGATTTTGAAGACTTTTTGTTCAACAACTATTCAGAGATTTCTTTTCGTTATGGAGATATGCTGAATGGAAATATTTAGGGGCCACCCCTCCAAGTCCTTAATGGGGCCGTCTGACAAAAATTGAAAGGGTGCATATTGTTTAGAACATTATTCTGACCATCTTTTGTTCAGTATTGCTTTTCAAAATATTCCACCTTTTCGAGATATAAAGCGTCAAAGATTTAGCATTCTGGCCCCTTGTGACCCCTTATTACGTAACATATGATCAGAATCTTATCATATATTGTCGTAAATCGTTAAGATAAGCATATTTGCTCCAGTAATGTATTACAAATTATTGATCGTTAAAGAGTTATAGGTTGAAGACTTTTGGCCCCTCTCATCCCCTAATTTGAGGGGTCAGCCCCTTTTTCTTGATATCAAATGGAAGGTCTTGTGATTTTGAAGACTTTTTGTTCAACAACTATTCAGAGATTTCTTTTCGTTATGGAGATATGCTGAATGGAAATATTTAGGGGCCACCCCTCCAAGTCCTTAATGGGGTCGTTTGACAAAAATTGAAAGGGTGCATATTGTTTAGAACATTATTCTGACCATCTTTTGTACAGTATTGCTTTTCAAAATATTCCCCCTTTTCGAGATATAAAGCGTCAAAGATTTAGCATTCTGGCCCCTTGTGACCCCTTATTACGTAACATATGATCAGAATCTTATCATATATTGTCGTAAATCCTTAAGATAAGCATATTTGCTTCAGTAATGTATTACAAATTATTGATCGTTAAAGAGTTATAGGTTGAAGACTTTTGGCCCCTCTCATCCCCTAATTTGAGGGGTCAGCCCCTTTTTCTTGATATCAACTGAAAGGTCTTGTGATTTTAAAGACTTTTTGTTCAACAACTATTCAGAGATTTCTTTTCGTTATGGAGATATGCTGAATGGAAATATTTAGGGGCCACCCCTCCAAGTCCTTAATGGGGCCGTTTGACAAAAATTGAAAGGGTGCATATTGTTTAGAACATTATTCTGACCATCTTTTGTTCAGTATTGCTTTTCAAAATATTCCCCCTTTTCGAGATATAAAGCGTCAAAGATTTAGCATTCTGGCCCCTTGTGACCCCTTATTACGTAACATATGATCAGAATCTTATCATATATTGTTGTAAATTGTTAAGATAAGCATCTTTGCTTCAGTAATGTATTACAAATAATTGATCGTTAAAGAGTTATAGATGAAAGACTTTTGGCCCCTCTCATCCCCTAATTTGAGGTATCAGCCCCTTTTTCTTGATATCAAATGAAAGGTCGTATCATTCTGCACAACTTTTCTTCTATATGTTTTAACAAATTCTTAACATGTATGAAGATATGAAAGAAAAGGTGTAAAATTTTGTGAGATGTTTCTGAGACATGTTTTGAGCCCTATCGGGCTTCGGCGCCTTTTGTGCTAGAGAGATTTGGACACCTGCCTGCAAATCTACAAACCTTCCCGTACCTTCACTGAAAATCTTGACTCAATATCTTAAGTCGTTTCGGAGGAGTTTCCAGGACAAGCCGACCCTCTGAAAATCAGAAAATCCTAAATATCTCGAGATGGAAAGTGACGTCATCAACGAAAAAAATTTCCAATAAGGTTCAGATCAATACCTATCAGATCTGAAAGTTTCTTGAAAATCGGCCAAGACGTTACCGAGAACTTGCGTGCACAAAATCGGTAAGAATAATAATAATAATAACTAGATGAGATCTCGTTGCGAGCAACGAGTAGGTCTTCCGTCCGATTTCTCGATAAGATGAGATATGATTTTGATTATGATCTTTGTTAAAAGATAATAATATATAGACTTCCCTAATTAGATTTCATTCTTTTGATTTATATACCATTATCAAAGAGCTATAGATGAAAGACTTTTGGCCCCTCTGAGCCCCTAGTTTAAGGAGTCAGCCCCTTTTTCTTGATATCAATTGAAAGGTCTTGTGATTTTGGAAACGATTTTTCAAGAAATATTCAAAGATTTCCTTTCGTTGTGGAGATATGCTGAATGGAAATATTTAGGGGTCACCCCTCCAAGTCCTTAATCGGGCCGTTTGACAAAAAAATGAAAGGAAGCATATTGTTTAGAACATTATTCTGACCATCTTTTGTTCAGTATTGCTTATCAAAATATTCTTCCTTTTCGAGATATAAAGCGTCAAAGATTTAGCATTCTGGCCCCTTGTGACCCCTTATTACGTAACATATGATCAGAATCTTATCATATATTGTTGAAAATCGTTAAGATAAACATTTTGCTTTAGTAACGTATTACAAATTATTGATGGTTAAAGAGTTCTAGATGAAAGATTTTGGCCCCTCTCAGCCCCTAATTTGAAGGGTCAGTCCCTTTTTCTTGATATCAAATAAAAGGTTTTGTGATTTTGAAGACTTTTTGTTCAACAATTATTCAGAGATTTCTTTTCGTTGTGGAGATATGCTGAATGGAAATATTTAGGGGTCACCCCTTCAGTTCCTTAATGGGGCCGTCTGACAAAAATTGAAAGAGTGCATGTTGTTTAGAACATTATTCTGACCATCTTTTGTTCAGTATTGCTTATCATAATATTCTTCCTTTTCGAGAGATAAAGTGTCAAAGATTAAGCATTCTGACCCTTGTGACCCCTGATTACGTAACATATGATCAGAATCTTATCATATGTTGAAGTAAATCATTAAGATAAACATCTTTGCTTCAGTAATGTATTACAAATTATTGCTGGTTAAAAAGTTATAGATGAAAGACTTTTGGCCCCTCTCAGCCCCTAATTTGAAGGGTCTGCCCCTTTTTCTTGATATCAATTGAAAGGTCTTGTGATTTTGAAGACTTTTTGTTCAACAACTATTCAGAGATTTCTTTTCGTTGTGGAGATATGCTGAATGGAAATATTTAGGGGCCACCCCTTCAGGTCCTTCATGGGGCCGTCTGACAAAAATTGAAAGAGTGCATGTTGTTTAGAACATTATTCTGACCATCTTTTGTTCAGCATTGCTTATCAAAATATTCTTCCTTTTCGAAATATAAAGCGTCAAATATTTTGCATTCTGGCCCCTTGTGACCCCTTATTACGTAACATTTGATCAGAATCTTATCATATATTGTTGTAAATCGTTAAGATAAACATTTTTGCTTCAGTAATGTATTACAAATTATTGATGGTTAAAGAGTTATAGATGAAAGACTTTTGGCCCCACTCAGCCCCTAATTTGAAGGGTCAGTCCCTTTTTCTTGATATCAAATGAAAGGTCTTGTGATTTTGAATAGTTTTTGTTCAACAACTATTCAGAGATTTCTTTTCGTTGTGGAGATATACTGAATGGAAATAATTAGGGGCCACCCCTTCAGGTCCTTAATGGGGCCGTCTGACAAAAATTGAAAGAGTGCATGTTGTTTAGAACATTATTCTGACTATCTTTTGTTCATAATTGCTTATCAAAATATTCTTCCTTTTCGAGATATAAAGCGTCAAAGATTTTGCATTCTGGCCCCTTGTGACCCCTTCTTACGTAACATATGATCAGAATCTTATCATATATTGTTGTAAATCATTAAGATAAACATCTTTGCTTCAGTAATGTATTACAAATTATTGCTGGTTAAACAGTTATAGATGGAAGACTTTTGGCCCCTCTCAGTCCCTAATTTGAAGGGTCAGCCCCTTTTCTTGATATCAAATGAAAGGTCTTGTGATTTTGAAGACTTTTTGTTCAACAACTATTCAGAGATTTCTTTTCGTTGTGGAGATATACTGAATGGAAATATTTAGGGGCCACCCCTTCAGGTCCTTAATGGGGCCGTCTGACAAAAATTGATAGAGTGCATGTTGTTTAGAACATTATTCTGGCCATCTTTTGTTCATAATTGCTTATCAAAATATTCTTCCTTTTCGAAATATAAAGCGTCAAAGATTTTGCATTCTGGCCCCTTGTGACCCCTTCTTACGTAACATATGATCAGAATCTTATCATATATTGTTGTAAATTGTTAAGATAAACATTTTTCCTTCAATAATGTATTACAAATTATTGATGGTTAAAGAGTTATAGATGAAAGACTTTTGGCCCCTCTCAGCCCTTAATTTGAAGGGTCAGCCCCTTTTTCTTGATATCAAATGAAAGGTCTTGTGATTTTGAAGACTTTTTGTTCAACAACTATTCAGAGATTTCTTTTCGTTGTGGAGATATACTGAATGGAAATATTTAGGGGCCACCCCTTCAGGTCCTTAATGGGGCCGTCTGGAAAAAATTGAAAGAGTGCATGTTGTTTAGAACATTATTCTGACTATCTTTTGTTCATAATTGCTTATCAAAATATTCTTCCTTTTCGAGATATAAAGCGTCAAAGATTTTGCATTCTGGCCCCTTGTGACCCCTTCTTACGTAACATATGATCAGAATCTTATCATATGTTGTTGTAAATTGTTAAGATAAACATTTTTGCTTCAATAATGTATTACAAATTATTGATGGTTAAAGAGTTATAGATGAAAGACTTTTGGCCCCTCTCAGCCCCTAATTTGAGGGGTCAGCCCCTTTTTCCTGATATCAAATGAAAGGTCGTATCATTCTGCACAACTTTTCTTCTATATGTTTTAACAAATTATTAACATGTATGAAGATATGAAAGAAAAGGTGTAAAATTTTGTGAGATGTTTCTGAGACATTTTTTTGAGCCCTACCGAGCTTCGGCGCCTTTTGAGCTTGAGAGATTTGGACACCTGCCTGCAAATCTACAAACCTTCCCCTACCTTCACTGAAAATCTTGACTCAATATCTGAAGTCGTTTCGGAGGAGTTTCCAGGACAAGCCGACCCTCTGAAAATCAGAAAATCCTAAATATCTCGAGATGGAAAGTGACGTCATCAACGAAAAAAATTTCCAATAAGGTTCAGATCAATACCTATCAGATCTGAAAGTTTCATGAAAATCGGCCAAGACGTTA
Source organism: Saccostrea echinata (assembly GCF_033153115.1). NCBI lineage: Eukaryota > Metazoa > Mollusca > Bivalvia > Ostreida > Ostreidae > Saccostrea > Saccostrea echinata. The sequence continues at coordinate 37,026,658 of NW_026889778.1, forward strand.
CCGAGAACTTGCGTGCACAAAATCGGTAAGAATAATAATAATAATAATAACTAGATGAGATCTCGTTGCGAGCAACGAGTAGGTCTTCCGTCCGATTTTTCGATAAGATGAGATATGATTTTGACTATGATCTTTGTTAAAAGATAATAATATATATAGACTTCCCTAATTAGATTTCAATCCTTTGATTTATATACATTATCAAAGAGCTATCGATGAATTGCTTTTGGCCCCTCTGAACCCCTAGTTTGAGGGGTCAGCCCCTTTTTCTTGATATCAATTGAAAGGTCTTGTGATTTTGAAAACGTTTTGTTCAACAACTATTCAGAGATTTCTTTTCGTTGTGGAAATATGCTGAATGGAAATATTTAGGGGCCACCCCTCCAAGTCCTTAATGGGGCCGTTTGACAAAAATTGAAAGAGTGCATATTGTTTAGAACATTATTCTGACCATCTTTTGTTCAGTATTGCTTATCAAAATATTCCCCCTTTTCGAGATATAAAGCGTCAAAGATTTAACATTCTGGCAACTTGTGACCCCTTATTACATAACATATGATCAGAATCTTATCATATATTGTTGTAAATCGTTAAGATAAGCATCTTTGCTTCAGTAATGCATTACAAATTATTGATCGTTAAAGAGTTATAGGTTGAAGACTTTTGGCCCCTCTCAGCCCCTAATTTGAGGGGTCAGCCCCTTTTTCTTGACATCAAATGAAAGGTCTTGTGATTTTGAAGACTTTTTGTTCAACAACTATTCAGAGATTTCTTTTCGTTATGGAGATATGCTGAATGGAAATATTTAGGGGCCACCCCTTCAAGTCCTTAATGGGGCCGTTTGACAAAAATTGAAAGGGTGCATATTGTTTAGAACATTATTCTGACTATCTTTTGTTCAGTATTGCTTATCAAAATATTCCCCTTTTTCGAGACATAAAGCGTCAAAGATTTAGCATTCTGGCCCCTTGTGTCCCCTTATTACGTAACATATGATCAGAATCCTATCATATATTGTCGTAAATCGTTAAGATAAGCATCTTTGCTTCAGTAATGTATTACAAATTATTGATCGTTAAAGAGTTATAGGTTGAAGACTTTTGGCCCCTCTCAGCCCCTAATTTGAGGGGTCAGCCCCTTTTTCTTGATATCAATTGAAAGGTCTTGTGATTTTGAAGACTTTTTGTTCAACAACTATTCAGAGATTTCTTTTCGTTATGGAGATATGCTGAATGGAAATATTTAGGGGCCACCCCTTCAAGTCCTTAATGGGGCCGTTTGACAAAAATTGAAAGGGTGCATATTGTTTAGAACATTATTCTGACTATCTTTTGTTCAGTATTGCTTATCAAAATATTCCCCTTTTTCGAGATATAAAGCGTCAAAGATTTAGCATTCTGGCCCCTTGTGTCCCCTTATTACGTAACATATGATCAGAATCCTATCATATATTGTCGTAAATCGTTAAGATAAGCATCTTTGCTTCAGTAATGTATTACAAATTATTGATCGTTAAAGAGTTATAGGTTGAAGACTTTTGGCCCCTCTCAGCCCCTAATTTGAGGGGTCAGCCCCTTTTTCTTGATATCAATTGAAAGGTCTTGTGATTTTGAAGACTTTTTGTTCAACAACTATTCAGAGATTTCTTTTCGTTATGGAGATATGCTGAATGGAAATATTTAGGGGCCACCCCTCCAAGTCCTTAATGGGGCCGTTTGACAAAAATTGAAAGGGTGCATATTGTTTAGAACATTATTCTGACCATCTTTTGTTCAGCATTGCTTTTCAAAATATTCCCCCTTTTCGAGATATAAAGCGTCAAAGATTTAGCATTCTGGCCCCTTGTGACCCCTTATTACGTAACATATGATCAGAATCTTATCATATGTTGTTGTAAATTGTTAAGATAAACATCTTTGCTTCAGTAATGTATTACAAATTATTGATCGTTAAAGAGTTATAGGTTAAAGACTTTTGGCCCCTCTCAGCCCCTAATTTGAGGGGTCAGCCCAATTTTCTTGATATCAAATGAAAGGTCGTATCATTCTGCACAACTTTTCTTCTATATGTTTTAACAAATTCTTAACATGTATGAAGATATGAAAGAAAAGGTGTAAAATTTTGTGAGATGTTTATGAGACATGTTTTGAGCCCTACCGAGCTTCGGCGCCTTTTGCGCTAGAGAGATTTGGACACCTGCCTGCAAATCTAACAACCTTCCCCTACCTTCACTGAAAATCTTGACTCAATATCTGAAGTCGTTTCGGAGGAGTTTCCAGGACAAGCCGACCCTCTGAAAATCAGAAAATCCTAAATATCTCGAGATGGAAAGTGACGTCATCAACGAAAAAAAATTCCAATAAGGTTCAGATCAATACCTATCAGATCTGAAAGTTTCATGAAAATCGGCCAAGACGTTACCGAGAACTTGCGTGCACAAAATCGGTAAGAATAATAATAATAATAATAATAATAATAATAGGGAAAAAGAAACCGAACGAAAACAAGAAGGTCTTCCGTTGGAGACGGAAGACCTTAATAATAGGGAAAAAGAAACCGAACGAAAACAATAAGGTCTTCCGTTGGAGACGGAAGACCTTAACTAGATCCGATCTCGTTGCGAGCAACGAGTGGGTCTTCCGTCCGATTTCGATGAGATGTCATTTTGATTGAAACAAGGACTATCTCTGTATTTTGAAAGACGGAGAACGTCATACAATGTGTTTTGAAATCACTCAAAGGTTAAATATAGTGAAATTTAAACGATTTAAATTTTCAAAAAAATTAAATTGAAACCAACCATTAAAACAAGGACTATCTCTGTATTTTGAAAGATGGAGAACATCATACAATGTGTTTTGAAATCTCTCAAAGGTCAAAAAGAATGAGATTTAAACGATTTAAATTTTTCAAAAAATTTAAATTGAATCCAAACGTTAAAACAAGGACTATCTCTGTATTTTGAAAGATGGAGAACATCATAGAATGTGTTTTGAAATCTTTCAAAGGTTAAATAGAGTGAGATTTAAACGATTTAAATTTTTAAAAAAAATTAAATTAAATCCAAATGTTAAAACAAGGACTATCTCTGTATTTTGGAAGATGGAGAACATCATATAATGTGTTTTGAAATCTTTCAAAGGTCACATAGAGTGAAATTTAAACGATTTAGATTTTTCAAAAAATTTAAATTGAAACCAACCATTAAAACAAGGACTATCTCTGTATTTTGAAAGATGGAGAACATCATACAATGTGTTTTGAAATCACTCAAAGGTTAAATAGAGTGAGATTTTAACGATTTAAATTTTTCAAAAAAATTAAATTGAAACCAACCATTAAAACAAGGACTATCTCTGTATTTTGAAAGATGGAGAACATCATACAATGTGTTTTAAAATCTCTCAAAGGTCAAATAGGGTGAAATTTAAACGATTTAAATTTTTCAAAAAATTTAAATTGCTTCCAAATGTTAAAACAAGGTCTATTTCTGTATTTTGAAAGACGGAGAATATCATACAATGTGTTTTGAAATCTTTCAAAGTTCAAATAGAGTGAGATTCAAACAATTTAAAATTTTCAAAAAATTCAATTTGTTTCCAAATGTAAAAACAAGGACTATCTCTGTATTTTGAAAGACGGAGAACATCATACAATGTGTTTTGAAATCACTCAAAGGTCAAATAGAATGAGATTTAAACGATTTAAATTTTTAAAAAAAATTAAATTAAATCCAAATGTTTAAACAAGGACTACCTCTGTATTTTGGAAAATTTAAATTGAAACCAACCATTAAAACAAGGACTATCTCTGTATTTTGAAAGATGGAGAACATCATACAATGTGTTTTGAAATCACTCAAAAGTTAAATAGAGTGAGATTTAAACGATTTAAATTTTTCAAAAAATTTAAATTAAATCCAAATGTTAAAACAAGGACTATCCCTGTATTTTGGAAGATGGAGAACATCATACAATGTGTTCTGAAATCTTTCAAAGGTCAAATAGAGTGAAATTTAAACGATTTAAATTTTTCAAAAAATTTAAATTGAAACCAACCATTAAAACAAGGACTATCTCTGTATTTTGAAAGGTGAAGAACATCATACAATATGTATGAAATCTCTCAAAGGTCAAATAGAGTGAGATTTAAAGGATTTAAATTTTTCAAAAAATTTAAATTAAATCCAAATGTTAAAACAAGGACTATCCCTGTATTTTGGAAGATGGAGAACATCATACAATGTGTTTTGAAATCTTTCAAAGGTCAAATAGAGTGAAATTTAAACGATTTAAATTTTTCAAAAAATTTAAATTGAAACCAACCATTAAAACAAGGACTATCTCTGTATTTTGAAAGGTGAAGAACATCATACAATATGTATGAAATCTCTCAAAGGTCAAATAGAGTGAGATTTAAAGGATTTAAATTTTTCAAAAAATTTAAATTGCTTCCAAATGTTAAAACAAGGACTATTTCTGTATTTTGAAAGATGGAGAATATCATACAATGTGTTTTGAAATCACTCAAAGGTCAAATAGAGTGAGATTTAAAGGATTTAAATTTTTAAAAAAATTTAAATTAAATCCAAATGTTAAAACAAGGACTATCTCTGTATTTTGAAAGATGGAGAACATCATACAATATGTTTTGAAATCACTCAAAGGTCAAATAGCATGAGATTTAAACGATTTAAATTTTAAAAAAAAATTAAATTAAATCCAAATGTTAAAACAAGGACTACCTCTGTATTTTGGAAGATGGAGAACATCATATAATTTGTTTTGAAATCTTTCAAAGGTCAAACAGAGTGAAATTTAAACGATTTAAATTTTTAAAAAAATTTAAATTGAAACCAACCATTAAAACAACGACTATCTCTGTATTTTGAAAGATGGAGAACATCATACAATGTGTTTTGAAATCACTCAAAAGTTAAATAGAGTGAGATTTAAACGATTTAAATTTTTCAAAAATTTAAATTAAATCCAAATGTTAAAACAAGGACTATCCCTGTATTTTGGAAGATGGAGAACATCATACAATGTGTTCTGAAATCTTTCAAAGGTCAAATAGAGTGAAATTTAAACGATTTAAATTTTTCAAAAAATTTAAATTGAAACCAACCATTAAAACAAGGACTATCTCTGTATTTTGAAAGGTGAAGAACATCATACAATATGTTTTGAAATCTCTCAAAGGTCAAATAGAGTGAGATTTAAAGGATTTAAATTTTTCAAAAAATTTAAATTGCTTCCAAATGTTAAAACAAGGACTATTTCTGTATTTTGAAAGATGGAGAATATCATACAATGTGTTTTGAAATCACTCAAAGGTCAAATAGAGTGAGATTTAAAGGATTTAAATTTTTAAAAAAACTTAAATTAAATCCAAATGTTAAAACAAGGACTATCTCTGTATTTTGAAAGATGGAGAACATCATACAATGTGTTTTGAAACCTCTCAAAGGTCAATTAGAGTGAGATTTAAATGATTTAAATTTTTCAAAAAATTTAAATTGCACTGAAATATTAAACAAAAGTCAACTTACATATTTTGAAGGAAAAGAACATCATTTGTTGCGTTTTTTATGTTTGTGGAAGCAAATTAAATTTTTTGAAAAATTTAAATCGTTTAAATTTCACCCTATTTGACCTTTGAGAGATTTTAAAACACATTGTATGATGTTCTCCATCTTTCAAAATACAGAGATAGTCCTTGTTTAAACGTTTGGATTCAATTTAATTTTTTTGAAAAATTTAAATCGTTTAAATTTCACTCTATTTGACCTTTGAAAGATTTCAAAACACATTATATGATGTTCTCCATCTTTCAAAATACAGAGATAGTCTTTGTTTTAACATTTGGAAGCAATTTAAATTTTTTGAAAAATTTAAATCGTTTAAATCTCAGTCTATTTGACCTTTGAGAGATTTCAAAACACATTGTATGATGTTCTCCATCTTTCAAAATACAGAGATAGTCCTTGTTTTAACGTTTGGATTCAATTTAAATTTTTTGAAAAATTTAAATCGTTTAAATTTCACACTATTTGACCTTTGAGAGATTTCAAAACACATTATATGATGTTCTCCATCTTTCAAGATATAGAAATAGTCCTTGTTTTAACATTTGAATTCAATTTAAATTTTTTGAAAAAATTTAAATCGTTTAAAATTCACTTTATTTGACCTTTTAGAGATTCAAAACACATTGTTTGATGTTCTACATCTTTCAAAATACAGAGACAGTCCTTGTTTTAACATATGGATTCAGTTTAAATTTTTTGAAAAAAATTAAATCGATAAAATTTTACTTTCTTTGACCTTTGAGAGATTTCACCTCATTGTATGATGTTCTCCATCTTTAGAGCAGTTTTGAATTTTTAAAAAAAATTTTAAATCGTTTAAATTTCACTCTTTTTGACCTCCAATAGACTCCAAATCACTCTCATTCATGTTCTCATTATTTTAGATGTCCTTGATTTCATATTTAAAGGCTTTTAAATTATTCCAAATTTGAAAATTTTTGAAGTTTTAAATGCTGGAATAAAAATTCATCAAGTAGGAGCTTACCGCTTTCAACATTAGAGGATATATCAAAATCTTACGATTTTAAAGGTTTTAAAATTTGAAATTACAGTATTCAAAACTTTCAATGATTTAAATTGAATACGCAAATTTTCATAATCACAGGTACATTATGAAATCACTATTTCCGACTTAATTGAATGTCCTTGCTTTCTTCTAGATCACTGTGTATTAAACGTCGCTGAAGAAAATCGATAACTTATACATGGGCCGTCAAAATTCTCTAACACACCTGAGCTCATATTTTCTTAAAAATTTCACCTAAAATCAAAACAAATATACTGTAAGAAAGGTCACAGGAAGACCTATCAGACGGTGTAAAAAAGTTTAAAATCGGTCAAGAAATAAAAAAGTAAAGATTTTTTAAAAATAAAAGGATATCCGCCAAAGATGAAAGAGTACGGTCATCCACAAGTGTCCTTGATAATGAGTTTGACATGTCCTGTCAAATAAAAGCTAACATACCTGAGCTCATATTTTCTTTATTAGTGCATTTACAAACAAAAGAAATACATTGTTGGAAAGGTCTCGTAAAGATCTATTTGATGGTGTATAAAGTTCTAAAATCGGTCAAGAAATAAAAGAGTAATGCTTTTTAAAAGAAATCAAAGGATATCTGCCAAAGATCAAAGAGTACGGTCATACGCAAGTGTCCTTGACAATGATTTTGACATGTCCTGTCAAAACAAAAGGCTAACTTACCTGAGCTCATATTTTCTTTATTAGTGCACTTACAATAAAACCAAATATACTGTTGGAAAGGTCTCGTAAAGATCTATTTGACGGTGTAAAAAGTTTTAAAATCGGTCAAGAAATAAAAGAGTAATGATTTTTTAAAGAAAAGTTCTTAAAGTACACTTGCACTCAAGTGACCTAACACACCTGAGCTTATATATTGTTTATTAATGTACTCACATGCAAAACAAATACATTTTTGGAAAGTTCTCGCCAAGATCTATTTTACAATATAAAAAATTTCAAAATTCCATTAAAAAATTTTTTTTGAAAAATTTAACTTTAAAATTTGAAAAATTTAAACATCTTCTTAAAATTTCAAAAGTCAGGTGCACATGTCAAGGTCTCAATTCTATCATTCCTGAAAATTTCAAATTTCTATTTTGCGCAGTTTCTTCGGAGTAGGACAGACCGGAATTGCAGAAAAACGTCAAAAATACGTCATATTTCGCGACCGGAAGTGAAATCATCAAAAATGAAAAAAACGTCCCGAGGGAACATCGTTCCCTATCATCTCCGAAAGTTTCATAAAAATCCACCGAACCGTTACTGAGATACCGGTGTAGGAAAAAAAATAATAATAATAATAAGAAAAAGAAACAATACAATAATAGAAGGGTCTTCCGCTGAAGACGGAAGACCCTAATAATAATAATAATAGGGAAAAAGAAACAGAACGAAAACAAGAAGGTCTTCCGTTGGAGACGGAAGACCTTAATAAAGGTAAAAAAAGAAACCGAAGAATAATAGAAGGGTCTTCCGCTGAAGACGGAAGACCCTAATAATAATAATAAGAAAAAGAAACAATACAATAATAGAAGGGTCTTCCGCTGAAGACTGAAGACCCTAATAATAATAATCAAGGTAAAAAAGAAACCGAAGAATAATAGAAGGGTCTTCCGCTGAAGACGGAAGACCCTAATAATAAAAGTGAAAAAGAAACAATAGAATAATAGAAGGGTCTTCCGTTGGAGACGGAAGACCCTAATAAAAGTGAAAAAGAAACAATAGAATAATAGAAGGGTCTTCCGTTGGAGACGGAAAACCCTAATAATAAAAGTGAAAAAGAAACAATAGAATAATAGAAGGGTCTTCCGTTGGAGACGGAAGACCCTAATAATAATAAAAGTGAAAAAGAAACAACAGAATAATAGAAGGGTCTTCCGTTGGAGACTGAAGACCCTAATAATAGAAAACAGACGGAAAACAATAAGGTCTTTCGAAGGAAGTCGGAAGACCTTAAAAAAACATCGGGCATTATTATCTTAATTTCATCTACTTAATCATGCGAGTTTACAGTCATTGAATTCTTGTTTTGTGTGTTTTCTTTCTTGTTTTCATTTATTTTTAAACATTTAGAATTTTGTTTGTCAACATGCAGCTGCAGTTGTGCATGTATGTAGTGGGGGGTGGGGTGGGGGGGGGAGGTCATGAACCAGTGAGGAACTCAAACTATTCAAATGATCATTTATTTGAAAACAACTTAAAAAAAATAATATATATTCTTTTCAATGGACCAGTTATTAGTTTTTGTTTGTTTGTTTGTTTTGGTGTTTTGATTGTTGTTGTTCCGTTAAACTCGCCTTATAAAACAATGATTTATAGCATGGAAGTAAATTATAAATGAACTGTAAAACGAAACTCAAGTTACACTGTATGAGAATTTTAGTGATTATCACGACCTACATGTACATGTAATGGACGACAACCTACAGTTTAGCTTAAATATAAACTGATAAATATGAAAACTTTTACGTGTACAGTGTGTCTCAGCGATTTCACAGATAAGATCATAATTCAGTTGCTTTTCTTTAACATTTAAATTACGATTTAGCAATTTCAATTACAATTGGAAGTTCCAATATATTTTAAAACGCATGAGTAATGTAAACAAATGAATTTGAAAGCTTTTTTTATTCATATACTCTTATCAATTTCACTCTAACCGATACATCGAAAATAAATTTAACACCTTTTTTTTCTTTTTCTTTCAAGATATAATGAGCTTGTAAGTTAAGAAAAATAAAAATGATAATTCTACGGCGAATGTACGGTGAAATTCTTCAAAATTTATCAACGTTCTCCATATTGTCACTTATATGTACATGTTTCGATCGCCATAAAACAGTAATGATCGATTTCACTACTGTATTTGGAATATACAAGGGGCAGGGCTTACTGGCAGCAATATTAAAGCGGGGTCCGCTTCACGCATGAGTGCGTTAAGCGAACCCGGAAAGCGTACGCCGGGTTCGCTCTAGCGGACCCCGAGCTGATCCCGAGCGAACGCAGAGCGAACCCGAAGCGCACCCAGAGCGGTCCCAAATTTTCTGAAAGCGGACCTGCAGCGGACCCCGAGCGAACACAGGAAGCGAATCGTGGTGCGCTTTGGGTTCGCACCGGTGTTAGGTTGTGTGCGGTCGGTACTGTAGCTTTTCAATCATCAACTTCCATTATGTAGTAATATTCCAACATCAACTGCATATTGTTTTTATGTCTCCCAACTGATTCGATATGCAAAAGCATGCTCTGATTGATTGTATGTTGTTTTACGTCCCATTCGAGAATTTTTCACTCATATAGAGACGTCACCATGTACCGGTGAAGGGCTTCAAATTTTGACCTTTACTCGGAACTCAGGGCCATTGAGCAGTGAGGGATCTTTATCGTGCCAACACCTGCCGTGACACGGGCCTCGGTTTTAAGGTCTCACCCGAAGGACCCGCAACTTTCACTTCAAAGTGCCGAGCGCATGGCAAAGAAACAGCTGATACCTATTTTTTATCGACTTAGGTCATTCGCGGCCGAGATTCGAAGTCACAACCTTCCGATCACGGAGCGAGCGCTCTACCGACTGAGCTACCGTGAACGGTAAAGCATGCTCTGTGTATGATAATATTTTTAAACCGAGGCAAGCTACTGACACATAACTTGATGAAATAAGGATGTCAACAATATCTTTTAGTCAGTTTTCACAAAATCTACGGTCGTTATAATGGCCATGTTTGTAAATACAACCAACCGTTGGGTCCTTTTTGTCTGGCAGGTGTGTTACAATTTGCTGGGTCATTGTTTGCGTACTAAATTTGAATACAGAGTACTCCGCATACCAAATTCATGCATAGTGCTAAGACGGGTGTAACCTGTCAAAAGGTACATGTGTAATGTTTATAATAATTTTGTAATGTTTCAGGGTTCCCCATGGGCCGTTTAACGTGGCGGCCCCGCCACAGTTAAATTCCTTAGCGCCACAGTTAAAAAATCAGCCCCATAGTTCCGCCACAGTTAAAATATTAGCGCCACAGTAAGATCGTCGTCGTCAGTAACATAAATTTATAAATTTATAAACCAAATGAACCTCCAAATTATTTACCGTTTTTCAGTTTCTAAGGGTTAACCGTTAATTCACTCTAATTAGGCCCCGTTGTTTGGCTTGCACAAGCAATTATCTTCTATACCTCGTTGGACGTTTGACTGAAAATAGATAAGCCATTTTACACACTTCACGATAATTGCAAATTAATTTTTTATATTAATTAATTCATGCTTTAATAGTTCTACAGGTAACCACGTCTCTAAAATTTCATTGGCACTGCGAGTCTAACATCGTACTAGTTTCGAAATCATGTATTTTTGTAATGTTGAAAAATTAACCATAGATCCACCAAAATATTATTTTATGGCTCTAAACAGCTTAAGTATTTTTCTAATTCACAAATTTTAAGAAATTTCAGTCTTTAGACCGATAGCTGCAAAATTATATACATGATAGCGTGATTGTGTGACTTGCCAGAATTTCCTCTGCCCTGAAATAAACACTGTTTAATTTACCTTTTGTAAACAATTTTTTTTAAATAGGGTATACTGCTTGAAACTTGTTGTTACTGGTACCTTTATTTTCAGATTCTATAACCTAATATTTGTTTCTTTATAAGTACGTATTTTTGAAGGGGGGGGGGGGGGGCTTTTTCCTTTTTCACAGTATGCATATACTTTGGAAACTTCCTAATATTTGTTTTTTACTACGTTTAATCGATATCGATTAATAGTTTTATTATTAAATTTATTAATTAATTTTCCACATAATAAATGTCATTTGTGTATTAATATTGATTCATTAGGGTTGTGTGTTTTTTTCAATTTATTTCGTGGTTCTTTCGCGAATTCAGTCGCGATATGACCTCGAATATTAGCACTTCGTGTAAGTCTTGCGCCACAGTTAAATTTGAAATGATGGAGAACCCTGTGTTTATAATGTTTACTCCTAATGGGCACGTGATTCCACCTCAGGTGTTTCTAGGGGTCAATGTATTTACCCTTTTCACGATTCATCTTGTTTACTAGATTTATCAGATTGTAAATGAATGATATTTATTTTCATTCCTACATTAAACATGTTAAATATATAGACCGTCACGGTAGCTCTGTCGATAGAGCGCTTGCTTCTTGATCGAAAGGTCGTGGTGTCGAATCACGGCTGCAACTGGCCTAAGTCGATAAAAAAAAAGGGAGCAACTGTTCCTTCGCCACCTTGGAGTGAAAGTTGACGGTCTTTTGGATGAGACCTTAAAATACGAGGCCCCGTGTCACGGTAGGCGTTGGCATGATAAAGAACCCCCACTACTCAATGGCCGATTAAAAAGGTCTCAATTTGGAACCCTTCACCGGTGTATGGTGACTTTTCTTTATGAGTGAAAAATTCTCGAACGGGACGTAAAACAACACACTATCAATATTAATAAGATATATCCACTGAACTCGAAATAAAAGACACCAAAGAGTCTGAAAAAATCTATTTCATATTGTGATGTTTTACCAGAAAAAGACTTCTATGGCAAATTAACAACTAAACTTAATGATGAACATGATGTTTTCGACTTTTCTATCATCGACATCCCTTACATGTGTAACAATATACCATGATTACCTAATGTCTCACTTTTTGATTCGATAGACTAGAGTATACATGTATGTTTAACGAGTGAACAATGTTTTAAATGAAGCAAGCTATTGACAAATAAAAAAAAAATAATATCAGCAGTACATTTAAAGTCAACAGTCGACGGAAGTCTTACATACAAATTGTTGCACTATCATTTAACGTTGGCACCTGATCTCCCAACTGCCTTTAGATGTTCGTCTTTTGTTCTGCTTACAATTTGTTTACAGTAGTCATTAGTCTTTTGAGCATGATTTTTGTTTGTTATATTTACATTTTAAAGAAAATGTTTTAATGCTCATATACAATTTAGAAAAAAAAATATATTTAAACTATCTAATACTCTCCTCTCTTTCATATTCAGATTTAAAGGAATTGCATAATATTATTTAAATATTGTTTGGTGACCACTTGATCCTCTGTGCAAAGAAGATAACGATTTGCATTTTGAAAAGGATGGTCCAGCGGCATACACTTTTCTTACCACACAGAAAGGTCATATTTCCTCAGTTATCTCTCAAGAATGTTTTCAATTTTGATTTGGCTTGTAAAAATATGCACTTTTCAATCTTTTTTTTCACGTTTTGTAATTTGAATACTATAAAGACGAATAACGACTAAAGTACAATAATGATCAAATGTCATTTTTCAACATTAAAAATTGACTCCCGGTCATTTGCGATGTCGCAAAAAATTAACAACCGTCATGATCCCTTTGCCGGTAGAAAGCTTTATCACTTTATTCACTATATCACCCCGTAAAATGAAGACTAGTTGTAGACTTAATTAGCCATATTATATATATATATATATATATATATATATATATATATATATATATATATATATATATATATATATATATATATATATATAATTATATATATATTTCTCCAAGAAACATCAAGTCAGAGTTAAGATTAGGCGCCTAGCCAGTAGGAGACGTAAGCATCTCGACCCGTCAACTCGATCTTTTGTATTGATGGACTGAGTAATCCGTATTCTAGTTTGGTATAAAAACATTTGTCGGGATCGAAACATGTCAGTCAAACTACAGTCCTACAATATTTTTATTTGCAGGAAAAAGTCTTTATTATGTCATTTTCTCATTTGCAAAACGCCGAGTTTCAATAGAAAACCGATACGTGACAAACTCGTGATAATAAAAAGAAGACAGTGCATATGAATAATCCTCTGCAACCTATATTTCAAATTTACGATGCGTGTATTATATACATTATATCACAAAGGAGAAATGTAACAAAATATCTCTCTCTCTCTCTCTCTCTCTCTCTCTCTCTCTCTCTCTCCAACAGGATATAACCATTTTGTTTGCAAATGATAAAGACAGAAATAATCCTTTTCTGCTTGCTAATTTAAGGTCTTACACATTAAAAAAGACGTGTTTTAAATGGAAAATTACACAACACATTCTGAAAGATCATATCTGTAGAAATGATCATGTTGCTCTACCATTACAAAGAAAAGGGAAATACAGGCATTCAAGTAAACGGGAAGAATTTATTTAAACAAGAACAATTTCATCTTTTTCTGTTGATTGGATAGTTTTAACCGCATACGTGATCTAAATTGCAATGAACAAAACTGATATAATGAAGAAAAAAAAAGACATATAATAGGGTAGTCAATTTCCAACAGGGCAAGCATTTTGTGTTTTGTGATCAATTTACTTAAAATAATTTTGATGACATAATATACATACGAGGGTTGGACGATGTCAATCTTTGTTATACTACTTCCAAGAAATTTAAAATAAGCACAATATCATGTGTAAAAATATTTGTTTTGTTGATCTGTGAAATTTCATTCCATTCGATTTGATAGAAATTAATTTACTTCATTTTAAAATCAACATGTTTTGTTACCACGGCGCACACTTAAAAGCAATGTAACGTCGAAAACATAGCGTAAACAGTTTCTTAAAAATTCTATCCCTATACATTCACACAGTATAGTCCAATACCAACGTATTAAAAACCTTTTTCAATCACTTGACATTTATTTTTCTAACAATTGTTCTCGTTTTAAAATTTTCTTTGTTAATGTTTAATTTCTTTCACCGCTTAACTGTGCTTTCACAAGACCAGCAACTCTGAAGCGCCTATGTCTTTCCCTGACGTCCTAACTTTTAACAGTTTTTGTTCAGATTTTTACAGTTATGCCGTTTCTTCACAGATTGTCCTCGTCCGATACAGAGTCGCTGTCACTCAAATACCGCCCCTACCATTTACACACACATGCACTACTCGCTTGTGGCATATTTTCTGATTCCTCCAACATATTTTAACGTTTATTCAGGATTTTCCCCGAGTATAACACAAAACTGCATCGTTATCTCCTGCTCAGTGACGTTCTACAACGTCATCGTTCTTGTCGTTTTCAATGGGGACTACCTATCTTTTCAAATTGATTTCTTTTTACCGAAGCAAATTATTAATCCATGATTTGGAATACGAATCGATGTAACAGTTCTTAATTTAACCGTTTAGGATTTTTTCGTTTTTGCTCCATTTTACAGAGAAGATGACTACAAACATTATTTAGTGTATTGTTTGTAAAATACTAAATTCTGACCTGCGCCGCGATCCGATTTTTGCAGTTTTTTTTATTCTGAATAAGTTTTAAATAAATCATGATATGTTTGAAAAATTTAATACAAATCATTTAAATTTATTGTTAAAATATTTCTACCAAATTTGGATGACATATGACGTTAAATAAAAAAGATATGAAAGAAGTCCACGAACTTTCCGAACAACCCTCGTAACATCTTACAACGTTTCACTTAATATGTAAATTAATAAACACAAAGGGTTTTCAGTAGTTTGTAGACTAGCGCAATAAAATTTTTATTATGATTTCAATTTTAATGACTTTTATTTTGAACATATACACAAGTTTGAAAAACCTAAAGAATTTCATAGCCATATACAAAAAAAAGTTCAAACAAACAAACAAATAAAGACCTCGAACAAAACCAAAGGCATCGTTACCCGGCAGAGTCCGCTGTCAATGTTTAAGGTCAGTAACGTTTTGAACGTCCGTTGGAAGGCTGCAAATTTAGACATGTACGCGGCACTTATGGCCTTTGAGCAGTGTGGGGTCTTTTTCTTGCCAGCAGCTACTGTGACAGGGGACCTCGGTTTATAACTGTTTCATCCTAAGGACCGGTCTCCACTTCCCGCAGTGGGATTGGAACCCGCGACATCTTTTCCATCAATTAAGAGTAGGCGAGATTACTGTCAAGTCGTCGTCGTCGGAGTCATCCGCCGTTTTACAATTTGAAAATCTGTCCTTTGAATGGGATAACTCATCTTTATTGGGAATGTCAATAATTCTTGTTCACTATAAACAATGTTTAATTAGTTATGAAAGGTATTTTTGCTGGAATTATTCTGCATATTGCTTTATCTGTACAGTTCCTTTTTAGCTACATTATTATTTTATTCTATTTTAGTTTTTATTTTATTTGACACGTAATGTCTGCCAGAGTCCTTGGGTGGGGGATCCCCTCTTGCAGAGGTGATGGGTGGCAACATTATTTATCCCCACCTTTGCGAATCTATGTCATTTATTCAATCATATCAAATGATGCATTTTCTAAATGCTAATTATATACTATTCAATAATTTCAGTAATGTACTTTTGTGAATAAATGACCTCTTCACACAATATGGGTCTCATGTCTATTTTACGCAAAACAAGCTCGGACTCTGGCTGTTTATAATGTAGAAGTACATTGGTTGGCATTAAATTGATTTTATGAACAATATAAAATAATTTATGACAGGATTATATATTTTTTAATTGTATTATTTTCATATTGTTTATTCAACTTAAGCATCTAGAGTTAATTACTTAATTACTGGAAATAAAACATGACTCAATGCAAGTAAATTTTAGCTGTCAGCCGCAGTTAACTCTGCATCATTCTGC
Source organism: Saccostrea echinata (assembly GCF_033153115.1). NCBI lineage: Eukaryota > Metazoa > Mollusca > Bivalvia > Ostreida > Ostreidae > Saccostrea > Saccostrea echinata. The sequence continues at coordinate 37,042,879 of NW_026889778.1, forward strand.
ATAGCTAGGAATGCGCGCTCTTCATTGGTTTTTTTTGTGGATGTCGCCCTGGGTTTTTCCAGGGGTCTGCGTCCTTCGCGGCATTCCTTGATTTGGCTGCTCGCTGCAAGGACGATTTAAATCACACCCACTGACCTCCCTCATTTTCTGTCAGAAACTCTAGGTGCTTTTATTCTTAGGTGGTAACATTATTTATTCCCACCTTTGCGAATCTATGTCATTTATTCAATCATATCAAATGATGCATTTTCTAAATGCTAATTATATACTATTCAATAATTTCAGTAATGTACTTTTGTGCATAAATGACTTTTTCACACAATATGGGTCTTATATCTATTTTACGCAAAACAAGCTCGAACTCTGGCTGTTTATAATGTAGAAGTACATTGCTTGGCATTAAATTGATTTTATGAACAATATAAAATAATTTATGACAAGATTATATATGTTTTTTTTAATTGTATTATTTTCATATTGTTTATTCAACTTAAGGACCCTCTATACACTGATGAAAAATGTTTTTGGGACTTTGAGAAAATTATTTAGCATAAAGGAGGATATTTTGAAATTAACTAACTCATTTTTAATATAGGGAGCTTGCCTTTTTTATTCAGGAAAAATCTTCAAAGACAATGTAGTAATAGCAAAGAAAAATTGCCTTCACTTACTCAAATGGATAAAATACACGCAAATAAAGTTTTCAAATACTCTATCTTGGTCTAATATAATGCTTAGAATACTTGGATTTATTTCAAATTATGTGATTTAGTTCAGATTACAATTTATTCTACTTGTATGTCAAATGGTAGGTCAGTCTAATTACACAAAAGTACCCTGAAAATAGGGTGCAGTGTAGAGAGGGTCCTTAAGCATCTAGAGTTTACGCGTACTTAATTACCGGAAATAAAACATGACTCAATGCAAGTAAATTTTAGCTGTCAGCCGCAGTTAACTCTGCATCATTCTGCATAGCTAGGAATGCGCGCTCTTCATTGGTTTTTTGTGGATGTCGCCCTGGGTTTTTCCAGGGGTCTGCGTCCTTCGCGGCATTCTTTGATTTGGCTGCTCGCAGCAAGGACGATTTAAATCCCACCCACTGACCTCCCTCATTCTCTGTCAGAAACTCTAGGTGCTTTTGTTCTTAGTTGGTAACATTATTTATTCCCACCTTTGCGAATCTATGTCATTTATTCAATCATATCAAATGATGCATTTTCTAAATGCTAATTATATACTATTCAATAATTTGAGTAATGTACTTTTGTGAATAAATGACTTTTTCACACAATATGAGTCTTATGTCTATTTTACGCAAAACAAGCTCGGACTCGGCTGTTTATAATGTAGAAGTACATTGGTTGGCATAAAAAAATTACTAGAATTTTGGGGAATTTCCCGATGTAAAATCCAAATATCTGATTATGTATTGAGCATTAACATATTTCCTCTTTGCAATGTAGTTTTTAGCTCACCTGAGCTGAAAGCTCAAGTGGGCTTTTCTAATCACATTTTGTCTGTAGTCCGTCTGTCCGTCTGTCCGTCTGTCCGTCTGTCTGTAAACTTTTCACATTTTCGACTTCTTCTCCAGAACCACTGGGCCAATTTCAACCAAACTTGCCACAAAGCATCCTTGGGTGAAGGGGATTCAAGTTTGTTCAAATGAAGGGCCACGCCCTCCTTCAAGGGGAGATAATAAAGAATTAGTGAAAAATGAATAGCATCTTTAAAAAATCTTCTTCTCAAGAACCACAGGGCCAGGAAAGATGAAACTCATATGGAAGCATCCCCAGGTAGTGTAGATTCAAGTTTGTTCAAATCATGACCCCCGGGGGTAGGGCGGGGCCACAATGGAGGATCAAAGTTTTACATAGAAATATATAGGAAAAATCTTTAAAAATCTTCTTTTCAAGAACAGTAAAGCCATGAAGAGTCATATTTATATGGATGCATCCTCAGGATGTGTAGATTCAAGTTTGTTCAAATCATGACCCCCGGGGGTAGGGCGGGGCCACAATGGAGGATCCAAATTTTACTTAGAAATATATAGGAAAAATCTTTAAAAATCTTCTTTTCAAGAACAGTAAAGCCATGAAGAGTCATATTTATATGGAAGCATCCTCAGGAAGTGTAGATTCAATTTTGTTCAAATCATGGCTCCCGGGGGTAGGGCGGGGCCACAATGGAGGATCAAAGTTTTACATAGAAATATATAGGAAAAATCTTTTTCTCAAGAACAGCAAAGCCATGATGAGTCAAATTTATATGGAAGCATCCTCAGGTAGTGTAGATTCAATTTTGTTCATATGATGACCCCCGGGGGTAGGGTGGGGCCCAATGGGGAATCGAAAGTTTTACATAAGAACATATAGAAAGAAAAATTTCTTCTCAAGAACAGAAAAGCTATGTTAGTCTTATTGATATGGAAGCATCCTCGGGTAATATAGATTCAAGTTTGTTCAAATGATGACCCCTGAGATAGGGAGGAGCTACAAAGGGGGATCAAATTTTTACAAAGGAATAAATGGGAAAATTCTTTTAAAATCTTCTCAAGTACAACAAATTCATTTGTTATATTGACATGAAAGCATCATCAGGTAGTTTAAAATTCAAGCCCCCCCCCCCCCCCCCCGTTCATTACTGAACTGATTTGTGCCTTAGTCTAGCCAGTGTGCTCAGGTGAGCGATGTGGCCCATGGGCCTCTTGTTAGCGCATGCGTTAGAAACGCTTTACACTTAAAGTTTAGATTTTCCACTTGAGCTTAAAGTATTAAAAAGCATTTGACTAGTCGGTACGTATTCAATGAATTCTGTATATCTAAGCACTTGATGTGTAGAATTACAATCAAATTATGCTATTATTATATTCAGATTTATATACATAGACTTTCTTTTAATATGCATGACACTACTTCAACTGATGAAAAGTAGCAAAATTACTAATTTTTCGTTCATAGTTTCATGATTACCTCGTCAATGGAAAATCACATCGAAACGGGGAGGTGTTGCAATATTTTCTCTATGATTTTATTTTGTATTTCACCAAAGTGTCCCTATCTAGATGTCAAAAAAATTCACTAAAATTATACATTTGGGGGGATGATATGAAACTTTCTAAAGATTCAGAGTGCAGTATAAAACCATTGTTTTCAGATTTTAAAGATGAAAGGAAAGGGGTGCACAGCAGCAACTTCAGTTTTGGTGTTTCTTACATTTGGTTTTTGGCTTGCTGCCATGGTTACACCTGGCTGGTTTGTTTTATCAGGGAGCACTGAGGTGTGGCATTGTTTATATTCTTCAATTGTTCTTCTTCAATATATTGTTTATATTCTTCAATAACATGTAGCATTAGGTTTAAAGAGAAAATTTGTGCAAGTTTACAAAAATATACTTATCAAATTATACGATTTGTGTAATGTACTTGTTGAAATATCTGCAACTTCAACTTATCTGTCAGTATAGCTTGCCTTGGTTTAAAAATTGATCGGACTCAGAGCACGCTCTTGGGTAGCAAATAAGTTGGGAGACGTTAACCCCATATGCAGATGATTGCGGGATATTACTACATAAATAAAAAATGTTAAATCGTCTGTCATTCAATTTAGCTATCCAAATATCCAAATATGAAATAGAGTGGCAGACTCTGTGGTGTCTTTTAATTCGAGCTCAATAGGATATATCGAGTCGACAAATGAATGGAAGTAACTAGTGTTTATTTATAAAACGTCGACAATATATCTGAATGTCGAGTTGAAGGCCACAACAAGTGTTTTCTTCTTCTCATGAAGAAGTTCGGGGAGAAGACTGGTTTTGTTGATTTCCTCCAAAACAATGTTTTATTTGGAAACTATGATATTTATTTCTTTTTTTTTTACTCAACATTACAATTGTCTGAGCGTGTAATGTTTTTGCTATCTTCAATATGATTCATAGGAAGACTTTTTACGTATTCCCTATTAAGAGATCCTTCTCCTGTATAAAATATGTCTATTGGTTCAATTATAAAACCTTTACGACTAGCAATATAATTTTCTGAAATCCTCCCATCCATTCTTGTCTCTTGTAGCAAATACATTTATTTTAGTAGGAACCATTTTTAAGATGTAAGACTACTGATAGCAAAGCAAATATGGAATAACTTCTCATTGAAACTTTAATTCATTATTTATTTATGCTGATATTACATTTATCAGCATTCAGAAAGGAGAAATAACTTTTGCAATTTTTTCATTGATATATAATATTGTCTAAAGATTTATCCGTTTATCCGAGCATGTAATGGTCCACATGGCGTGTGGCTGGTCGACAGGGAATGGTAACTCCATGGCATCTTAACCCATTTCTGTTTTCAGAGGTCCATTTTGGCATTGCTCATAATTTGTATTGTTAATGGACTTTTCAGCTCGATATTTGTTCCATATCTTAACATTTTGACAAAAAAAAACCAATTTTATTAGGTACAAGTAATTTAAAATGAAAAAAAAAAATGGTTAAATTTAACTTGAAATTAAAGTTGAATTAAAATTCAGACCTGGATTTCTTTTTCTACCAGTACTTTGTATCTGTGTGATTGATTTCTTTTCTTTATATCACTACTGAAATATATTGAAGAGGATTTTTTTTTTTTTTGAGTTCATGAATGTTCCCTGCATTTATCTATTTCCAGTTTTAGAGCAGGCATGTTTGCAGAAATTTCTTTTTAAATTTTAGAAATATGAAGGTGTCTTTAATTGAAAATTATCAGACTTTATGCTGTAATAAACACTGGGTGAATTATACTGGCTTTCACAAGAATTCTTATTTTGACATGGAGTTCATACTTATTCTGTAGGGTACGTTTGTTTAGATTTTGCTATTTCAAAAATTAATTTTCAGTTTTCTCATATTCAATTACATTTCAGATTCTTGTAACCATTGAAATGAGCATCTTTTACTGCACGTTGTGCACGGATGGAAATTGCTTGAACATTGACTATAGCCAGCTCCCTTTAAGTGCAGTCACTCATCTACGTAAGTCCTTTATTTCAGTAGACTAATGATTATTGTGGTACTGGATGTGAATTTACTCTGACAAAGGACTGCAATTGTGTAACTAAAATGGGGGTAAAGTACTTTCTGTTTTTTTTTTTTTTTTTTTCAAGTTCAGTAGGAAGAAGCAATCAATCTTTATATTGTCCAAATACTTTTGAATATAAAGTAAGACACAGAAAATATATTTACTAATTGCCCCTAAAATAAACTACAACTACGTTAACACTAATTATAAACGTTGATTAAAACAGAGTAAATTCTTCATTACTTAATGATATACTGGTACATATAATATACTTTTATGCATGCTATCAACATCTTATCTCATCTATTAATCATAACTTTTTTGAAATCAATTATGCAAGAATTTTTACAAGATTCTAACAAAATATTTTCAAATTTTCTTCTTTTTTCTTTTTCTTTTCTAAAGCTGGATGGATAGAAATTCAAGTTGAGAGTGTTATTGCAGTCTTACTATGTATGATGTCTTTCTTCCTCATTGTTCTGAATTTTGGATCTCCAAACCGTGTTAAAACAGGATGTGTGGTCTTGGTAATAGCCAGTAAGTCTACGAATTTCACCAAAACGTTTATTTAAACGTAAACTTTTGCTACATTTTATACATGACCAGTTGATGAAGATCGCGAGCCTTTATTACTTCCGAATTTACAAACAAGACCTATAATGGGATATTAAACAGAGCAAAAGAAAAATATGCAAGTTTTGAATGCAATATTTACAGAATACTTGTGTGGAAATCGTTAGAGACGTAGCTCTCTTCATGACTGGTTTAATCATCTTTATTTTCCACCAACAGGTTTGACTGAATTATTTCTGGTTGGCCGAATGTGGCACGCCAACTCAACAATGCAAAATGAAGTTCATTTTCCTTACACAGAGCTGGAGTCGAAAGGCATCAATATGGAAGTCCAGTTTCCTTTCTCTATCATGGTTGCTCTGTTTGGTCTCCTTCCTGGTATACTTACCATCTGTTTTGGTGTGTCTCTGCACGCAGAATTAACCCAATTGCAAAGAGATTCGGGAGGTGGGACGCTGAATTTGGTTCCATCTCGACCAAACAACTACAGGATCCTTAAAGAGAGTTACTAGATATATAAATAGTATGCTATGTTACACGCATCTCAAGAATGAAAACAGGTGACAGAATTATAAATTTTTTTGTAATACGTAATTGATATTAATAGGCATAAAAAAGAAAGAGTTTTCTTTTATGCTTTGAAATTGAAGTTGAAATGAAGTGTTTCATTCTTGATTTGGTTTCCATAAAATGCTTTCACTACAAGTTACTTTTGGAAAATTGTCAATCACAGGATAAAACTGTGCCATTCACTTAACTAAAATGTGACTGAAAGTTAATTGAATGGATACTGAATTGAAGAGTTCTGCCATACAGTGATCTTTTCTTAAACTTAAAGGCACCGATTCATTCTGCGATCTTTTTTTCCCATTTTTTAATTCATTATTATTATTATTATTATTATTGGATGCTTCAAAATGGCATCTAATTTGGAAATTATTTATGACTTTGCAGTGAATAAATATCAATATCGTTTGCTATATCTTGAAAAATGGTAATGTTTTGCTTGAATTCAATTTATGAATAAAATTAACTTACCACTATGTCAGCACACTTGATCGTGTTTATGTATCAATTGAAAGAAGTAGTTAAATTTCATTTATTTTTATTTGTAAGACATTGAATTATTTTCATTCAATAAATAAATAGGAATTGAAACAGGATTGTTTAATCACAAAGAACTGCATTTCCTTATATGGATTTTGTGCGATATATTTATTTTGCTAAAATTCTTTCCTAGAAAAATTGAAAAGTTCTTAGGCAATTTATTTCATCTAATTAAAATGAAGTTCAAATGAATTTATTTAATTGTATGCTGGATTTAAATGTTTCACACAATATAATGAATTCCTGACATTTCTTGCATTTGACCAATACAATTCCGGTATATCGGAAGTTCAACTTAAAAGAATGTTTCTTTCAGTTATTTGGTTAATTCGGGATAAAACGAATAGCAAGACGTGGAGGTAAACAACTTACTGCACCCTGTGCTTCATATCTACGACACGTGCTTTTACATTATACTTTCGACAATTTATTGTCACTTTCAACTCAAGGTACGCATGCAAAAATTGTTCACTGCATTATACAACATAAATACCTGATCCCATCCGTAAAGTTTGAGGTCCGTGTTTGCTCTGCTTCAAATTTGTATCGTTTCATTGGACTTTCGAGACTGAATACTGTTCGTTATAATTCATATTCAGCTCTCCAGTTGTTTGCTTCATCACAATAGAGATGTAAATCTCTCTCTCTCTCTCTCTCTCTCTCTCTCTCTCTCTCTCTCTCTCTCTCTCTCTCTCTCTCTCTCTCAGACCGAATGTAGATATGTTTTACTTATACGACACTTTGAAGACAGAAAATTAACCCATTAAAAATGCTTTTTATTAGACAAGTTAAAATGCACTTTTTATAAGCGATATCTCAAGGACAATACTATTCTAACTTTACAAAGAAAAGAAAATACAGGCATTCAAATAAACAGTAAGAATTCTTTTGAACAAGAATGATTAGATATAGGTCTCATTTTTTGGTGATCGGAGAGCTTTATCTGCAATTAAGATCTATTTTGTAATTAATAAAACTAATTTATTTGAAAAAAAAAAAAGACATGAGTTAGTCATATTCATTTCTCTCTAGACACCCAAATTGTTTATGTTCTCTCAATATCCAAAAGATTACCTCAATAAGGACTGAAATATGAAAATAAGGGTCACTCACTTTGAATCTTTTACATAAACTGTATTTTGACTTGCATTTGTTTCTTTTAATTGTAACAAATCAGTGAATAAATAGCTTACAATCAATACAAATAATAGGAGGACTCTCCGTCTTTCCTTAAGAGGCATAGAAAAAAAAGACACTTTATACTCATGAATTATAATATTATATTTGTTTGCTTCATCACAAGTAAATTATATATATTTTTGAGAATAATTAGGATAAAGAAGTTTTGTTAAAGGCTAAAGTATTGTTATATTACCATAACGACAAGATAAAGGCAAAAAATTATTCTATATTCTTTAGCTAAATCATGAGGTATTTTTCACAATGCATTTTAATAATTCTGTTAAAGATTATAGATTCCTCTTGGTAATATTAATTATGGAATTAACAAAATGTTTGTTAATTTGTTTTATGAATAAGTTAAATTAAGTTACAATAATTCATGTCACACTTTCTATCGGATCATGAAGTTATACTTGAATCTCTTATATGAACATTTCTTTTTTATTCTACAAGACAATCAAAAACAATCTCTTTACCTAACATTTTCCTCTAAGTTAAACGAATTTTACAAAATACAGAAGCTGTCGGCAAAGCACCGAGGAATTTCAAAGGTTTTATTGACGCAGAAATTCAACACTACATTTGATTTTTACTTGGTAAGCAAAGTACCCATCTAGAACATACTATCAGCTTCGACAGATTGCGAAATAAATTCTCTGAATAGACAACTTCCCAGCCACAGTCATAAAATTTTTTAGCAATTAAACGGTAATATCTACGTATGAGGACAAGCTTCTGACTTTTCAGTTTGTCATTTTTTGGGGGTCTACCAAGCACCTATATACCATCAGATAACTAGTATACTCATCCGTCAACCCTTGTGTCACGAACAAACCAGTTTCCGAGAAACCTAGGCCTGTATGTGTCATATTGTTTTTATTTCATATCCCGTATTGACAGGAGTCATACCCCGCTTCATACTTTTCTAAATGATAATTTGGTGCGCCACGCTAACGCCCGTTTTTGGCAATATCTAACGGAAAATGTTTGTACATATAACGTCATTAATTTCAAATAAGTGCATATATAAACACAAATATTATATTAAGAAAAACTTTATTGTGGCGATAATTGGGCACGGCTGTATATCCAGAGACATGAATTACTATTGGTGTCTCTGGCAACACAATGTATGGGCCGCCAATCACAATGGGCAGGCCCTACAATACAAGCACAATTGACATCATTAATAATCAAATTAAGGTTCAAAGTTCATAGTTCAAAGGTAAAGTTCACAAACTTTATCTCACTTGTGATAAAAGCCTTGACCCTAAAAAGGTGCAGAGGTCAAGCACTTATTAATGTATATATTAAAAAAAAATCAAAAGTTTACTTTTAAATTTTGAAGAGTTACATCACTTTATAAGATAGTAACCTAGTGCCGCTCGTTTACGCATGTCCACTCGTTTACTCATAGTTCAAAGGTCAAAGTTCACAAACATAATCCCACAACATGGTAAAAGCCTTAACCTTGGAAGGTGCAGAGGTCAAGCACTTATTTATTTCTTGTCACTCGTTAACACAAAACTTAGCTGGAAAAGAAATGTACAGCCGTACCAGATTCTGTAAGTTTACATTATTGCGTATGGTTCGAAAAATACTGTGTACTCCAGAAACGGCGCTTGATTAGCCTGTCACAGTCTAGTTCAATGAATCACGTATCACTTCCACATCCTAAGACACATCCGTTGGGACACTGAGTTTTTAAATATCCATTATGATAGTTGTTAACATGAGTATCATGCATGTCGCTTCCAAAACTCTCACGGGTCCAAAATCTTCTGAGTTGTAAACTAAATATGAGGCTCCCCTTAACTGTTCATTAAGCCCATACTTTAATGTCATAGTCCTACGTGTTGAAGTACAGTGAACGTTTAGGCTTGTCATTTTTAGATGATCTCTGCAATGAGTCTTCATCTGAAAACACAATAAACAAGAAAAGCAGTATCTTTTCTAAATGGGTGTGGTGGATGGGTGTTTCGAGTTACATGTAACAATACACAATAACAAGACAGAAAATTTTACCGACCCATTTTGATGCTGCAGAATTGAGAAAGGAAGTTGCAACTAAAGCGCCCTCAAAGCATATCCTAAAAGGGGCAATAATCAATTGACAAATTTTACAAGGACGATAACCATTACAATTAATTTTTAGATCTAAGTAAATCCAAATTGGGAAAATTTAATGTCATACACTTCCTTCGATAACATCATCTAATTCAGAGTGAATTAGATGTGAATAATAATTGCCATTTATAATATTATTACAGACTGATACTCCAGATCAGAGTTTTAATTGATGTAAACTTTGTCACATTATATTTTCGTACAATCTAGTAATAAATAAAACATTGTTGACAATGCTATTTCTAAAAGTGAAAACAAAATGTATGCACCGACTACCGATATCTAACACCTTTTAAATGTCGTTTTTATTTGCTTATGATATTACATCTTCTTGATATTATGTTAAAATAACGACCATATTTCCCAAAAAAGAAGATGAATAATTTTGGTCAGGTAGTTAATGAGATATTTCAAATGTTCGCGTTTTTCTGGGACATAACTCGTACATTATACTTTTGAATATAGCTTTTCAGATTTTAATGCCTAGGTATGGCATCTAATCGGAAAATTTATTAAGTATTTGCAATGACAAAAACAGATTACAGTACTTAACTCGTTTATAAGGAACTAGGACATAAGGAAATATCGATTATAAAGAGGTTATTATTAATATTGTACGATTATTAAGACGTTCGGTGACAAGAAAATGAAATGCTTTTACCCGGAATTTCCTCTTTAGCAAATTTTTATTTTTTTATGTAATCTAGTTTGTTATATCTGTAAAATTCTGCTTGAATTTTGTGTATGAATTACGAAATTAGACATACCGTGAACAACTTTGAATCAATTACGTGTACCAAAACTTCATAAATACTAACAAAAATATATTACAGGGCCCAGTTAATATTCAACTTATTACTCCTCACCAAAATATTACCTAATGTTAGGGAGAAAATTCATACTTTTTTTTTTTTTTTTTTTGCAACTACATATGGATGAAGTTGTATAAATAGCATTTGGACTTTAAAAAAAAATCAAAAGAACTTTTTGACAATTTAAAATCTCAATTTTTTTCAAACATCATAAGCATCAAAACATATGATCTTTCTAAGCTTTATACAACAATTCCTAACGACAAATTAAATATAATCATAGACAACTACTTCTCCATTGAAAATGGAACGTGCAAATTTCCATATCTTGTGATTGGTCATCTAGAAAATTACTTTGTTTAAAATCATTCTGATTCCACATACAAGTACTCCGAAGTTGATACAAAAAAGACCGAAGTTGATACAAAAAAGATGTGGAGTTTCTCAAGAACAACATCTAATGAAGTCTTTGGAGACCAAAGTCTCCAACAATCTGTTGAATCTAATTGTGCCTCTTTATTACCTGACCTGATTTTATATATTTATTCAAACTCTCCTACACGAGAAGATGAAAACTCTTGCTATTGCCTTCATTTTGACATTTGTCAAACTAATAACTAAACTGTGTGGCAACCGGGATGACTTTATATTAGCTTTTCAATCATCAGCTTCCATTATGTAGTAATATTCCAACATCACCTGTAGGGCTGTGCATTGAGCAAAATATTTCGATACGATACGATATTTTATATAGCGATATGCGATATGTTGGATTCTTTAACAAGTCTATCAAAAAAGTCTTGTATATCATTTAATCCATAGATTTGATAAAAACTGGGTATTTTATTACCAAATTGGAAGTTCATGTCTCATTGTCTTTACATAAAGTACACTTCAAATTCAAACTTTTAATGATTGTAAAACTAACATGTTAAAATATAGTTGTTTATGTATTTTGTAATAGTTATTTAAGATGTGCTGTCTCCCTAATGTTTATTTCATTATTGATCATTTTTAATTCAAAACAGTTAAAAATAACTTTTGGTGACTGAAATTCTCAACTTTTTCACAGAATTATAAAGAAAAACTGCCTGCCCAATACGTATTGGAAGTTATTTTTTCGATACGATACAGTCCTGAATATTTAATACGTATTGATTAATCGATATATTGACACAGCCCTAATCACCTGAATATGTTTTTTCTTATGTCTCCCAACTGATTCGCTATGCAAAAGCGTTCTCTGAGTATGATTTTATTTTTAAACCGAGGCAAACTACGGACAAAAAAGTTGATGTTAAAAGGATGTCAACAACCTCCTTTAGTCAGTTTTTACAACTTCTACGGTCGTTATATAAGGGCCTTGTTTGTAAATACAACCTAGCGTTGGGTCGTATTTTGTCTGGCAAGTTTGTTACAATTTGTTAGGTCATTGTTTTCATACTAATTTTGAATACGGAGTACTCTGTATACCTGATTCATACATTGTGCTAAGGCGGGTGTGACCTGTAAACAGGTAATGTTTATAATAAGTTTGTAATGTTTATAATGTTTACCCCTAATGCGCACCTCATTCCACCTCAGGTGTTTCCAGGGGTCAATGTTTTAACACTTTTCACGATTCATTGTGTTTACTAGATTTATCGGATTGTAAACTTATGATATTCCTTTTCATTCCTCCGTTAATTACTAGATACACTGACCGTCACCGTAGCTCAGTCGGTAGAGCGTTCGCTCCTTGATCCGAAGGTCGTGTATTCGAATCACTGCCGCGACTGACCTAAGTCGATAAAAAATAGATAGCAACTTTTCCTTCGCCAATTGCAAGAGCTCGGTACTTTGGAGTTAAATTCCCTGGTCTTTCGAATGAGAACTTACTAAAACGAGGCCCCATGTCAAGGTAGGCGTTGGTATGATAAAGAACCCTCACTGCTCAATGACCCTGAGTTCCGAGTAAAGATCTCAATTTGAAGCCCTTCACCGGTATATGGTGACGATTCTATATGAGTGAAAATTCTCGAACGGGACGTAAAATAACACACAATCAATCGTAATAAGATATATCCAATTGAACTCGAAATAAAAATTTATTGTGATGTTTTACTATAAAAAGACACAATCTGCTCACAGTTTGTATACAGTAGTCAGTAGTCATGTGTATATACTTGTTCAAAATGCTCATCTGAGGTAAATTTGGGATACATGGATATGTTAGTTTCAATAAATCTCTGATATATTGACAAGTTGAACATAAACGACTTCAATCTACACTATGTGGTGCTTCCTTATTGATTTAAAGAATGGATCATTATTTTAAAGAATTTTTTTAAAACATTTTTTCTTTATATATTTCTTAGAAAGAAGGGGAGGGAGGAAATTCTTTATATTATCATTTAAGATACGTCTAAGTGTTTGTTTAAAGCCGTGATTTTATCAGTGTTTCTGCATGTAATTTTCAATTTTCGAACATATGGTAAAAAATCTTACAGTTTAAATTAGAAGAACCACCTGATGCTTTTAGTAAATTTTCATTCAATTAGACAGAACAAGCATCAATTAACCATCCAGTGTATATGGCAAATAAAAGTTGAGTTGCATGCAATTTTATCCTTAACTGCAAATAATGACTGACATTTTCAAATGAGAAAAAAGTAGTAAAATGTAATAATAAAGGGGGAGTTTCGATAAGGCCGTTTTTCGGCCCCTCACGAAATTTAATGAAATTTTATATTTTGTAGAAAAACTCCTTATCTTTCTAAAAATATGAAAATAATTTATGTGACGCATTTTCCGGTCAAGTAATAATTTAAAATTTAAGTATACCCCTTTCGTATATTTTTGGAGTAGACATTTCCATAGAGGGAAAGTTGATTTTTTAAACCGTCAAAATCGTAAATGAAATAGGGTAAATATGAATAAAGGCATAAATTAACCAATTTCAACATTTTTTTTTACGGAAAATGGTATTTAGCTTATGCAAATGTTTTTTAAGGTGCGATATTTTTCTGGTGTGTTAAATGTTACTTTTCTTTAAAAGAGGGTGAATTGAACTTATAAAATGTAAACATATATAGAAAGTTTTTACATCATAATTAACCGACAGTTTATACGTAAACTTTGCCATCAATATTTAACATTTTCCCATACGATAAATGCAAATGAAAAGACATGTAGACATGAGATAGGTAAACGTAAAAACGTCATATACAGGGATATCCAATACATTTTCATCAATGAGGTTATACAACTACACATTTTATAAAAATATACTTTAATATCATAAAATTGAAATTAAATAAAATGTTTTGAAGTAAAAAAGATTTTTTGAAAAATGCAAATTTATATACAAACATAAATAAAAAAGTTTACTTAAAAGAAACACATTGCTGCGTAAGCCGGTACGTTGTATCTGGCGGCCACCACATAATTATTCGGCGGCCGCTAGAAAAATATATCTGCCAAATAGTTTTCCTGTGGCCACCACATAAATAACTGGCAGTGACCAGAAACTTATTTGGCGGCCGCCACATAAATAACTAGAAGCCGACAAGTAAGTTTCTTGCGGTGTAGACATGTAATGTAATCAAACATAAATTTAAAGTTATGAGATGAAGGCCTTATGAAGTGAAATTTTTGTATTAAGTGTAGATTTGATCTTTGCTAATAAGGCATGAAACTCCCAGATTTGACTATAAACAGACGTTGTAGATGTCGTTAAAGGCAGAAATTTTAAGCACCGCCTTCAAGAATACCTGATCTGTGTACCTCTGTCAATCAAGTGCATTAAGGTACATCATTGGGTGCTACATGTGCAACTTGATTGGCAAACCATTTTTTTTTCTGGCGACCGCCAGATATTTCAATGGCGGGCGCTAGAAACTTATCTGGCGGCCGCCAGATAATATATATATATATTTAAAATATCACATACCTATGCATGATAAATAACGTTAAGGAATGGATTTGCTCTAAAATTTATTTTTTGTTCAGTCAGACGGAAAATGTAAGAAAGATCCAGCATCTGAACCATGTCTGGTAGTGTGCAATCCTAGATGCATCATCAGTGTATGTTTGGCTACGATAGGGCTTAAACAGTATTTACATAAGAATGAGGTACACTTCAAAATCTTTAACTTGCTCACTCATTAAGGAAATGTAGGTCATACCCAGCATCTGGAGCAATCTAGTAGTGTGCATCCGTAGATGCATCATGAAGCAAGTCTGGTCAACAAGTGCTGACAGTTGCTCTGCTCCACAAACTTAAACCTGCTTTTAAAACATTTACCTGGACATTCTTTGGCTAAAATCCAGCATCTGAAACCTTACTGGTACAGGTGACTGTGATTAATATAGGGCATAGATATACTTGAAAAAAATCTGCATCAAAAACTTTTACCTGGAGCACCGATGGCGACAGTATTAAAAAAGCTAAAAATGTGACGTTAACGTTATACATTGGTGACAAAAAAAGTATCGAAATGAAGATAGGATACGATAATGTTTTCTACTATTAATATAATCGAGAATCTTCTTTGATTTAAAAAAAATATGCTACTTTTGGCTTAGTATTTTAACACAGAGTCAGATCAAGAAACCAGGAGTTTCCCGTTTTAGATATGCAAATGTTATGCAATTTTCAATTTTTGGATATGAAGTGCACACGCGACACTCATCATATTTCGAGAAATTAGTGTGCAGAGTATATCTAATTACTGAACAAATTTAGGTGAGTGTCCCTCATGCACTTCATATTCTAAACATCGATTTATAAATGCCATCCTCTTATATTTTCCAATAAGCCTAATGTTAACGAATCTGAGGGTACATCTAAGTATGTATCAGCTTCGGTGTGAATTCTTCTCATATTAACTTTTAAAATATGAATAACAAAAGTTAACATATTTATCTTGAATTCTAAACTAGTTTTGAAAAAATAAATTGAAATTTATTTTTATGAAAAAAGTGGGCCGCTGAGCGTCCTTATCGAAACTCCCTCTTTATAACCTAAGGGTAAAAGCTTGGTAACCTCATAAAGAACTTTGCCCAGCATGCCAGAGAAACGCATGCTTTCTCTTTTAATTTGTGT
The DNA here is from genome assembly GCF_033153115.1 of Saccostrea echinata. Lineage (NCBI taxonomy): Eukaryota > Metazoa > Mollusca > Bivalvia > Ostreida > Ostreidae > Saccostrea > Saccostrea echinata. The sequence goes on from NW_026889778.1 coordinate 37,058,822, forward strand.
TGCTTAGTAAAACAATCGGCAGGGATGCTAACCCATCTGCTAAAACTGAACCAAAGAGTTTTTCTGTTGCTCTATATTTATTCTCAGACTTCATGTCATAAGCATACCATTAACTACTTTTGAGATAGATATAACTATGTAAAACATACAATGGTACATTAATTTTATTAATCTAAAAACAATTAGTCAATTAGGAGGAACAAAGATGCCGTAAGAGAGCTAAAGGGAGTGAATGACATACAACCTTTACCTCTCTAGAACTATACAATCACCTGACTGAGGTGAAATTCAAGTGATTATATTGTTTTATTATATACAAGATTCAAATAAAGAACTTATCAATCAGTACGCTAAATTTCTTTTATTTCATGCATTTTATTCATTTAGAATTCTTCACCATACAAAAGCTGCTTCTTTCGGCTACACAAAAAAGGAAAGGTAAGTAATAGTGATCAGTCTCATAAACACTGTAAACAATACAAATTGAAACATGACAAACACACCAGGACACACCAGATGTTAGATAAGGCGCCTAGGAAAAGTAAGTATCTCGACCCGTCACCTCGACCTTATGTATTGATGAACAATGTAATCCGTATTCAAGTTTAATATAAAATATTTGAGAGGGTCGAAACATGTCAGTCAAAAAACAGCCCTACAATAGATTGTATTTACAGAAAGAGTCATTATTATGTCATAGAATTTGCGAAACGCTGACTTTCAACAGACAACCGATACATAGCAAACTCATGATAATAAATGGAAGACAGTGCAAATGAATAAACCGCTGCAACCTATATTTCATATTTACGATGTGTGTTTTATACACATTTTACCACAAAGGAGAAATGTAACACAATCTCTCTCTCTCTCTCTCTCTCTCTCTCTCTCCAACAGAATATAACCATTATGTTCACATAAATGATACAGAAATAATCTTTTTCTGCTTGCTAATGTAAGGTCTTACACATTAAAAAAAGAAGTGTTTTAAATGGAAAATTAACTACACATTTTGAAAGACCATATTTGTAGAAAGGATCTTGTTGCTCTACCTTTACAAAGAAAAGGAAATACATTCATTCAGGTAAACAGGAAGAATGCATTTAAACAAGAACGATTTCATCTTTTTCTGTTGATTGGATAGATTTAACTGCATACGTGATCGAATGTGCAATGAAAAAAAACTGTTATACTGAAAAAAGATATGAATTAGGGTAGTCAATTTCCAACAGGACAAACGGCTAGTGTTTTGTGATCCATACTTAAAATAATTTTGATAAAATAATAAACATAACATCTTGCCACGTTTTACTTAGGTAAATCAATAGATACAACGAGTTTTCATAAGTTCGTTGACTAGCTCAATAAAATTCTTATAATGATTTCAATTTTCATGATTTTTATTTTGAACATATACACAAGTTTGAAAAGCTTACGGAATTTCATAGCCATATATAAGAAAAAACCAATGTTCAAACAAACAAACAAATATGACCTCGAACAAAATCCAAAGGCATCGTTACCCGGCACAGTCTGTTGTCAATGTTTAAGGTCAGTAACGTTTTGAACGTACTGGTGGAAGGCTGCAAATGCAGACTTGTACGCGGCATTTCTGGCATTTGAGCAGTGAGGGGTCTTTATTTGCCAGCACCTACTGTGACAGGGGACCTCGGTTTATAACGTTTTCATCCGAAGGACCTGTCTCCACGTCTTGCAGTGGGATTCGAACCCGGGACATAAGGATCAACGGACTGGAAATAATTATTTATTATTTAGAATTGATCGGCAAACTCATAACTGAATTTAATTAAAGTGCTCATAATTATTATATTAATCTTAACACTCATTAATCAAACGACTTTTGCTTAAATAAACATTAAGCACACTGTATGTTTGAAGAAATCCACTCGGGGCGAATCCACTCAGGGCGAACAGGGAAATGGCGCGAAACCACCCATAGCGAACAGGTAATTGGGCGAAACCACCCGCATGCGGATCAACTCCTTACTACGCGACTCTAGAGCAAACGCTCTAACCACTGCGCCACGTGGGCGACTTTCGGGTCTTAGAATGAAATAACTTTTACTCTTAATCTTAGTTCAGTAAGATTGCTTTAAACTTCAGTGAGATTTCCTTGTAATCTGGGGTAGAGGGCAAAATAACAAAGTGTACTGAATGCTCTTCAAAAGACGATGCTTTTTGACGTCACGACTTCAGAATCAATTATACTGATTGCCTCTCCATCTCTGAACCGCTTAAGTCAGTACAATTCTTAAGATTTTGATAAGGTTCTCTCTTCTTCTGATGCATTTGCACATTTAACGTTTCCGTCGGCAGTATCAGCAGTTTCATGTGAAACCGTATAATATTCCAGGGATATACTTTTCACGCATTTTTTCTGCAATAAATTTCAAACACAATCATAGAAATTTCCGCAAAATCTTTGAAGATGCTCCAAACACTGTCAAGTATTTAAACTTGATCTAATACATTGTTTTTTTCTTTAAAATTTAATAGAAATGATATTCTTGTGCAGATGTGTCTACTGTACATTACCTAACGTAATATGATTTTGTGTAGGTTATGCAAAACACGAGTAATATTTTACCATTGACTATCAAACTATAAATAATTGACAATTTTGTCTAAAATGACCTTAATATACAGTGTACAGAATATGAAAATTTTATCTTACATAGTATCTGTATTTTCGCACCAGTCCAGAAACGTTTTGATCACAAGGTGTACATTAAGTATTCATATACATGTTAAGATTATACTTAAAGATGAAAGTTCTACAATTTGAGTACTTTTTAAACTAATTATCACAAGAATTTAATTTCTTGCAGCTATGGTCATTTGAGACACAAAATAACAAACATAAACATTCTTTTGGAAGTATGTGCAAATTATATTATTTCAAAAAGTGTAACAATTGACATGTTTTGCATTTTATTTTTTCTGCAGATTTTTAAATGCCTATAAAAGTTATTTTTGTTATTTCAGTGCACTTAAACTGTATTTAATCTTTTAAACCTTCGTTCAACTTTGTACGATATTTTTGAAAAATGTATTTTCTGATATATCATTTTATGCAAGATAAACTAATTCTGAATGTTTCAAATGTCAACAAATAATTCGTTTTCTGTTTTGCATTAAACAATTGCTATCAAATCAATCAAGAACTGTAAAAATGTTGGGTATTTCCAAATGCTAAATCTAGATACTTGCATATGTATTGAACATTAACATTGAGCATCAGGGAAGTGTAGTGCATAACACATAAAGATTTGGTATCTGGCCTGTGCTCAGATTATGAAAGACTTGTACTAGTTAGGTAAGTATTCAATTAAATTTGCATATCTAACCATTTGATACAGAATAATAAGTGTTTTGCTTTTATTTTTAATCAGAATTTTATGCTTACATTTCCTTGATTTATTAAAGATAGCACTTTAGTTGAAAAAAGTTATAAAATTTAATTCGTATTTTCTTTCATTGTTAAGAGATCCTTACGTCGCGGGTTCGAATCTCACTGTGGGACGTGGAGACCGGTCCTTCGGATGAGACCGTATAAACCGAGGTCCCGTGTCGCAGTAGATGTTGGCACTAAAAAGATACCTTACTGCTCAATGGCCCAAGTGCCGAGTATAGGTCAAAATTTGCAGCTTTCCACCGGCTAGTGGTGGCGTTTCCATATGAGTGAAAAATTCTCGAGAGGAACGTTAAACGATACACAAACACAAAAAAATATTGCTAAGATATATACTAAGTAGAGGAAAAGTCAAAGGGGTATACTTTATATAAGAAATTTTCCCGTGTTTTCAAATTTCATATGGTATATGTCATTAGGGAGATGTTTGTTAAAGTTTAGAACAGTTTACAACCCTTGTTCTCAGGTATAAACAATGAAAGAAAAGGGGTTCACAGCAGCAGTTTTAGTTTTGGTGTTTCTGACATTCTGGTTTTGGCTTTCTGCTATGGTAACACCTGGCTGGTTTGTTTTATCAAGGAAATTTAACAGCTCTTCGGTTAAGAAGGTAAGGCATTTCAAAGATTCTCAAATAAGCATAAATTTTAACGAAGGAATTTATGTAAATGTATAAAAGAGAACCGCTTCTAATTTGAAGTTTGTAATCACCTACCCAAAAAGCTCTGTAAACTTTTTTTTTAATTTATGCTTTGCATGTGTGTGTCTGTCTAGATTACTGTGTTTTAAACTTTTCATTATTATACCTATTCTCTACACCCAATGGATTTATTTCGACCAAATATGCACAAGACATCCTTAGGTTCAGGAATTCATGCTGGCTAAAATCAGCCAAAATCAACGCCTTTTCCATTGGCTATATAATTAGTAAAAGGTAAAACATTAATGAGTCAGTATACCTTACCCATCTTTAAACTTTCTTTATGTTTATTTGTTTAAGAAATAAAGTTCGTGTTTTCGTGAATGTTGCAGGAAAATCTCCGAGGTCAAGAAATATAAAAGCCTATGCGTTTGCCGAGGCTTTTATATTTCCAACTAAAAAAAACATTTCGAGAGTACCAGCTCAAAACAACTCTGATAATCTGCTCTTTAAAGAAACGAATTAGGTCACCAGTCGCGATTTGGCTGTTCCATTTAACACTAGATATCAAATTGTTTGTTTCCTTGTGTATCGATTACAATGGAAACAGAAGATTTGAGCTTTAGCTGGATTAAAAATATCGATTAATCATTTATAAATTTGTTTGTAACATATATTGTCTAATTTTTATGAATGTGAAATAGCAGAATAAGTTGTCTATTGTATTGTTTTATCAGTTAATCACGGAGTGTAAATGTTATAGGGAGGTCCATGGAAGAGCCCCATTTAGCTCTAAAAATCTAAGTTTGAGATGAGTTTCTGTTCTGATACTCATTTGATGACGTTCGTGATGGAATGGAGAATAGTGTCCGCGGCATTTCTTTGATCTCGACAGTTACTGTAGTAGACATAAAGTGCATTGCTATAAGTTCAATTTTTACTGATCCGTCGAATGCTATGTCTTATCTGCTACAGATGTTGTTGACATTTTACAATAAAATAAAATCCAACCCTTTTACAATCAATTTGCCATGTTTATTTCAACAATAGAACTTTTTTTTAGCAATTTTTTATCTTATTCGGGTCACAAACTGTAAGACTGATGTTTTCACAAAAATTCAAATCTTGAAGGTCAAAAGGGGAAATTTGTCCTATTTCATTGCAAGCAAATTTAATACAGCCTTTAAATTTTTTTAACAGATTTTAAGGATGTATTTTTGGAGACAACTTTTTTTTAAAAAACTTAAAACCGGAAGATGTTTTAATCAAAACGTATAGGAATTAAAGTTGTAATAAACAGTTCGTGCTTTGTAATAACTTTGTCACGAGTAATTCAGTTATACTTGCATTGTATAATGGTTTATACAAACACCTCTGTTCATATTATGTAATTTTAATACTTAATAGGGGTTTTAAAATCGTAAGAGTGTTTAATTATACCCCACGCAACAAGTTGCGTGAGGTATAATGTTTTTGACCCGTCCGTCAGTCAGTCAGTCCTGTTTTTTTTGTCAGCGCAACTCCTCATAAACCGCCGACAGAATTTCGTCAAACTTTGCAGATAATTAGGACACAATGTGTAGATGTGCATATTACCAGGAAATTCCGATTCCATTATTTTTTCTGGGAATTTCGGCACTTTTCAACTCATATTTTTGGCCATATCTGGAATATAGAGATGAACAGTTTGTCAGCGCAACTCCTCTTAAACCGCTGCACAGAATTTTGTCAAACTTTGCAGATATTTAGTAAACAGTGTGTAGATGTGCACATCACCAGGAAATTCCGATTCCTTTATTATTATGGGAAATCCGGGACTTTTCAACTTAGATTTTTAGCCATATCTTGAATCTAGAGATGAACAGTTTGTTAGTGCAACTCCTCTTAAACCGCTGCAGAGAATTTCGTCAAACTTTGCAGTCATTTAGCACACAATGTGTAGATATGCATATTACCAGGAAATTCCGATTCCATTATTTTTGCCTTAAGAGTTTTGCCCATTATTGAAGAAACTTTCCAGCTATGTAATAAGGAAATCCACTGGAATCAGCTTTTGTAATGAAATTATATGTGAAATATTTTATAACCTTAAAAGACCCCCATTGATTTTGAGGTCAAAATATTAATGATTTAACACACACACACAAAAAATCTTGGATAGTTCTTACCCCCCCCCCCCCCTCCCCTCGAACTGGTGCTTTGCCTTAAATAATTTCATAAGTACAGTATATAAACAAATTCATATGACTATATTTCATAATTTTGTTTCCATCAATTATTTAAAGGTTTAAATTGTCATGTGTTGGACATGGACTTACACTCATTAACAAATCAAAATCACTGATGAATTGAAATAGTTTGTCAGCATAACTCCAACACTGAATTTCTTGAAACTTTGTAGGTATTTCAGACATAATGTATAGATTTGTATATTACCAAGAAATTTTGATTCCATTATTTATCTAGAAACTTCAGCCCAATTAAATTTGTAACATGCAAAAATTTGAATGTCCTTATATACAAGAAGTTTTGATGTGATGATTTTTTGCAAGTAATGCCCCATTTTAAATTATACTGTGTATTCAAAATGCACTAGCTGTGCCATTCATTACGTGTTGTATGTCGAGTTTTAGGGGAGCGTGGAGTATGTGAGCTTGCTCACCTTTTCTTTCATTATATTTGATACATTACAGAACAATTTTTTTTTATTTCCTTAGACTCCAGTATCCGTTGAATTGAGCATCTTTTACTGCACATTTTGCAAGGATGGACAATGTGTAAACTTTGACTATAATCAACTTCCTAAACGTGCCACCAGTATTCTACGTAAGTCTTTATTTCGGTAGGAGAGTATTGATCGTCGAATCTTTTTGTCCTTTTTAGAACAGTACCGTTGAAAGCAGAGGGGATTCTAGGTTTTCTCCTCGTCTGTTCATCTGTCTAGCTGTTTGTCTGTCTGTCTGTCCCTCCACCTGTCTGTCAGTCTGTCCCACTTGGTTTTCCGCACTTTTATCTTAACGATATTGACTTGATTTTGGTATGTGAATGCAACTTGATGAGTTACAGACCAATGTTGAATCTCGATCCGCTTCAATGATTTTTTAGGGAATAAGGGTCTTTTTAATTTTTAAAGGTTTTCCGCAATTTTTTTTCTAACTGTTTGCAGATATTGGCCTGATTTTTGGTATGCGAGTCTACCTTGATGAGTTATGGATCAAGTTTGAATTATTTTCCGCTTCAATGATTTTTTGACGAAATTACGGCATTTTTAGTTTTTTTAATGGGATCCAGATTACACTTACCGGTAGGGGACTAGTATTGATAATGCAATACTCTCATAGAATGCTTGATTTCTCTGGGTAATTATTCTAGCAGAGGAATGCAATTAATGTGTAATGTTAAAATAATGCTTTATTTTTTTTCCTTAATGGGTTTTACAGAAAAATATTTCCAAAATTTATGTTAATTTAATATAGGGCGAATACTTTTTAAGATAAAGTGAGACTTTTGATTGTCCTAGATTTAGTACCTCTAAATAGAGCCATATCGTAACATTGCCATAACTTGTATACATTTGTCAAAACAGAGTAAATTCTATATCCCGTGAGGATTTACAAGTTATGTACATATATGTATATCTGCAAAAAATTAACGACATGACTGATATTATTCTTCAAATCTGCTAAATTAGCAGCGTAACTTTTATTTGCCAAATATCATAATATTAACAACGTATTTGAGATTATCCTTCACATAACATAATATTAACAAAGTAGCTGAAAATATTCATCACATAAATCCTATTATCAATTATTCAGGAATCTTTATAATTAATAAAATATTTTCGACATTGTTTTTAAACTACTTTATTTGTTTTAGCTGGATTAGGAGAAATTCAGTATGAGAGTGTATGTGCAGTCCTCCTTTGTACGATATGCTTCTGCTCCATCCTTCTGAGCTGTGGTTCATCAACTAGCGTAAAAGCAGGATGTGTGACTTTAGTCTCGGCCAGTAAGACTACATTTTTTTTACTTAATCTCAAAATTTATCGTATCGTCGAACGTATATTTTCCTAATATTTCATGTCTAACGAATTCATATCATTTTGGGGATAATTTCAGATTTTTTTCACAAAGACGATTCATAATAAGAATGTTTAAGAGAGTAAAACAAACAAAAGGCCCTGGGCTTAAACGGTCATCTGAATTAATACATCCCTGTTAGGTATTTGCATATTGGAAATTTAAAAATTATGAAATAAAATAAAATATATTATCAGGGGTAGATAGATTGTTCAAACATCGGAGAAACAGCAAATGATCATAGGATTGGTAAGTCTGGTCCCCAACTTTGATTTCGCAAAGAAAGTTTGTGTTATTTATCCTTAAAAGCTATAAAGATACTTTTTTTAATTATGCAACCAAAAAAAAAATCTTGCACAATTTAAAATTTAAAAAACCCTCTTCTTTATATTATTTACTGAAATCAATTATGATAGGTGAATAATCAGAGGGAAATAAAATCTTTCAAAGTAAAATTTCCCTAAATGATCAATGAAACCCTGTCCAGGCACCAGAACCAATAAAAAAAGGTCATGAACTTCACTTATCTAGCAAAACACCTTTGATTCCAATATTATACTTGATTAGCACGCTAAATACTTAGATGCAGAGAAGGTTTCGTAAAAAAAAAAAATGCACGTGACTGAATTATTAATAGAAACGTGCCTTTACACCGGACTCCCTAACGAAGAGCCCATGTATGCCTTGACCTAGGTAAAGAACCCTTGCTCATTATTACCATGCACTTAGTTTGTTTGCTAAATATCCTGGAGCGGACTGAGAATAACAAAATTGGTGAGTTTTTACTATATGATACATAGAGCCCAGTCCTAACATAAGAACCACCGACCCCGAGGCTATTAATTTCCCAATTAATTTTGAGCCACCCTTGCTTATCATAACCATACACTTAGCTTGTGTGAATAATACTCAGGGGAAACAAGAAGAAAGAATTTATCCATTTTCGCGATATAATCAATAAAGCCCAAGCAGCCCTTAAACCAGAACACTGACCCAGAGCCTTGGATATCACAATTTAGGTAGAGGCATCGGTGCTCATCACAAATATATATTAGTAGCTTAGTTTTTCTGATTAATATTCAAGCGTCGAGAAGAAGAATCTTTTCAAGAAATAATGCATTTTTACTTTAAGACAAATAGACCCCGCCCTAACACCAGAATGCCTGACCCAAGGGCTAGGGATTTCACAATTTTGGTCGATGGCTCATTGCGCATTATAACCATGCTAATAGTTTGACTGCTTGATGTCAGAAGTAAAGAAATATTTTTGCATTGAACTTTGGTCCCGCTGTTAGAGTGGCAATGGCACAGGGCCATGAAAGTCACGTTTTTTTCTCTTTACCTGTATGTGCTACCATTTCAAAGTTTGTTGAAACTAAAAAATGCTCAAAAGTTTACTACAAATGTCGACGGACAAAAAGAGAATGATTCCCAAATTTTACAAAATAGGCTAATTATATATAATTGTTTATATTTTTTCTGTATTTTGTTTAAGGGTGTTAAAGGACCATCGTTAAAGAAAATAACACTGGATTATGTTAAAGTTTTGATGAAGTTTAATGATGATAGCAAAAGAAACCTAGAAAACACGCTCACAACACACACACATATTAACACGGGACAAACACGGCACATCAAATCAGTTGGTAAACATAAACAACCTATGCAGTTGACGTTTGAATAAGGGAATTTGAAGATGGAAAAGCTTAAATCAATCCATTTATCATGTATTTTAGTTATATGTAAGCCATTATCGTCTATAATCAGTAAACAAATATGAAACAGATGAAGCAGACACCGCAGTGTCTTTTATTTCAAGTTCAGTGGGAAATATATGGAGTTGACATGAACGATTGTTATTATTTAACGCCGAGTCGACAATTTTTCAGCCATGTTTCGGCGAGACAAGCGATTAATTGATTGATTGTTTGTTTAAAGCTGTTTTACGTCCCATTGAAGAATTTTTTACTCACCATATATTGTAAAGGGCTTCAAATTTAGACCTTAGAACTCGGCACTCAGGGCATTGAGCAGTGGGGAATCTTTATCGTGCCAACGCCTGCCGTGACACAGGCTCTCAGTTTTTAAGGTCTCATACGATAGACCCTCAACTTTCACTTCTAAGTGCCGAGCGCTTGGCGATGGAACAGTTGCTTCTTACCGTATAAGCTGAATTTTTAGCGAAGATTCAGTTTTGGCATTTTTGCGAGGTTGTTTAGATCGCTAAAATTCTAAATATCTAAAACGACCTTCCGATCACGGGGCGAATGCTCTACCGACTGAGCTACCATGACGGTAACAGATGAATGAAAGTAACCATTCAATTGTAAATTGATTAAACGTCGTCGACATACCTAATTGTAAAGCTCAAGAGCTCAAGTAGAAGTTTTAAGGGGAAAAAAATCCGCTGCATGGAATTATTTAAAGAGGTCGGATAACAAAGAAATATAATTAATTAGATAAATATTGCCTGTTGAAATTCCAAAGATTGTTGAAAGACCTTGTCTCGTAAGACTGAAACCGGGGTGGAAATGAAGCAACAACAAAATTCAATCCTGGTTTTGTGGATTTTATTGTAGTGTTGGTGTTATTTACCATGACATTCATTCATGACCCTGTAATGCGTTTAAAAGTTATAAATACAAGAACAATAACTCTGCATGCAAATTTTAACAAGCAAAGTAGTCATGAAATCAAATAAAACCAAAATTTACCAATTAACTATAATTTTTTCATACAACAATATTTCCCATAAACTCATTATAAATAAGCTTATAATATGCATAGTTTCTGTAGAACACAAACTAAATAAATTTAAAATAACCGGTAACTCATGCAAAACTTTCAAGCTACATGAATTGAACAAAAAAGAAAAAATTGAGTTTAAATACTTCAAAAATAATCTTGCTAGACATCAATATTGAAAGGTAACGGGTAATTTATTTTTCTACCAACACACAATTAAACTTACCTCCCATGAGGATCAAAGGTCTGTTATGAAAATAACCTGCCTAGATGTCAGAGTAATACATGGTGTTCTAAATGTAAAAGAAATGATTTGTTGTTCAAAATAAGGAATTTAATACTATTGTATTTGCATAAATTATTTACAGCTTTCATACAAATCTCACAGAGGACATTCACTCCCTCATACTGCCTAACATTCAAACATTCACTCAAAGTAGGTAAAGCAGGGAAAATTTAGAAATAGTGAAAAACTGAATTAAACACTAACCTTATTGTAGAAAATCACTTAATCCAAAAATATTTTCAATTTAAGAACATTAAAATCAGCTAAAAAAAAACTTCAAAGCTCTAAGAACAGCCTCACACCCATCTGTACGCTTGGGCATGAAAAACCAGTAATAATGAACAATAAAAATTCCCTCCTAATCATGTGACCAGCCCAGGATGACCACTTACTGTAAAGATCTATAAATAGTAATCAGCTAGAGGTGAATCCTTAAGAAGGATAACTAGTACCTTAGCTGTCAGATTTAATAAATAATAGAATAACAAAACACATACTTTATAGTTTGAATGAAATAAATCTTTATTAACATATTTCAATTTAAAACTCTGAAAACAATTAATATCTAAAGTCAAACAAAATTCCTGAAAATAATATTTAAAAACATTTAAAATTTCTCTGTATTACAAGACTAAATAGATATTGTCAATGAGGAACTCTAGCATTTTTCCAACATCAACTTCCAGATCAAGAATTCTTGTATATAGATTCAGCATGGTCAATATCAAAAGAATTGTGTACACTTGAATACTTATGAGCTATACCGTTGGAGATGCATTTTTTTCCCAACGCTGTTTGTATCATGATTTTTAACAGGTTTGATTGAGTTAATTCTGGTTGTCCGAATGGGGTTTGCCAGCTCAGCATTGAAAGAAGATAACCACCCCCTTCCCATAGAGCTGGAGTCGGAAACTATTTATATGATAGTTCAGTGTCCATACTCTATCATACTTGCTGCGTTAGGTTTCGTTCCAAGTATCCTTGCCATGTGTTTTGGTGTGGCGTTTTCCTCAAAATTAAACAAAAGAGAAGCAGAAGGCTGGATTCTAAATGTGGTCCCATCTTCTTCTTACAACGCTAACAATAGGATCCTTCAGGAAAGTGTCTAAATATATGCTTAATATGTCATACTACACCAGCCACAAGAACGAAATAATTGCTAGAGCTGTAATAAAATGTGCACTATGTAATTATATATAAATTAACACATGTACATATCCTACTTACAATTTTAAGTAACAGGTTTTTTGAAAGATAATTTTATTTCAGGATAATTTCTGGATTATAATTCTTAAATCTCATAATTCTGCGATTTACTTTTTAATATTTGCTTCTAAAAACTTTAATGTTTCCACATGGCATATGATTTGAAGATTTTGAAGTATTTCTAGTGATAATTAGAGTGTTCCAAGGAACGCATGTGTCGCCTGCTTTGTAGCTTTATTAATGGTGTAAATAAATCCAAGGGTGGTCAGCTTTTAATTTTCTATAGGCATGATAGACTGATAGTTCATGCATTTCCCTGCAAAGAAAAAATGGCATCCATGGATAATATGACTGCGATAGAATCTGACAATCAAAGAAAATATGGTTCAATAACCCTCAAATGAATAATTAAATTAAAGTTAATAGAAATAATTATTTGTCACTTTATTAATACGTGTTTCCAACAATCCTCAAAAAGAGATTTCAGTCTGTCTTTACTACAAAGATACATTGTTTAATACCGATCCCGATGTATTTTATGGTATTTAAATACAAGTTTATGTAGTAGCTGAATATCATGCAGTTTCAAAGTACTTTTTCATGAGCTAAACGTGTTTCCAAAAATCTTTCAAAAATGATTTCAATCTGTTATTACTGAAATTCTCAGTCTACATTTAGAATTGTAGAATACCGATCCCGATGAATTGTCATACTATTTAAAAATAAATGTTTGTCTCTTAACTGAATATCATACGGTTTCAAACTACACTATCATGAGCTCATAAACATTTATTAATGCTCATTATCTAAACCCTACCTCTTAAAATTCAAAATTCATAAATTAAATTATATTGCCCGAGATATTTTTTGCAAAGGAGGTCAAAGGTCAAGGTCATGTGGTTTGAAATGCTAGTATTTTTCATATTGTCTTATGACAAACAGTGCACATGCTACATGTATACAGCATAGACTTACCTCTTACATGTCAAAAATATGCTGTATATCGGCGTTATGAGCTATTTTGAAAAGTAGGTCAAAGGTCAAGGTCAGAGGTCACGAAGTCGGTAACCATAGTAATTTACAAAAGCCATAGTGCCAAGCAAAATTTCAAATCCATACCTCTTACAGTTCTTGAGATATACATGTAGGTTGTGACAGACGGACAGCTTAGACAGCTGGACAGACAGCTAGACAGACAGACAGAAAGACGCCGGGTTAAGTAATCCCTTAGTGCCGCTCTCCTATGAAGGCGACATAAAAAGATTAACATGGTTTGTATTTACCGTAATATTTAATTTTTGCTTGAATTGAATGTATGAATTAGCAAGTATACTGCAATGTAGATCTTTAATGCATCAGTTTGTTTCATTTCCTGTTTTTAAATTGGCAAGGAATGAATGAAAATATTGTTTTACATTTGATGTGAAATAAATGATTTTTTCAATGGAAAACAAGAATCTAAAGATGTTAACATCGTCAGAAAAAAAATGATTCTGCTGGTTCAAGTTTTGTTAACTAGTTTACATTCCATGTATTTAAAAAATACTTTGCAATATGTACATTTATGTGATACTAGTAACATAACATTTTTTTTTTAAATTGATAAACAAACTGCGGAAAGTGATAAGCGCATGAGAAATGATTTTGCCACAAAGCATAATTGCCTTTAAAAGAGCACTTACTGTAGAGACATTTTTAAATATTTTATTGATTAGTTATGTAATTGCAAACCTTAAGTCGAAGAGCTTGCTATTAGTTGTTTGTCATGAACTGCGTTCAAGATCGTATCAGCTACTCTTAGACTATGTTATTTGAATAAAGCCAATCAGACGTAGTTATTCAAACGCTGTTAGAGGGTCAACTGATCCTGTGTATCAAAAGATTTTTTTATTATTATTTTAAACATAGAACAATTTGTATCCCCTTACAATGTGCTATCGATCGTTAAATATAATTTTATGTAGAACATGTCCCATCTGCTTTATTAGACAGATTTAAAGTCAGTATGATTATTTGTAGAAAGAGGTATAAATGTGTTTGTATGATGTTGTGTGGCTTTTTGTATTCATATAAAGCAGAATTTATTCAAAAACTTCTACTAGAAAAAAAGAAAACACATGCTGTTGCCTTCAACTCGATATTTCGATAAATCGACGACGTATTATCAATTAACAATAGTTACTTTCATTCATATGTCGAATCGATATATCCCAATGAGCTTGAAATAAAAGATACCACAGATTCTGACATATCTGTTTCATATTTAGATATTTTACTAGAAAAAGATGTTATATTAATGGTAACCTAACAACAAAGCTTTATGATAAACCTGATGACTTCAACTTTTCAAAGGTCAACTTCCCTTACTTATGTTGCAATATTCCCTTATCACCTGCATATGAAGTTTATGTCTCTCAGTTGATTCAATACGCAAGAGTATGCTCTACGTATGAACAATTTCTAAAACGAGGCAAGCTATTGACAAACAAGTTGATGAAACAAGGATATCAACAATCTCGTTTGAAGTCATCATTTCGCAAGTTTTACGTTCGATACAATGACCTTGTCAGCACATACAACCTATCTTTGCGTCAAATGCTGACTGACGTTTTTCATACTAATTGTTAGGCCATTATTAATTTTATACACTGCGGATTTTTCCGTTTTTTCCGATTATGACAAGGAGCACTAGGCGGGTGTGACCGGTCGGCAGGGGATGCTCACTCCTCCATGGCACCTGATCCCACCTCTAAATTTTGAGGTCCACATTTGCTCTTTTCCAAATTTGTATCGTTTCATTAGACGTTCGAGATTGAATACTGTTCATTATCTTCATATTTCATACGCTCGAGGTTTGCCCATATTGTTGAATATCTGACTCCTCACAGATTCGTATAGCCAGACCTACCAATCCGTGATGCTCGAAAGACATCATAGAAAGGAAATCTAATTATTAGGCATGTCTGCATGAGTAATTGAAAACTCTAATAAATATTTTTTTTTCATTTTCATTTTTTCTCACCTACATGTACAGATCAAAACTTTTCTGAAAAAAATGGCAACTCGAATGCTGCTAATTCATATGCTGCCAATAAAAGATCCATTTTAAAGAACATTAGTGAATTCTTGAAACTTGCTGCGACTTCAAAAATAGACATTTTTCTCTATATGTAGAATGTAGAAATATAAGTAGATATGAGGAAGATGTATAAAGAAATGTGAGTCCCTGTTGTTGTGAAGTATTTATAATAATATTCTTTCTCTATAGTGGTTTTGGAGGAGCATTTACATAACTGTAAAAAAAAAATCTGCATTGCTTCTCGTTGGCTTTTCAAAATAAAGATAAAAATGTTCAGGGAAAACATATAAAAAGATTTTGAATAATTAATAACATTCACTACAAATTACTTTAATTACACACACACACATACTATCCCTCTCTCTCTCAAACTGCATGTTATAACAAACAGTGATCTATCACATATATTAGTATACAAAACATATCGGTGGATAGGGCAAAAAGGCTAGAAACATGAGAGATAGGATCAGCAGCCCAAAAGAAGTAAGCATCTCATTACGACCGATTTCACCCGCCGTAAGTTTTAGGTATTGATCAGTATACGAAATACTCCGTTGTCAAACTGAATATAAAAACAATGGTCTAACAGCAATTGAACATGTAAGTCATAACACAATCCAACGATAAGTTGTATTTTTGAACAAGGTCATAATAAAGAGCGTAGAATTTACGAAAAGATGACTTCAAATGGAATTGTTGAAATCCTTGTTACATGTTAAAGTCTTTCATATTGTATCAAAACGATTTAAGGGGCATTTTAAATTACATTCTGAAAAAAAAAAATATCTGAAAAAGGATCACAGTTAAAATTAACAAGAAAATGAAATACAGCATTAAAAGCTCCGAAAAATTCTTTTCATGCAAAAATAATTTTTGAATGCTGATATGATATTTTATCTGAAGTAAGGATCTTATGTGCAGTAGAAAAACTAGTTTATTTGATAGAGAAAGACAAGTGCATTATTTAAAACAGACAGAAAGTCCAGGTTTCGTGAAAAATATCTAAGAATATTTTCGTATTTGATTTACACTTAAAGTCATACACGCACACTTATCATTACATTCCGTATTGAATAAAAGATTTTTTTTACTTATGTAATATATATGTGCAACAATTTCGATCGTAACGCAGGGTAAAGAATGGTTCGTTAAATCGATGAAAGAATGTTGAGGGTCTTTGTTAAATAAGAACATGTTTTCTCTTCCTAGGAGAAGAAACACTTTATTTCTTACGAATCAATTATAATCTGTGTTTAAATTGATTCTAATTGTATAGACTATTTTTAATAATATCAAAATACGAAATATTTAATTTACAGTGAAATTATAAATTACACAGTGTTATAATCATAAGAAAAAGGAAACGTCTGATACATTTCATTGCAAATAGTGCTGTACTTTAACAGTTTTGAGAATTCTTTGTAAATTGTAGATGACTTCTTTGATAAAATGCATTAAACGTAGTGAAGATTTAAATTTGTGGAAATAATGATTCTCAGAGCTAAGATGAAACAAAGATAAGGGGTGAATTTCGACATTAGAATAAAATGAATAGAACTTTTTAAAAATATCCAGATAGAGGGGTTACAATTCGTTATATCAATGTACAATTTTCCCCATTTGGTGAATGATCAAGTTTGTACAAATTATTACCACATGAAGTCATGGCTAAGTTGGGGTCTGCAGGATATGGGTTAAGAAATTACATAGAGATATAAAGAGTATTTTTTTATGTCATCCGAAGGAAAAACAGATTCAAAATAATAAAAATGATTTTTAGATATGCCCTTTCGGCATAGATTAAAGTTTGTGAAGTCACTGTCTCTGGAACATGGGCGCAGTTATAATAAGGGATTAAAGTTTGACGTGGAAATTAATAGGGAAAATCTTTAAAAAATCACAAACAGAACGTAATTTGTGACGGTTTATTGTCGTTGGCGGTAATATGTACCTACCCTCACTGCACATATTGCCGTCCATCGGTAAATACTGTCGCCGGCGACAATTTTAAACATATTTTATTGAATAAATCAATCAGGATCAGGCAAAGCCTATACATACCCTCTCTTTGTATAATAGGTCAAGACAAACACAATAAATAATTACATTTTGTCTGACCGTCCCTCTGTAAACTTTTCACAAATCGAACTTCTTCTCAAGAACTACTGGGTCAATTTCAAACAAACTTGCCACAAAGCATCCGTGGAGAGGGGGATTTAGGTTTGCCCAAATCAAGGGCCATGCCCTCTTTCAAGGGAAGTAGTTAAGAATTAGTGAAAAATTAGTGACATCTTCTCAAACATCACTGTGTCAGAAGAGATAACATTTATATGAAAACTGCATTATGAAGTGGAGATTCAGTTTTATTAAGATCATGTCCCTCGGGGGAAGGGTGTGGCTACAATAGGTGATCAAAGTTTTTCATAGAATATTAAGAAAAAAATCTTTCAATTCCATTTTCAAGAAGTACTGGGTCAGAGGAGATGATACTTATGTGAAAGCTTTGTTACATAGCGTACGATCAATATTGAGGTGCTGGCACGAAAAAGATCCCTCACTGCTCAATGACCGTGAATGCCAAGTATAGGTCTAAATTTGCAGCCCTCCACCGGTATGTGATGAAGTCTACATACGAATGAAAAATTCTCGAGATGGACATTATAATAACAATCAAACAAAACCAAATCAATTTTGTTCAAATCATGATCTCCCAGGGATAGGGCGGGGCCAGAATCGGTGATCATAGTTTTACATAGGGATATATACAGAAAAATCTTTAAAAATCCTCTGAAAAACCAGACAGATATAGCACCGGCGCTCTCCCCCCACCCCCTCCCCGCCAGGTGGTTTGATTTTTTTTCTGCTTTGGTAAATTATGTTTGTTTAACTTGTATATACTCTCAATTTATTCCATAGGTAAAATTATCAAAAAATTTGATAATTAAATAATTTACTTAAGATACAAATGATGTTTTAAACTTTTTTTGCTTGTCAAAAAAAAAAAAAAAAATCTCAACAGCCCGCACCCCCACCCTTCCTCTGTCTGAAATTTCTGGATCCACCACTGAGATCAGTAGTAGGCCCGTGATTAGTAATGTTTATATGGAAGCATCCTCAGGTAGCGCAGATTCAAGTATCTTCAAATCAAACCGGGCATAGGGCTGCCACAATGGGCGATCAAAGTTTTACATAGGGATACATTGTACGGAATATGTGGAGATAACAAACAGCATTTGAGCTCAAAAGTCCATTAAACATTACAAAATAGGAGCCGAGCAAACACGGACCTCTAAAACATCAGAGATGGGATCAAGTGCCACGGAGGAGTGGGCATCCCCTGCCGACCGGTCACACCAGCCGTGTGCCCCTTGTCATGATCGGCAAATAACGGAAAAATTCCGTCGACAATTTAGTGTGTAAATGATGGCCTAACAACTAGTATGAAAAAAGTCAGTCAGCATTTGACTTAATGAAAGATTGTATTTGCTGACAAGGTCCTTGAATCGACCATAGAACTTACAAAATGATGACTTTAAACGAGACTGCTGATATTCTTGTTTCATCAACTTGTTTGTCAAAACCTTACCTCATTTTGGAAATTGTTCATACGTAGAGCATGCTCTGGCGTATCGAATCATCTGAGAGATATACACCCTGTATGCAGGTGATAAGGGTATATTACTGCATAAGTAAGGGAAGTTGACGATTGAAAAGTTGAAGTCATCATGTTTATCATAAAGCTTTCTTGTTAGATTACCATTAACGTCTTTTTCTAATAAAATATCCAAATATGAAACAGATGTGACAGACTCTTTGGTATCTTTTATCTCAAGCTCACTGGTATTACCGTTGTTTATTGACAATAGTCGTCGATATATCTTAATGTTTAGTTGAAGGCCAGAGC
Organism: Saccostrea echinata; assembly: GCF_033153115.1. NCBI lineage: Eukaryota > Metazoa > Mollusca > Bivalvia > Ostreida > Ostreidae > Saccostrea > Saccostrea echinata. The sequence goes on from NW_026889778.1 coordinate 37,078,194, forward strand.
AAGGGAACCCATGGGAAATCCAACAGATTGTTAGAAGATCTGGTCTCCAAAAACCGCATAGATATTGTCAATCAGAAACTGGAGCATCTTTTAATGTCAACTTCAGAGTACTTGTGTGTAGAATCAGCTTGTTTTTTAACAAATCAATTTTGCAAATGACCTATGACAAGGTAAGTAAATTTACGAGTTCCATTTTTATTGCAAAAGCAGCTGTCAACGAAGTTGGACTTTAATTTATCTTGGGGAGTACTTGTATATAAAATTGAAAAGTCTTTATCTTGTTGATTTTGGTAAAATTTTGTGATTTCAACTGCTCCAAGAGTTCCTTGAAAATTACGACGCCAGTTAGAGGATGGACCTTTTAAAATTAGTGATCTAACAAACGCCGTGGATTGTCATGTGACTTGTTCTGATGGACAACACTATGCGCAGTGAAAGTAGGCACACATTGTCGCCAGTGACAATATGAATAGGACGACAGAATGTACCGTCACAATCATGTTGCATGAAATAGCATGAAATAGCATACGAGACACGGTCGCCCGCGTGGCGCAGTGGTTAGAGCGTCTGCTCTACAGTCGCGGAGTAAGGAGTTGATCCTTACGTCGCGGTTTCGAATCCCACTGTGGGACGTGGAGACCGGTTCTTCGGATGAGACCGTATAAACCGAGGTCCCGTGTCGCAGTAGGTGCTGGCACGAAAAAGATCCTCACTGCTCAATGGCCGTAAGTGCCGAGTATAGGAAAAAATTTGCAGCTCTCCACCGGCAAGTGCTGGCGTCTCTATATGAGTGAAAAATTCTTGAGAGGGACGTTAAACAACATACAAACAAACAAACAAACATACGAGGCACGTCAGTGTGATTCACACGCCAATTACATTCCCAAAACTACCAAAAAAAAAATCTTTAAGCAACAACACTGTGGGCGCCAATATGTAAAGTGAGGGTAAGGCACATAATGTCACCAGCGACAATATGCACATGTGTAACTTTTCAGCCTGCGACAATATGTACCGATGGACGACAATATGTGCAGTGAGGGTATAGGCACATATTCTCGCCAACGACAATATGTACAAAACGACAATATTTACCTTCACATGATTCTTTGATAAGCTTTTTCTCCTAAGGACCCTCTTTTTCGTATATCAACAAAGTTTTCTCAATGTGATTATCTTGTTATATGAAAACTTTCAAAGAATTTATCGGCAAAGTAAACGTTTGCATGTTTTTTTTTAATCTACAAATTGTTGGTAATCCTCTCGAATATGTTTATTTTGGTACACATACCAATATTTTAATACATATTAAGTGATTTTCCCAAACACATTATCAGATCATTTTCTTAATACTGCATTTCATTTCGAAGTTGAGTTGTTGGATCCTGTGTAAAGCTATACGCTCCAAATCGCCCTGTATTTAACCTTTTATAAATCTTGTGAACTAGGTTTCACTAGTTTATCGGATTCATAATAAAGCATCATTGGAGTTTACATCGGAAATGCCTTAGCATAATAAACCTTTCTCGCTGTTTGTCTTCAGATTTTAATTTAAAAACATTTAGTTATAATTTAATTCTGATTGTAACACGCCATTTGATGGGATATACAGGAAATAATTATTTAACTTATTCCTTAATTATATTATAAAATCTAGCACATGAGAACGTATATTAATTCAAAAACAGACTGCCATATTACCATCTATTGAAAAAAAAAAATAATGTAAAATATAAATGATTACAGAAATAATACTGCGTATAGCTGCAAAAGATTTTTTTAATTGATCAGCACACATAATCGACCGGAAACATTCTTGAGGGGCATAGTTCTTTATTTGATTTAAAAAAAATTTTTTTTTAGAGACATCTTTTGACATGCAACAAAAAGGAGGAAACAAGCAATTAGTGAGAATTTCAAAGCAAGAGCATCAACATTTTTTAAAAAAAAAATGAATATTGGGTCATGTTTACTCACGACGTTTATTCAAGTCAATCTTCTGCATTACTTTCTGTGAAACTTATCTTGAATAAATGTCTGTTTTTCAAATGATTTGAACACAGCAGGAGGTGTTAGAACTGTTTGAGAGAAAAAAAAAACCCATCAAAATTGTTACATCCATACTGAAAAACAATAAATTGCTAATTTAAGTACTTTATATATTTTAAATGCTGTAACATATTGTGAACAATAAATGTACCATATTTAATAAATCAGGATGAAAACAGGATGTGTAACTTTAGTCTTGGCCAGAATGACTATCTTTTCGCAAAGTTTTCATTACCCCCCGGTATCGTTGAACGTAATTTATCCCAATATTTTCTGTCTAGCAAATTCTTTAAGATTTTGAGTCCGATCGGTCAGTTTATCACTTTGGAATTATTTCAATTCGCAAATTTAAAATGATCAATGGAAATGTTCAAAAGAGTACAGCAAAGAAATACATAATAAATATACAGAAGTGAGTATGAAATATTATGTCGGAACATAGATTACCATAAACTTGCCAAAATGTTTTTTAAGCAACTTCATAAATTGAATCAATTTTGTTAAATTTGATTTTTGTGAGGTATATCTTTAGATCTTTTCATAGTTGGTTTTGTCTTGTAATATTTATTAAACTTTTCTCAGGATTGAATGAATCATTTTATATATTTATAAAGGTTTTATCGAATTAATCCTGGTTGTCAAAATGGGGCTCGCCAAGTCATTTTTAGAAGATGCTGCTCATTCTCTTGACACAGAAATGGGGTCAAAACATACTAATAAGGAAGTCCAGTTTAATTTCTCTATCATCCTTTCTCTGTTTTGTCTTCTTCCTGGTATGGTAACCATCTGTTTCTGTTTGGCTGTGCACTTAAAATTGAACCAATTGCATATTGAGAATCAGGAGGACGGATGCTGAATTTGGTTTCATCTAAACCTAATATTGGATCCTTCAAAAAATATGATAAGTATACTACGCTACTTAATTCAATCACTAGAATGAAAATGGTCGAAAGAAATGCAATGTTTTATAAATAATTATATAATTGATATAAATAGCTGTGAAAAGTAAGAGCTCGCTTTATCTTTTATATTTTAAAATTGAAATGAGGTGTTTCATTCTTGATTTCGTTTCTTTAAACTGTTAGTTACAAAAGTTACTTTTGGAAATTAGTCAAGTACAGGATAAAACTCAGTCATTTACTTAATTGAAAGGAGGCTAAAAGTTTACTCAAAGATTACTGAATGGCAAAGCTCTGCCATGGTGACCTTTTCAGATCTCTCGGTGACCTTTCCTTTAACTGAAAGGCACAGACTCATTACGTGAATTTAGATTTTTGTTGCCTCAAAATGGCATCTAGTTTGAAGACTATTTATGTCTTTGCAGTTGAAAATATTAATATGGTTTGTTATTTCTAAAAAAAAAAAAAAGGATTTTTTCTTGAACTCAATGTATAAACTAATAAACTGTGTGAACGTACTTGATCGTTTATGTTTCAGTTGAGAGTAGTAGTTAAATTTCTGTTTGTTTTTTTTTTATTTGTAAGACATTGAACGATTTCGCATTCAAGAAATAAATAGGAATGGGAACAGAATTGGATACTCACAAAGTATTGCATTCACTCTTTTGTATTTTGTGCGACAGATTTATTTAACGACTGCTAAGATTTGTTGCTAGGAAAAAACATATGTAGAATCATAAAAAAAATAAGCCTACGTCATATACATGTATAAGAAGAAAATATACTTTAAAAGTGTACATGTCCTGTCCGCTGCTTTACAGATTCATTGCCCAAAATGATTTTAATTTAGAGTGAATTATTCAAAATGCATGCCAACATTCGTTGCCTTCGTTATGTACATGTACATGTGTAGCTTGGTATTTATTTTGGATTTTAATATTAATTTCATTTTGCACTTCTTACACTATCAAAATCGGAATTTATACTTGTATACAGATTTCACAGTTGGTGAAAAATCAAGTCTCAAACGGGACTTGAACCCAGTGCCTTTGGCTTATTGTATCAGCTCTCTAACCACTGAACTATTAAACCCGGTATGTTTACAAACTTTTACTCACCTATGAACATAGTGACATATTCCTCCTCTTTGTAAAATTCGTTTCCGAATTACGGGAGATAAGGATATGCTTTAATACATGTTCCTATGGAATAATGGGTATTTGTACGTTGGACACGAAATATCACAAATGGTGAAAAATCAAGTCTCAACCGAGTCTCGAACCCAGTGCGTCTGCTGGCGTACTGTGCTAGCGATCTAACCACTGAGCTTTTGAGACCCGATATGTTGACTGGCTCAAATTAACAGTAGGGCATTCTGGGAAAATATACCACGTCAGTTTCTTATTATCATCTGAAATTACATATTATCATAAGTTTCGTCGTCTAATAAGTATAACAAAGTACCATTAGCTTTGTTTATGTATGATAAGACTGCACAGTTATTTCTAATATAAAATTGATTATAAAAACCTAGCTTTTCTTAAAGATATACACGCTATAACTTGCGTCAGTTAAAAATAAAGTTTGAAATTTATTTATTTTGTTTACCAAATAAAGTTACCAAAATACTGTAAATTACACAATTGAAAATGAACGCGTTATAAAGATCTCAAATCATACTTATTTATTTTCCTACTAGGAAAGTAATGCCTTTATTTAAATTCATGCATCATGTGACACTGTCGCTACTTTTAGATTGATAAACAAAAATGGCGTCAAGAAAACGAGGTAGACCGTTTGGTATACAAAATAACTTTTGACATGGATGGCACACGTTTTATGCTTAAAGATACTTATCAATTATTACTTTGAAAACAACCAGTATTAATCATCTACTCTGTAATGACAGATATTAACCTTATATTCATAATCGTTGTCAAAATGCAACTTACCTCGTCGTCTTTGATTTCCCTCGGACATGCGTGTCTGCATACTGTTTGCGCACTTCCTTCATCAAAATTCATGAAAAGTCTGAATTATTAATTGCAGATCTTGCTTTATTGTTTTGTAATTACAACGACTTATTTAGTAAAACTTTGTGGAAAGTAATTATTTTTTATTACACATCATGTTTCTCAAATCATTTAATCATTTTGTTTCACATAAAAAATCGCGTTTATATAGCATGTAAATCTTTTAGTATCTTCTCGGGCCATTCCGGCAGGCTCGGAAAAACAATCTCAATCGCGGTAATGGTAAAGTTTTTCTGAGTTTGTTGTTAGGCCCGAGAAAATGCGATTGATAAAAAAAACAGTACAATGATGGTATTTTCTTTCGTTCTACCGATCTCTTAAAATTTTTATATTTTCTACCTAAATATCTAAATTACAGTGAACGACATATTGCTTTAAACACAGTAATGTCAATGGCTTCGTAAAGCTCGATCCCCCCAACCCCCACCCAACCCCTATTGCAGCACCGTCATTCTATCAATAATTTATCTATATAGCAAATTAAAAATTACTCCAATCGTTCACTGATCAAATTTTTTTGTTTATAATGGCTTCTGCGTTAGCTCACCTATCTTTTTTAAAAGGATAAGCCTGTTAGTACATTTTGCAATGATATCACATTCACAAAGATCTTTCCAATTTTAGGAACAAACTGTGGAAAAAGACGATGATATATAATAATCACATATTAATGCAAAGTGCTGCAAATGATAGATTCATTTTTAAAATAGTGTCCTTGTTAGGTCAAGCAGCGGTTAAGAATAAACATTTTCACTAAATGTTGAATGTAGAAATGCAAATGATGTATAAATGGTACTTTGCTATACTTTGGTGGTATTGCCAAAGAAGTACATCAATGTCAATGTAATTAGACAGCGAAAAAGTTTTTACTGGCCTTTGAAATAAAACAGAGTTGTTTTCTTCGTCTTTCCAAAGTTGCGATTTAAACGTTCAAAGGGAAAATGAAAAATTTAATTATTTAAAATTTATTTCAGTCATGAGGAAATTACAACAGTCAGTTATATTCTCTCTCTCTCTCTCTCTCTCTCTCTCTCTCTCTCTCTCTCTCTCTCTGATTTTAAATGTACCAAGTATGATACCTTGAAAACAGAAATAACTTATTTTTGCTTGTTTAAACCTTACACCTTGTGTCGAAAGAGAGTTATGAGGCAAATTTTAAATGCACTCTTAAATGAACAATATCTCAAGAAAAGACATTTGCTGGAAGTTACAAAGAAAAGGAAATACAAGTATTTAAAGATCAGAAAGAGGTTATTTCAAACAAAAATAACTTCATCTGATTTTGAATTGGAACCTGATTATATAAAGAAATAAGGGTCTTATGTGCAACGAAAAGAAGTAATTTTTGTGCACTGAAAAAGACTTGTTTATTTGAAAAGACAGATGAACTAGAGGCATATCAATTTCTAAACAGAGAGGGGATTCAATTATTCTGTAATCATTTTCTCAAGAATATTTTTTTTTCTTGACTCTTTCAACACAAGGAATCAACAGAACGCTTCTGATTTTTTTTTTTTTCAAATAAATGCATTAAGAATAACTTATGTTTCATACTAGTCATTAGAGTCAAACATACTAAATATCGTTTACATGTCTTTTAAGTCTCGTTATTTTTAGTTGGCCTGAGCCAAAGGCTGAAGTAAGCTTTTCTGATGAACAATTGTCCTTTTGTCTTCTGGGGTCTTTCTTCTAATAACCTTTCATATTTTCAACGTCACGAAAAACATTGGGCCAATTTCAGCTGATTTGGAACCATAGTACAGACATTCAAGTTTCATGAAGTACAAAAATCTCTGAAATTCTTTTTCCGTGGAAGTGCATGTAAGCCTAAAATTAGGTATAAAATGTAGAACCAGCTTTGTTTCTTTTTTAGGAGGGGGGGGGGGGGAGTGCATAAAAAAAATCAATATCATGAGTAATGAACACGATTAGAAATATTGAAGAAAAAGTATTCTGTTGTAGGGTTTATAGTAATTGTTAAGTGGTTATACTCTACTAAGCAAACATTTCCACTTAATTTCCCGTGGAATAACACTGGTTTCTGTACTGTTCAAGTGTTAATTATTTAGCCAGTCCCATTTAATGTATAACTGATATTTTCACCTAATAAAGGGCTTAGCTATAATATCCGATATTTTTCTTCATTCAATTCAGAGAAAAATGGTATTGTTTTGTCACCTACCTCAAAGACTGTTTTCAGAAATTAACATATTTGAATGATTTTTCACATTTACCTGTATATAGATATTTATGTGGATTTTATAAAACGTATATTATTTGGGAAAACAAAGAGAGATAACTCTATAATTTTTGTAAAACTTACGTTTTTTAACCCTCAGTACTGTCCATATCAAAGATCCTTTTGTAGTTTATTATGTTAACTGTTCACATGTTAATTTGTTCAGTTGTTAAACTCTCATTGTACTAACATACCCAATGTGGGTGCTTTAGTGAAAATAAAAGTTTCAAGTTTCAAAAGTTTACTATAGAAATCAACGTAAAACGGTTAATATTTTAATACATCCCCCCTCAGAAACAAAATTTCCATTTTACAGGTGTTATGAAATGTTATGGCACAAAATTCATACTAAAACTATTTTTGTTTCGCAGGAAGGCATGTGTTTACAGATAAAAAGCAGCAAAAAACAATCATTCTATTTCAGGTTTATATGAGATTACATATTAAAAAATCCACTTTGTCAATTTTACATGTTAAATTTTACAAACGTTAAAGGTGCTTAGACACAGATTTGAAGTTAATATTTTCTCAAATTTTCTGTATAATTTCATGACTTATATGTTGCTATAGCATTTCATACTAAAATATGATAAAATGATAAAAATCTTATTTTATCTCGAAGTTATTAAAACTTCGAATTTCTGGACGCGTTGGATTGACACATCCTTGCACTTTCACATATTTTAAATTTATTTTTAATACCTAAGAAAAGTGGCAATTTTGTGGCGTATTATTGAAAAATATTAAAACTATAATCCAGAAAATTGAGAGTATAAATATTCTAAAGGAAAACCCGCTAACAGTATTATAAGTCCGCGCTCAGTGGTGTGTGCCGAGTTTAACTATTGAACACACACGGTGAATCGTAAACATTAACAATAACAGAGCTCGTGCCCTGTTTACAAAAACAGTTTACGTTTCACGGGTGTGTTCAATTTGTTAAAGTCTGTACACATCACAGAGCACAAACTGACTATACTGGTGATTTGGTTTTGCTTTCGAACATTTCTACTCTGAATTTTCTGGATTATAGATGTAATATTTTGCATTAATACATAACAAAATCGCTTCTTTTTTTAAATATTAAGGATAAAGTTAAAATTTGTGTAAGTGCAAAGATGTGCTAATCAAACATGTCCCGGAATTCGTAGTTCCAATAATTTCCAGATAAAATAAGTTTTTAATTATATTTTCGTGTGAAATGCTATTGCAATATATAAGTCGTGATATTATACAGAAAATTTGAGAAAATATTAAGTCCAAATCTGTGTCTAAGCACCTTTAAGCATACGGAAAGATTTAAGGGTCATTTATCCATTTCCATGAGTGCATGTACATGTTTTTTGAAAATCTGGTGATAATTTAAACTCTGATTGCCGATTTCAATGGATAAAATTTTCTACCCTCCTTATGGAAAGAGTTGTAAATCAAATAATCTAAAATTGTTCTGAACTTGTTTTGAATTATCAATCAATTACTAATGAACTCTTTTTTTGCATTCAAACAAGTTTTAATAGCCAAATTGTCATTTATCTTGAAATAAATGGGTATAAAATCTAGGTGGGAAAGATTGATTGATTGATTATATGTTGTTCTACGTCCCATTCGAGAATTTTTCACTCATATAGAGATGTCGCCTATACCGGTGAAGGGCTTCAAATTTTGACCTTTTTTTCGGCACTCAAGGCCATTGAGCAGTGAGGGATCTTTATCGTGCCAACGCCTGCCGTGACACGGGGCCTCGGTTTAAAGGTCTCATCCGAAGGACCCGCAACTTTCACTTCAAAGTGCCGAGCGCATGGCGAAAGAACAGTTGCTACCCATTTTTATCGACTTAGGTCACTCGCAGCCGAGATTCGACCTCACGACCTCCCGATCACGGAGTGAGCGCTCTACCGACTCAGCTACCGTGAACGGTTAGGTGGGAAAGAGGAGATAGCGTTCTTAGAACTTTTACTCGTATTTATGAAAATTTTGAAACAGACACATGTTTAGAATGACACCTCATATGAATGTTTTTTAAGAAACCTAACAACAGATGACCTCGTTCACAGTGTGGTTTATCACTGGTATTTCTGTAAAACTTTTCTTTAAGTAGACCTAAGTGTTTGTATTTTAAGAAACCATGCTTTGAACATACTGTACTTGATCGTTTATGTATGTTATGTATCGTATTATGTTTTTTTTTTTTTTTTTTTTTTTTTTTGTTTCAAATAATGAATACATCAAATTAAAGTGCAAAATTTGAAAAGTTAAATGCAGTTATCTCAGCAGAATGCATCCTTACAAGGGACCATTTGACATAAATGTGTACATCTGAAATTCACAAAACTTTATGCTATTGACAATAAATTACATTGACAAAAAGAAAAAGAAAAACAAGACGTAGTACGTGTCAAATCACGCAATTCTTATACAATAGATATTCTGTTTCATAAACTATAATGTTTATTGTAGTAACAAGTTACCATACAAATGTATAATATTTTCCACTTAGCTGTACACACGCTTATGAACTACAGTAATCTAAATTCTTTGATATTTTATGAAATACACGAATTCTGTACATACGCTAACTGAATTCATTTACAAATTGAGTCAGATAAATAAATGTACGGAAACAATACCTCTGTCTTATAATACATGCCAGTACGCAGTTGCATTTCATTACAAAAAGAATTAGCAATGTATATATATATATATATATATATATATATATATATATATATATGTATATATATATATATATATATATATATATATATATATATATATATATATATATATATATATATATATATATATATATATATATATATATATATATATATATATATATATATATATATATATATATATATATATATATATATAGAATTGAATTTTCCATTATCAACATACAATAAAAGTTTCAATTTCAAAGGAAGTTTTTCTATGTAAATATTATTTGTAAATTTATCAATGACAGGTCCTTAAAGCTCGCCTGATGTGCTTAACAACACATAATGTAAACCTTTTAATTTAACGTGTCTAATATTTCGATGTCCTATGTTGGTACATTTAACGATTTTAATTTCACAGTAACTGAATTTCTTTTGACTATATTTGCAATATTATGACTTTTTTCAATAAAAACAAAGAAAAATACGACAAATTATTCAAAATAAACAGATACAGAAATAACTTTAAATCGATATTGTTATTATCCTCAGGTTTCCTGATTATCTTTAATTATTTACTATTTTACTGATAGGAAATAGAAATACTGGATTTTAAAATGTATAAATAAATGAATGCTACATTGGTATGTCAACAGTATTTAGGAAAGTTTTATATTAGCGGAAATTCTTTGATTGCGAATAAAGCTTTGTAAATAGTGATATGGTATCTTATTCGTCAAAACTTTGATCTATTTCAAAATTCCAACTATTAAATAGAATATATAAAATGTCATTTAAATTATCATTTTAATTGTCTTACATTCTTAACATTGATGGCATAACATATACACAATTGTGTACAGTTGCAAGATACTGAACAACAATGTGATGAAAGTCATCAAGATGGATATAGCACTTCTGGCAGTTATAATCTTAGCATCGGTGTTTGTATCGTTCAGTTTTTGGCTTGCGGCCATTGTTTCCAGAGGCTGGTTTATTTTCACATTGAAAACGTCTAGTATTCAACCCCAACTGATAGTAAAGGCAACCATTCATGTACTATACTACATGTATAAATACTACTTAACTATTCATACAGGTTATCATCCAGCCCCTAAGGCGTGTAAAGATGATTATTTTTAGTTGGGGAGTAAGACATTTCTTTAAAATAATTTTTGCTTCAAAAGTCATTGCATTACGAAAATCCAAACGAAGCATAGTGGTTCATGTAATATACATATAATGTAATTTTAAAAATGGTGACAATGATAATTAGACTTTGTTCTTTAAAGTTTCCCCCTCTTCTCCTTTTTTTAAATCAAAACTTACTGAGCTAGTGCTTAGTTAGAAAATGTAAATTTTCTAAATATGGTAACAAATAATATCTTTTTAGGAATCCATTCCTGAACGTGTGGAGATAAGCATCTTTTATTGCATTATATGTACTGATGGTGAATGTGTTCGAGTTTCTTTTGACAGACTCCCCAAAACAGTCTCTAATGTGATTGAAAGAATCCGTAAGCTATTTTCTTTTTTTAATTCTGTTTTTGGTACAGATGTCAAAATGAGAGAATTTTCAATTACTTGAGAGCTTTTGTCAAGTTTTTGTCAAGAGCCAAGTTTTCTAACTATACCACTGTTAAGCTGTTCAGGTGATGTATAAAATGGTCAATGTGCCGACATAATTATATGCTTGTACTCACCTTTGGATAAATATGACACAAGCTATGTCAAGGCGTGTTAAACAGAAATTTAACGTAATAAACTTTTTTTTCAATTATCTAATACATTACATGGAATACAAATATTGAATGTATAAGTATGGGCATGCTCATCCTGGCTTTTATTACCAGAAATCAAAGAACCCAATTCTAAGGACCTATATGTTTTTTGACAATTGATAAAGAGTCACGTGTTTTTATTTACCCTCACTTAATTACTGGAACAAACATACATTTTAGAAAAAAACAGAATCGTTTACTATGTATGTATAGAGAGAGAGAGAGAGAGAGAGAGAGAGCACAAAAAAATTCCCTTTTATAAGGATACCCACTTCCGCCCCTGCCTGGAGTTGAACTCTCGACCTACGGAATTTGTCTCCTAGCAGTACAGGAACAGCGCGCTAGACCGCTTGGCTATCTAGGCAAGTCATAAAACTGAGATACGTGTAATTTTGTTTGGTAAAGAGAAATCAGAGTAAGGACAATATAATTTGTAACTCTCTTAAATAAAGTGGTGGATCAAATGTATGCGTGGATTTCAATCAGTTGGAGTCAGGACCTCTAACATGTGTCCATAATAAAAAATGCTTTTTCTAAACATCAAAAACGTATTTAATCTTAGTCTGATTGATTGTATATTGTTTGTCGTCACACTAGAGAATTTTTCACTTAGGCCTGTTTAGTAACGGCACGTATGCCAATGGAAGGCTTTAAATTTAGACCTACACAGGGTACTCAGGGTCATTCAGCAGTGGGAGTCTTTATCGTGCCAAGGCCCACCGGGATCACGGTTTTTAAAGTCTTTTAAGCTTTTTAAGGTCTGATCCTAAGGATCTATGGCTTTCACTTCTAATACCAGACGTTTGGCGAAAAAAACAGTCACTATTTATGTTTACGTCTGAGGTTTGACGCGGCGAACGAGAATCGAACCTAGATCAGATCACGAAGCATTTAATCTTAGAGGTTTTAACGCTGATACACACCTAGCAACTGTAAATGAACTGAAATTCCACTTCTTTGTTAAAACAAAAAGAAGATATATTTAAAGTAAATGACTATGCATTATATAATTTTCGTTTTAAAATACGTTTTAAACCTTCGACATTTTTTTTTCTTTCCAGCTGACGTGAGAGAACTTCAAGTTATGAGTACAGTTGCCCTATCTTTATGTGCGATTGCTCTTTTACTTATCCTGTCGAACTTTGTCTAAAGTTGTGGGATCTTCGTCTAAAGTTATGGCTGGGGGTTGTGCTATACTTGTGGCCGGTAAGATGTGAACATATGAACCATGTAATAAAAGTTGTTTTGTAAGACTGATGTGTATTTCCGTTTATTGCTAATTAGGATGATAAAGAAATCTCTCCATCAATTTGAGTGTGTTCTCCTTAATAATCTTCTTTACAACATTATATATTTAATACCTTTACAACGCAAATTTCATAAACATATTTTATTAATGCACATTGAATTGATATGAATTCGGGTGAATTGAAGTAAAGTTTACCAAGACTATTACTAGAAGAAAAACTACCATGTTCTCCAATAAACAATATATATCACGATTTTTAAAACATATTCATTAATACATTTTTTGTGCTAAGCTCATAACAATTTTTATTTCAGGTTTATTAGAACTTATCTTGATTCTCAGAATGGCCATAGCCAATATGCAGGTAGCATTTAATTCCGTTGATTCTACTCTCGGAATTTTGAACCTACAGGTCATAAAGGTTGAAGTTCAAACTCCTTACTCCATCATCCTGGCTGGTATTGGTCTGCTGTTTATAATACTGGGCATGGTTAGCAGTCGTAATTTGTACTCGCGAACAAGGGACCAGTCCACAGACGGTCAATCCATCTCCCCTGTCAGATTCACGATTCATCAAGACAATGACTAATTTTCAAATGTCAATGCAGATTTCCAGGTTGATAGTTTTGCTCATGCTTGTTCACAAATGTGGTAGAAATATAATTGGATATTGAATATGTTCTCTCATATTATGTTACAAAAATGTATAACTTTTGTAAGAATTCGCATTTATAATTTTCATCAGATTTATATATGCATCAGTTTGCATATGCACAGTTAATAAAAGTGAAGAAAAATAATAACCATAAGTGCATATGATAAACAACATTTCAAAGCTTTAATTACAGCCGTCAGCCAATGACTAATTCATACACACGTCATTATAGGGCGAGAATGAAGTAAAAAAAAAAAACGTCTTATTATATGTTTATTCAAGTGTTTACGGTTACGAATTATTCAAAACTGTATTTTCAGTGGACAACTCCAAATCTATTTTTTTTTAAAGAAAGAGAGTCACACCACAAACTTTGAAACAAGTATCTATTTCAACGGCTTCCACGCCATTAAACACGGCTTTTCAAATTTTAATTGGTAGGTTAAAAAACAACTTGTCTTGTGTGTGTGTCCTCTTGCCATGCGAGCGTTTTTGTGCAACAAGAACTACGAAAGATAAGAAACACATATGAAAGAACTTTGGCCAAATTTGAAATCTTTTATTTAGTTTCGAAAATTGTACACATGTCAATGAAAAAGAATATACAAAGCGTGACTTTTTTGCACTTGTATAAATGCCCTTGAAGTCATTAGCATTTTGTTTTAAAAAGTACTTTCCGGTATGGGAAACTGTGTCATCAGCCCTTCAGTTGACATAAGCTTGTCGAAACTAGGTAACTTAATGTGAGTAAGTACAAAATTAATGACTTATTTTCTGCACAGGATGTAATAGACAACAAAGATGTATGTAATTAATTTATGTTCCGATAAAATATAGTACTTCATTTTTTCTTTTGTTCGTTATTTTATACTTTTTTGTCTCTTAACTCAAACTCAGATTTATATCAGTATTTAAGAACTTTTTTTTATTAAAGGTAGCAGAATTTATGTTTTCAATCGAAGATGACACAGACCTAAAAAGAGTCGCGATCAACAGTAAGATTTTTTGTCGATCTTTGAAATACAGATACTAAAAAGCTATACGGTGAATGAAAAGTGCAAACTTAGACTGACATGTAGCACATGTATTTAGAATACGACGTATACTTAAAATGAATAATTGTGTAGCATATAAATCGCCTCAACGATGGACATATCGTTCATAAGCAAAAATCAAACTACTCTTATCAAATCAAATAGATTACACTATATAGGTCATAGGTATAAAACAATGGAAATGTTCTAGAAGATTGAAAAGTTAAACAACTTAAAATGCCAATGTTTGTACAGCGTGTTACTTCAAAGAAGTGAAGAGACATGAAATAATTAATCTAAGTTTCAAAAGGCCAGATTTTATTTGAAATGCTTTATCTAGATATGAGAAAAAAAAAAGAAGAAATAACTTGAAAAAATCATAGATTATTTTAAACAGATGCTGATTTTGTCCTTTATAGGAAAAAAAAATATTTGGTCCTTTTAAATTAATAAAATGCTCTATATTCTACTTGACACATGATTCATCTTATTTATTTCATCTGTTGTTGTTTTTCAAATTATCATTATCATTTTATTTACATTAAGTTTAATATTACGGAAATAATAACGTAGCTGTACCTCGTGTTTTATTGTATGCAGTCACATATTCCAAAATATCAAAATTAAAAATAAAAGTGACCCCAAAATTGCACTGCGTCATTAGCAAGATTAGAATTAAGAGCAACAGGAAGTTTTTCTAAATTTCTATTCATACGCATTACTCCACAATGAACTGGGATATAAAGCTCACCAGACATGTTAGAAACAAATATTTTGTGTTTCTAAATTTCAATCAATCTCATTTTGAACACTAATGGCTTGAACACCCACAATGGCACAAAAATACATTAGGCTCTCGTGAATAATTTCTTTCTTTGCAGAAGTTAATACAAAGAAATTTCTTTATTTCAAATTCATCTTGAAACGAAAACCCAGACTTGGGATTGATACATATATATTATTGTAATTTAATGTTTAATTACATAAATCAAAGTTCTCGGATAAATGTTATTTTTTATCTATCAGCTGAAATTTGAACATCACTTTAAAAGTTTTGTTTGACCCTTTTGTTACCTAAATTAGCAAAAAGGCCTCTTTTTGTCTAATAATGATTAAGGTTCGATATATTGTGCAAAATTGATGTTGTATATATGTGTTCTAAAAACTTTTAATAATAATAATAGATAAATCAGAATGTTATATGTTTAGGTGAGCTATATTGAAAATTGTGTACACGTGAACAGTTCATGCCAAAAGAAAAAGAAACGTTGATAAACATGTGTAGTTATATAAGACATGTTTTTAAAAGTTTTGGAAAATTCATATAAGAAGCAAAAGCTTTTAAAGATTTGATTACCACGTGATGGTAAGGGTTATGTAGTTTTCTTCTTATGGGGTTCAAGTTGTGTAAATGAATTTCAATGTTTAATTTTTTTTAATTTTAAAGGACGATTTGTCAAAGTTCTAATTAATTTATTTAATTAACTAATTAATTCATTTTAAATGAAACAGAGATGAGTGCAAAGTTCAATCTAATTAACTTTTACATCTAATGCACAAAAACGTGGGTTATAATTCATTTATGCATGGAGTGACAGTTTGAAAATATGTTCATAGGTTTTAAGTTTTTCAAACCAAAGGCAATCAAGATGGACAAAAAGCAGATATTACTGTTAACTTTGGTGACAGTGTTTATTACATTTGGTTTGTGGTTGTCATCCATTGTAACAAGAGGCTGGTTCGTTTTAACTGTAAAAACTACTAGTATTCAGCCGACATCGATTCTTAAGGTAAGCCATTTCAATCCCCTTGTAATGTTTAAATGTTGTGTATTCAGATTCCAGTACAATAAATGTAGAGAAGTCCTACTTTAAAAAGGTCATTCATGTAGGATTGATAGTCATATAGAACATGGATGAATAATATATAAAATATATACATGAAAAAAACCTAACATGAACAGAATATAGTAAACATGCTCAATTAACAATCAAAATAATATTTGTTCTTAGAAAACTGAATATTTTATCATGAATAGGAAACTAAACATTTAAAAAAGAAATTCTTCTACAAAGAAGCAGTTCCTTAACTGATTTCTCTTTTATTTTCGCAGAACATTTTGTCCTTGAACTCCCTTCTGAATCTCAACAACATCATTTCCTCTAAAAGAGTAAGCTTCTTTGTTTGAAAATGAATTATAAATTCATTTTTTTATTGTTGGTCTCAAAGTAACTGTGAATGCTTTGAACTAGCATTTACTAAGAAGTTGACTATATATTGCTGTTAATTACTATGCAATTTTTTAAAAATGTAATTTTTCAATATTTTCACTTTTAAAAAAGGTTAACAGTATATTCAGTCTTCCTTTTTTTTAAATGTAAAATTGATAAGATTGATTTGAATTTCAATACTGTGAAACGTAAAAAAAAAAAATAATAATGTTTGTATATTAATTACGAAAGATTTTATCTAGATTTCTTTGCCACCAGTGCGTGTAGAACTGAGCATATTTTATTGCACACTGTGTACAGCTGGTAATTGTCTTCGTGTCCCCTTTGATAAACTCCCTTCAGCAATTTCTGCGGTGGTTGAGAATCTCCGTAAGTTACTTATTTCTCTTGTTAAAATAATTTGATCATGCAAACATTTTTATTCAATCATACAGCGGGACATTACTTGTATTGAAAGGTTTGAAAAGAATGCAAAAAGTTTTTTTTAAAGAATATAATGTCCCATTTTATTTATCATAAAATAAAGTTTTATATGTACTGTTAATATCTACCAAAGATTAATAATCATTTTTGTCTTTTCCTTTATATTCAGCTAGGCTACTAGAACTTCAAATAACGAGTACAGTTGCCCTATCATTATGTGTAATTGGCTTTTTCCTTCTCATGTTAAACTTTGGATCCACCTCTAAAGTAATGGTTGGTGGTATTACCATTCTTGTGGCTGGTAAGACCGAAATGTGTTACCTTCAAAATGGTTATATAGTAACATAATGATAATGTCCATTACCGAGCGGTAGAAAATATTTATTTATTATCTTTAACAAAGTCATTAATAGAGCATCTGCTTATCATCATAACAATTGAGAAAATGTGTAATCCAATGCTCGAGTAAAATAATTAGTAGGAATTAAAACATCAATTTCTCGTTTATTTTCTAAACAAATTCTCAAACTTAACAAAAGTTTTTATACATCTTCCCTTTTCATGAAGACAGATCTTCTAATGATGCCATCTCTTACAGCTTTATCTGAATTATTCTTGATTCTTCGAATGGTCATAGCAACGGTTCAAGTGGCATTAGATTCTGTTGAATCCACTCTCAGTCTTTTGAACCTGAACGTCATAGAGGTTGAAGTTCATACTCCTTACTCCATCATCCTGGCTGGTATCGGTCTGGTGTTTATCATACTGGGCATGGTTAGCAGCCGAATATTATATTCCAAACTACGAGAATCGTCCACGGATGGACGAATGATGAATTCGGTTTCTTCAATTCCCCCAATCAACCTCACCATCCACCGAGAACGTTACTAATTTTTTTAATGATCAATTCATAAACAAATGTTTTGTGCATAAGATGGCTTGAGAGACGTTGTGTCAGTTTTGTTACTTTGTATATGTCAGTTTTTAGACTGAATACCTTTTTCAGAAAAATTCTTATGAGTTAGACAAAATTTTCAAATCTTTAATGAGTACCGTAGCAATAGAAGGGCACATGTATTATTTTCAATTTCATGACAATGCGTTGTTAATAAAGTTTTTACAAAAATTTCATATCTTCAAGAAACAAAGTAATTGCAGAGTTGCAAAATTGTTATCTCATATGTATAACTTTTGTGAAAAGAACACAGACTGGATCGTAATAAGAATATTTATGAATTTTTATTCACGCTTGATAAGCTTGTTTTACCATTTAAGTAAATGTTTGTGTTAGTTTTTTTTTTTTTTTTTTTTTTTTTTTTTTTTTTTTTTTTTTTTTTTTTTTTTTTTTAATAAAATTAATGAAACTGAAATTATTTTCTTTACAACGATGCATATAAATTATTAGGCCTAGATTGTTACTTTGTTTGGAATGTTATGCATTGAAATTTTATTTTAAAAAGAATTCCAAAGTACCATAAGCATTTTTCATCCTTTTTACTTGTGTTATATGTGTGTAATTTAATTCACATTTGTGTCACTATTAACAAATGAACTATGTAATTTACTATGGATTACAGATTTATGATAATATAGGATTATATTACGGGCTTGGACACAGTTGCAGTGTTTACATTTTAAATTTTTATGCTCATTCAAAAAATAAAACAGTAACATGAATTGAACGTACATGAATATTCTTGGAATTCAATGACAACGACATTCTTCTTTACATCATGTCAGACATCTGTTTTTGTAAAGGGGGCACGAGCTCTGTTATTGTTAATGTTTACGTTTCATCGGATGTGTTCAATTTGTTAAACTCTGCATACATCACTGAGCACGGACTGACTATACTTGTGAGTAAGTTTTACTTTCTCACATTTCTACTCCGAATTTTCTGGATTATAGTTTTAATATTTTTCATTAATACACAACAAAATTTCTACTTTTCTTAAGTATTAAGGATAAAATTTACATCGTGAAAGTGCAAAGATGTGTCAATCAAATGCGTCCTGGAATTCGTAGTTTCAATAGTTTCCAGATAAAAGAAGTTTCTGAACACGCTTTTATTATATTTCCGTGTGAAATGCTAATAATAACATATAAGTCATGTTATATTAACTTCAAATCTGTGTCCAGGCCCCTTTAAGTGTAATAATCATGTTATAAGATAGGTGTTTAAACACATTGTGGATTTTTGTACAATGAAATGATAATGGGCGTGTAAACAGAATATTACAGAGTCTGTCATTGCATAAAAGAACTATTATAGGATATAGGTGTAGTAAAAGCTATAAAGAGGCAAGTAACTTAGCTTCAATTGTTTTGCAGACCAAGCTTTTAGTCAGTAAATAAATTTATTCATAGAACAAACATTTTCTTCAAAGAAATAAACATTTGGAAAAGAAAATTGTAGATATACTTTAAGAACAAATGATTTCAAAGATTCGCTTTATAATAATGCTCTCAGAAACATAAATGTGAAATAAAGATTCTTTATAGCACAAATATTGATTTTAAAGCTCTTTTGCAGCAAAACAATCAATTCATTTTGGAGGGCTTGCAGAGTATAAACACGTGTCTCAATAACTTTGTATGCATTATAATCGCAGTGCATGATAATTGAAATCCACGCATATCGACATCTCTGAAAATTGTGCAATGATTGCTCTTTAAACAGACTTGTTTTGTCTGAAGGCTTAATTTATCTTCTCTCCCGGACAAATCATTTACTAAAACTGTTTCTCTGCCACAATGTGATCATTGTTTAACGGCTGCAAACTCTGTTTTCACAAATACTAGTAATATTACCTAAGAATATTAATAAGTCATTATGTCATACGCCCATTTTAATAAGCGTGGAAAGTGTGACACATAAGGTGCACGCTGTGTCACAGTTGTGTTTTATTAGACTATGACAAGAATTGCCTGTCCAAGTTGTTAATAAATTAAAAGTCACCTAGTCTTTTCAACGTATCCATTACGCTGAAGACTATTAGTAAGAAAAAACCACATAATAAAGCAACTGAAAAAGAAAATTTACAAAATTAAAATTTCGCTGCCTCTTACTTTTAAGAACATAAGTTTGATAAAGAAGAGTCGTCCAATGGTTTTGTTGATTATGAGAAATCATTTCCATTTAGAGTGTATATAAATGAACACTTTCACATTAAAAATGGCAAACACTAACCGTTCATAGAGAAAATTAGCAGAATAATCAAATCCATCCTCTGTTAACTTGTGAGAGAACTTTTTATTTCATTTATATTTTTTCATGTAGTTGTGCCCCCTCAAAGTGAAATTGCTTCCTACGGGCCTGTAGATACTCTCTCTCTCTCTCTCTCTCTCTCTCTCTCTCTCTCTCTCTCTCTCTCTGTGTGTGTATGTGTGTGTGTGTGTGTGTCGTTTTTTTCCCAAGAAATCTACTCATTTCTATTTTCATTTGTTTTGCTTACTTTTTCTTTATAATTAATTGTTTGACTATTAACAGTAAATATGCTGAGGCAATAATACATCTAGAAGACCTTTCTCACTCATAGATTCCCTTTCAATCACATTCAGTTATCGTCCTTTAGCTTAAACATAGTTGTGTACATCTTATCGGCAATCCCCTTGTGTTTCTGAAGTTCATTCTAAAGTTACATATATATTCCATCTCTACGTTTGTTTTCTTGCAATAAAATTCCATACAGTTAAAAGACATCATTTCAACCGTGAAAGAGGTCATAACAAAATATACTAGCTGGTTTTTAATTACTAATCAAGTTCTATAATTTTATTTTGGTGGAAATATAAAAAAAATTCAACAATTAATTGACATATTAGTACTTTTTTTTACCGAATATTTTAATGGAATGTTAAGGGAGAAGCTGAAGACGAATGCAAGAATTTATATTTCGAAATTTTATTGTTTTATCACACGAACATAAACTATAACATATAAAAACCAAGCACACCGAATAACCAGTTGTGACAACTGATCCAAACTCAGTTTTCAGAGGTCCATGTTTGCTCTGCTAACAATTTGTATTGTTTGATTGTACTTTGGGCATAATATCTTTACATTTCTCCTTAATATGTTAATGTCTTCACCGGAAAATGCATATGCATTTAAACCACTCCTGTCGTTTCCTTTAAGATATACTGAAAGGAAAAGGAAACGCAGGGTAACATAATCTGCGAAAAAAATTCATTACAAGGTCGAAATTTATATTTAAAAAATGGTCATAGGGTTATCTTGGATACGTCGCACTAAATTCCGTATTCAGAATAACTTAACTAGGTGAAATGTCTGACATGCATGTATAGAAAGTCGCCAAAGACACGTGCGTGCATATTGATGATGGCATGTTTGCAACAAATTTTGTAATACCACTTTATACATTGGAGGTACATGTATACACATTGTTTCCGGATATTTCCAGACAATTAAAATGTCTTGCAAGTTTGGTACGGCAGACAGAAGTTCCATGGGTTCTAGCTATAAATGTATTGCATATTAACTAAAAAAATAAGGCAAAACAGGTAAGCGTGCTGTTTGTTGTTTATCCATCGTCAGAGAGGAAATGGAAGGGTTTCCAACCTACCGTGACGAACAAGTTTGCGCATAACAATGGCACATCAGAATTGGGATATTCATTCTTCCACCAGTAGAATCACTGAAACCGCTAATAATACAGTAGGCAATCATAATTGTTACACTTACCTAAAGACGGAAAGAAACCGATTGCGCGATTTTGGTATGAGAGCTCGTTAAATTTAATCAAATGAGATGTGTTTAGATGTTAGACATCAATACTGGTAAATACGTTTGAAAAAATAACATTAAATCACTTCAACAGTTTACCCTATATTTCTTTTTGTTTTCAGTATATTTGAATGTTACGAAAGCCGGATTGGCTCATTTTAGACAAGACAAAAAGAAAATATTTAACTCGTTATAACGAGATAATTATCTCGTAATAACGAGTTAGTATCTCGTAATAATGAGTTAGTTATCTCGTTATAACGAGATATAAATTATCTCGTTATAACGAGTTAGTTATCTCGTTATAACGAGATCATAGTTATCTCGTTATAAAGAGTTAGTTTCTCGTTATAACGAGTTAGTTTCTCGTTATAACGAGTAAGTTATCTCGTTATAACGAGTTGGTTATCTCGTTATAACGAAATAGTTATCTCGTTATAACGAGATAGTTATCTCGTTATAACGAGTTATTTATCTCGTTATAACGAGATAATTATCTCGTTATAACGAGATAATTATCTCGTTATAACGAATTAGTTATCTCGTTATAACGAGTTAGTTATCTCGTTATAACGAGTTAGTTATCTCGTTATAACGAGTTAGTTATCTCGTTATAACGAGTTAATATCTCGTTATAACGAGTTAATATCTCGTTATAACGAGTTAGTTATCTCGATATAACGAGTTAGTTATCTCGTTATAACGAGTTATTTATCTCGTTATAACGAGATAATTATCTCGTTATAACGAGATAATTATCTCGTTATAACGAATTAGTTATCTCGTTATAACGAGTTAGTTATCTCGTTATAACGAGTTAGTTATCTCGTTATAACGAGTTAGTTATCTCGTTATAACGAGTTAATATCTCGTTATAACGAGTTAATATCTCGTTATAACGAGTTAGTTATCTCGTTATTACGAGATAATTATCTCGTTATAACGAGATAAAAATTAATCGAAAGAGTTGATATATCTAAGTTAAGAATAGACCATTATTTATAGGAAATATACAGAAGGCAGTCAATCAAATTTTTTTGAAGTGTGCGTGATAAAGATTTAATGAAACAACAACATACTAGTTTTTTGTGTTATGCCTTTGATTAGTAATGTTTATTGAAAAGACCGAAGACAAATATACGGAATCTTATGACCGCCTTATGTTGTTGTTTGTTTGTTTGTTTATTGTTTAACGTCCCTCTCGAGCATTTTTCACTCATGTGGAGACGCCACCACTTGCCGGTGGAGAGCTGCAAATTTTGATCTATACTCGGCACTTAGGGCCATTGAGCAGTGAGGGATCTTTTTCGTGCCAGTACCTACTGCGACACGGGACCTCGGTTTATACGGTCTCATCCGAAGGACCGGTCACCACGTCCCACAGTGGGATTCGAACCCGCGACGTAAAGATTAACTCCTCTCTCCGCGACTCTAGAGCGAACGCTCTAACCACTGCGCCATCGGGCGACTCATGTTGTTGTGTTATACCTTAAAATTGTAAATTAGAATTACTGTCATTTTCAAATGGAATGTATATAACGTCAAAATTTGGTCAACTTGTACAAGGAGATCAGAAAAAAATAATGATACACTCGGGCTGATTTAACTGCCCTGTTAAAGCTTTCTTTACTTTATTAAAATTATGATAATTTTTGCGTAATATTTGTCGCAATAAAAAAAATGAAAAAGAAATAATCCCATTATTTTATATATTCCGAATTAATAATGTCGATATGATACCATTTGTTAGGCTTTAATGTCCATATTTTGATAATTCCTTGGCTGTTTAAAACAAGGAATATCAGTTCAATTTTCTCGCCTTAAAGGGGCAAGATCAAAATTCAATGTCTGACAAAAACCTAAATTCACGTTGTTTTTATCATCAATCCCTCCTTCCCCTCAATAATAAATATGATGAATTTCAAGAACTAATACTGTACTTATCTGTTAATAATTTATATATTTCTTTTGTTTATTAAAAGAAAGAAATATTTTGATTTACCTATTTGTCATGAAATCTCATGTACAATATGTATATTTTATGCCTCCTATGAGAAATTAGCCTGATAGGGCAGCAAAGAATAACCCAACACAGATATACAGTTTTGTCGATTATGTCATTTATTTGAATGACATAAGGTAAAATGTAAAGTAAAATGTATAACAAATTATTAAGGGGGATCACCTAATAAACACTACAAGATGAAACATGTACATAGGTGATAGGTACAAGTGTGATCCCCCTGAGACTGACTAGAAAATTACATGCAGTGAAAATATCAGAGTACAATACATATGCATAAAAATTAACATAAATGAGTTAATCCTTGGAGGCGTTCGATTATGTCATTTATTTGAATGACATAAGGTAAAATGTAAAGTAAAATGTATAACAAATTATTAAGGGGGATCACCTAATAAACACTACAAGATGAAACATGTACATAGGTGATAGGTACAAGTGTGATCCCCCTGAGACTGACTAGAAAATTACATGCAGTGAAAATATCAGAGTACAATACATATGCATAAAAAATAACATAAATGAGTTAATCCTTGGAGGCGTCCAAACAATTGCGCCGATCACATGGAAGGCGTCCAAACAATTGCGCCGATCACATGGAACATGTGAAAAAGGTATTTGAAAACTACTACAGTTATGACTAGAATGCAAAATACAAGACCAAACCCATAATGCCTTATTGACAATATACATACCCATATAACAAGTTTTGGCAAAGGGTGGGTGGTGGGTTTTATTTTTCACTGCACTAAACAGGCTTTGCAGAAATGGCGCAACAAAATACAAAGAATTTGATTGGTTTAAAAATCCATAACTATCCGACGGTGTAAAATTTACCAGATTTCTCATAGCGGCATAAATTGAATTATCTGTGATAATATTGTTTTATGCCTCCTATGAGAAATTAGCCTGATAGGGCAGCAAAGAATAACCCAACACAGATATACAGTTTTGTCGATTATGTCATTTATTTGAATGACATAAGGTAAAATGTAAAGTAAAATGTATAACAAATTATTAAGGGGGATCACCTAATAAACACTACAAGATGAAACATGTACATAGGTGATAGGTACAAGTGTGATCCCCCTGAGACTGACTAGAAAATTACATGCAGTGAAAATATCAGAGTACAATACATATGCATAAAAATTAACATAAATGAGTTAATCCTTGGAGGCGTCCAAACAATTGCGCCACAAGCCCTCAAGCAGTGAGGGATAGACGCCAAACAAGGAAAAAAGAAAATCCAAAGAAAACAACTTTACCCAGACAGTAAATTACAGTAATTTTATACAGTAATTTTCCATCATGTATATAAACAGTACTAAAACATGAACTACACATATTTGGCTACATGTTTTGTGACTAAGTGTTCCTGATGAATAACAAATACTGAAGCAACAAGGGCATTAATTGTCAACTGTAAGCTATTCGAGTGTGGTTAGCCAGCAAGGGAAAGCAAAATACTACAAAAATGTTTAGTTATTCATAAATTTACAAGGTTATTACATTGGGAAAATAGATATGAGACATGCAGCCAACTGCTGACCATGTCTCTTGTGTTTTGAAGTAGGAATTTATATTCTAATATTGCAAAACAAATATATGGCAAAACTATGTGAGCAGACAAATACGGATGAGGATGTTCTGGTAGCCAACTGCTAGACCAGCACAGAAAGGAAGGGGGAAATGAGATAAGTAGCAAAAAGCTGGACTCGTATAAAGTATGCAGGTATAATGAGCAGCCAAATGCTGGACTCAGGAATGGAAGGGGTCTGCTAGCCATCCACAAAAAATGAGCAGCCAGATGCTGAACTCAGGTGTGGATTTAAATAGATTTTGGGAGGTTATATATCAAATGAAGATATGCGGATGTACCTGCGTACTGCATTCGAGCGCCATCTACCCAGCTTCTGAATATAGTTTTCAGAGAAACCCAGAGATGCTGCATGAGTTGCTGCACCAATTCGAAAACTGTGTCCTTTGTACAGTTTTGGATCAAGGCCAATGAATGAGACTAACTTGCATAGCTGCTGGCTTATAAAATGGTGTGTGACTGGTTCCCCACTCATGAATTGAAAAAGTGGCCCTGAAGTGTGAGCAAAGTGAGTAGTGTAATCATACAATGCCTTAACAGGGCAGAAGGTAATGGAACTGCTGTTTGAAAGGTGCAAAGTAACTGGTTTCTGCTCAGTGTTATTCTTGAAATGTTTCATAACAATGGTAACCCCTGATAAGATGCCATTTGAGACTCTGAAGCTAACATCAGAACGCTGTAATACATGATTAGAGTTAGCGGAACGAGTGGCGAGTTCACCTATTCTTAAGAAAGCTTGAAAGGCCAGAAGATAGAAGGCTTTAAGTAGTAACCTATTACCTAAGAGTGGTTCAACAATGTTAATAGCCTGAATAATTTTACGCAGGATGTCCGTTGTAATTGGAAGTCTTGTGTCCTGCTGTGGCACTAGTGCATGGCATCCTTTCAGGAGTTTTTTGGGTAGGAATTTTTCAGTGGGATCTGGTAAGCTGCAGATTTTGTGGAGGTAGCCTATTGCTGAGACATGTGAAGATACTGAGGATGGGGCATAATTCTCTGAGAAGAGATATCCAATAAAATTGCACAAATCTACCTCTGACACCGGTAATGAGGTGAATGAAGGTTTCCACTGGAGGAAGAGCTGCCAGCTTCTGTGGTATGCCACTCTTGAAGATGTTGAAAGTGCAGCCTGAAGAAGATGTTGGGAGGATGCACTCAGATCTCTAGTAAGTGAGACGGAATGAATGTTTGTATTGAAGACAGATTTGGGGCAATGCTGGCAGCCTCCTGAAATTGAAAACGAGACAGTTTGTCGGCTAAAGTATTAAGTTTGCCAGGGATATGTTTAGCTCTAAACAATATGTTATTTGTCAAGCAGCACAAAACAAGACGCCTGACTAGTTTCATGAGAGTGGCGTCTTTTGATGATGTTTTGTTTATAATGTCCACCACTGCTTGATTATCAGACATGAATAAGATTTTTTTGTTTCCTAACAATGGGGCCCATACCTCTATTGCAAGTACAATAGGGAATATTTCTTTAATAGCTATTTGGTAGTCTTCTAGATCCTTTGGCCATTTTTGAGCAAACCACTTGTTTCCCAACACCCCAGCAAAACCAATAGACCCTGCTGCATCAGTAAAAAGTGTCATGTCTTCTGAAGTGACCCAATATTGTGAAAGAAAGATGGATTTTCCATTAAATTTATCTATAAAAATTTTCCACATATTGATATCAGCTTGAGCTTCACTGTTAAGGTTGATGGGGTGAAAGGGATTTGAAATTTTACAGGTAAGATTAATTAAGCGGCGTAGAAAGGCTCGGCCTGGTACCACAACTGAGCAAGCAAAATTAAGGAGGCCTATAAGAGACTGAATTTCTCTTAAGGAGGTCTTAGATTTGCCCTGAAATTCATGCAGTTTGTTTCTAATCTTTTCTACTTTGACTTGTGGTAAACGGCATTCCATGGAAACTGTATCAACCTCTATACCATAGATTGTAAGACAAGTTGTAGGAGGAACTGTTTTGTCCAGTTTGATTGGAACATTCAACCTTGCACAGAGAAACAGGAAATTGGTTAAGTCATCTCGACAATTTAACTTATCAGGTGGGCCCACAAAGAGAAAGTCATCTAAAATGTGAGACATACCCAGAGCACCAAATTTTGCATACATTATCCACTCTAAAGCAGTGCTGAAGGACTCAAAAATTTGGCAGGAACTACTGGCCCCCATAGGGAGACAACGGTCATAGTAAAATTTGCCATTCCAAGAAAAACCCAGGAGATGGTAGTCTGCAGGGTGAATGGGCACAATTCTAAATGCATCCTGAATGTCTGACTTGGCCATCAAACTTCTTGTGCCAAACTTTTGAACAAGTTCAACAACTTTATCAATAGAATCGTAGCTTACGTTTGAGTTTTCTTGAGGAATGAACATATTAACTGAATTTGTTTTTGGATAAGATAAATCATGGATAATGCGAAATTTTCCAGGTTCAGATTTTGGGACAACCCCCAGTGGGGAGGATTTAAATACTGGAAAAGGTGGCAATTCAAACGGACCAGCTAGCCTACTTTTTTGTAAGCCTTCTTGAATGAAGGAGTCTATGATTTCTGGGTGCTGGGCACAGCTCTTGTGATTTTTAGAGATATTACTAGAAGGGAAACCTTGACAACCTAAGTGAAAACCCTCTGAAAAACCCTGTACTAATTTTGAGCGGGCTAGTGTGTCATAGCCTGAGAGAAAGGAATTAAGGTTTTTTAGGTTTACTGGTGTCGGCAGATGTGGTGCTAGATTTGAATTGCTTGGTGTAGGCAAGTTCCTTGCAATTGAACTTTGCGTGTGATCCTTTGCATAGTTGGCAGATGTGTGGGTATTGGCAAGGGAAGGATTTACACTTGTCCCCCCTGTTGAAAGCAAAGCAGACTTTCCCCCCTTTGTTGAACTGTCTGGATTTGCGAAAAGTATCATTTGTATATTGACCTTTTGATTTTGAAAGCGCTTTGATGCGCAGTTCTTCCACTGGTTTTTGCCAAGGAAGATTTGTTGATTGCCTTAAACGACGGAAATTTTCATCATAAATACGCCAAGCCCCATCGGTTGACATAGTGTAAATCTCTCGAACTAAACTGCAGTATTTTAAGAGATTGGGGGCTTCTGAGGGATGTTTTTGTAGAAAGATGCAGGTGAATATGAGGAAGGCATCAGTCCACTGATAAATAGTTAAGGGGGATTTTGGTTTGTTGCCATGTTGGAAGTTGATGGAACCCGCCCCAATGGTAACTGATACAGGGTCGTCAAATTGGTTAGGTAATAGGGACTTGAGGTCAATGAATTCATTGTCCCATATTTTTTGTTTTGTTTTTTGACTTATCCCCGCCCCTAAAGGGATGCCGTCTGCAATGTTGATGGTGGGTAGATTTTTTTCCCTTACTGACTCACCTGTTTTACTACTAAAAACATTGTCAATTAAAGACAATAGATCCGCAGCCTGTGACGCTGAGGATGTAGCCGGTGGGGGTTGATCCGAAGTGGCTGGAGCCAAAGTGGACGGAGCTGAAGTGGACAGAGCCAAAGTAGACGGAGCTGAAGGGGATGGAGCTGAGGTGTCTGATGGATCTCGAATGAGTGCAGTCTGTTGAGATGCAGCGTTTTGTTGTTTGAGTGTCTCCGCTGCCAATTTTACATAGTCAACCTGAACGGCATTGGTGTTCATAGCTGCAGGTGAGGTGGTTTCAGTTTGTTGTTCATTTACCACAGTGCAGGGTGTGCTTTTTGTTGCACTCCTCTTACGTTTGGAAGGCTGTGCTGTTTTTGGCTGAGATAGGCCTCTTTTTTGTCTTGGCATTGTCCCTGTGTTAAATTAGAAAGAATTTAGAACCCATAATCACACAAAGAACTACATGAACTTGTAGCTAATGTGTAAAATATATAAATTTTTGGATTTCGTCTGACAGCCCATGTAATAAATAATGTTTAAATCCCACCAAGCATAAACCATTTGGTTTACAATCTTAAATAATTCATAAGGCCTGACTAATAGGCAGATTAGCATGTTAGTTAACAATCAAAAATTTTCAAGGGCTGCAGATATGGACAACAGAACTGTAGACGATATAATGAACCACCCTAACGAGAAGGTGTACTTAACACCTACTTTATGTTTACTGTTCTATTGACCAGACAGGTGGTGATGTTCCATTAAACATCTACATTTGTATACAAAGGACTCGAAGTAATGTCATTTATACAACCCCTCCCCCTTAAAAAAGGCAAGACTGTTGTACTGAACAGCTTCATGCAGATGTCATACTGGGCATCTCTATACATATACACAGAACAACTAGTGATGCCATAAAGGCACCAATGAACCACACTGTTATACTAAACAGTTATATAATGCTATGCTGAGCATTTATAGGATGATGCTATACTGAGCATATAAGGGTAATGCTATAATGCTATACTAAGCATTTATAGGGTGATGCTATACTGAACATCAAGTGAGTGAAAACTGTTATACTGAACAGTTATACATCAATGCTTTACTGAACAATATTGAAGGACAAATCATGATAAGCAGAACACATGGTGTGGTAACAGGTACATATATGTAAAACAAATATATATTACCAAAATTGGCCCTGTTGCACCAATTAGCCTGTATTTATAAAAAGTTTGCAGCAAATACAAAAGGACATATGATTACAGAATAATTAAGCTGCTCCAAATATGCAAATATGTTTACATACAAACAATTAATGTTTTTCGTTGTTGTAACCAAAACCTAATACTGGCCTTAATTGACAGGAATGCACAATTACTGCATTCCTGACACTTCTCCAATACTTATGCATGGGCGAAGGGGGGTCCCCGTGCTTCAAATGCTTCAGAGGGGGGTTGTCGAGGTGTACACCGTCCCTTGCCAAGTGTGACAAGTTTTGCCAAAACCCTCTGTGCCTCCAGAAAAATATTCTTTCATGTGCCTGTGTCTTTTGTGTGAGGAGGCTGTTAATTTCAACAACAGAATCGTTGTACCCTGCAACGCTCACAGATGGGTCTCTTCTTAGAAGCTGGCCAATAATAACTCTTTTTGAGTCCAATCCCTGAATTAGGTACTCAGAAAAGGAGAGAATGTTTATAACGATCTTCTCATTCGATAAATAACCAATGTCATTCCCACCTATTTGTATGAAATGAATGTCGGGATGCCCGGTTATTCCTTTTAACATACACTGAAGTCCACCTGTACGCAGTCCCCCTTTAGCACACACAGTTATTTCATAATTTTCTGCATCTAAATTAAGATCTTTAAAATCCGGATTAGAGTCCATAAACTCTGAAAGTCTACGAATGAAGGAATGACCAAGGAGACATATCTGTATTTTCACAGAATTGGGATCCACCCCTGCCATGTTATAAGTATACGGCCACGCGGTTTACCCAGCACGTGGATGTAAAACACTGCTACAAGCTTACTTGCCTTGAATATCGCTACTTTTGTGAAGTAGGCTGGTGAATGGAACTGCTAGAACACAAAAACGATGTTATTTCAAGGGGTCTAGCTAGTTCACAACGATAATGTATTTTTATTTTTCACTGCACTAAACAGGCTTTGCAGAAATGGCGCAACAAAATACAAAGAATTTGATTGGTTTAAAAATCCATAACTATCCGACGGTGTAAAATTTACCAGATTTCTCATAGCGGCATAAATTGAATTATCTGTGATAATATTGTTTTGCGTTATTATCAATGTGGTAAAATAAAAAAAAAAAAACTTTTGGGGCTCTTTATTCTACGGAAACCACAATAAAAAGTTGAAGGTTAGCAGGCTGAAATGTAGTGCATGTAGGAAATTCACATGACTCATTTTGACAATAGTAAAAATAGTTGACATGTTTGTGATCCTTTTTGGGTATAGAATGAAAGTTTAATATCTAAAGTTTACAATATGATACGCATTAATTAAGGTGTATTTCAAGCATAAATTATGCATAGAAATATGTATTGTATCGTGAGACAGGATTTTTGATATTTTCACTCGTGCTTCGCACTCATGAAAATATATATAAAAAAATTCCTGTCCCACTCGTGAAATAAATTATATATCAACTACAAAACATTAAATATCCTCTATTCATCCCCCCCTTCCCCCAAAAAATCATCAATATCTTTTTTAAATAAAATTTATATGCTTGCAAAGTATACAATCATAATAAATATTGTGATGAGGAAAATAATTAACGACATTGCTTCAACGTTGTATTAATAATATACATGTAGTATATTAGGCCTATTCGTTGATCAATCGTAAGTAAAAAGATTATAAAAGTGAACTGGCTTTGTAAACTCTGTGAACTTTTTTTTTGTTTTGTAAACCCTGGTTTGATGTTTTGTCACCATGTGGTAAACATAGGATCCGCCAAATACACGCGAATCTCAAATAGGTCTACGTGAATCTCCACAGCTTGGAAACCCCCCCCCCCCATCCCCGGCAAAAAATATAAACTGTGAATCATGACAGAATATTAGATAAAATGTCAATATCAGCAGATCAGATCTAATGTCTCATTACTTAGAAGGATGTAATATCATTTTTGCTTCATCATTCCTCATCATCGTGGACAATCTGCATAAGCTAAGTCACTAAGATCAATGGGAGGGGGGGGGGTAAAACAATAAAATATTTGACAAGCAAAAAGAAAAACAAAGAGATTTGATATTCCAACTACGAGTATTCGCCATTATTTTCGGGAGATATTTACTTAGGTAAAAAAAAAATCTGGAGGAAGGGGCACAAAGATATTCTTGACCGCCTCCGTTTCAAAAGTGTTGGTGGGGATATTAGCCCTCCTAGTACTACGCCTTTGATCTAACTGTTGATGTCTCACCATCCCCCTTCTTCAAAATATTTCTGAATCTCAAATATAACATATGTATCACACTGTAATCGCATATATATATATATATATATATATATATATATATTATTTGTTGCATAAACGCCTGCGATATGTTGCACTCTCTGATATTTAATTTTAGTGGTATAGCAATTGATATATGAAAGTGTATAAGTCGTCCAAAACATGTAGAAATAGTGTCATTCATCAGAAATAGTTGTCATAAATAAATTGCCGAAGTTTGAAGCAAGTATATTTGGCAATATTATTTTAAGAAAAATATCGCGTCCTTATGCAATAATTTGAGGAGGCGTTCACGAATTTATGTGTAAATGTGTTCGTCTTAGAGTTGCTATACTTTTCAAAATATGATTATTGACAGCAAGATAGTTCAAAATTTAATCATAAGTAAACCCCAGAGCAAATTGAATGTTCAACCATTTATCAATTGTTCAAGTTAAATTTGACTGATAATTACTAGCTAAAATTCAATGGCATTAAAAACTACAGGCATTTTTATTCCTATATTGCTATTAAATCTTGAAATAAAGAGAAAACTATCTCGTTATAACGAGATTACTAACTCGTTATAACAAGATAACTAACTCGTTATAACGAGATAACTAACTCGTTATAACAAGATAATTATCTCGTTATAACGAGATACTAATTCGTTATAACGAGATAACTAACTCGTTATAACGAGATACTAATTCGTTATAACGAGATAACTAACTCGTTATAACGAGATAATTATCTCGTTATAACGAGATACTAACTCGTTATAACGAGATAACTATCTCGTTATAACGAGTTAATTTTTTTTTCATCTTGTCAAAAATGAGCCTATCCGGCTTTCGTAGAATGTATGTAAATACAAAATAATAAAATAATTTCAACCGCATGCTAGATTAGTCATTTATTTGCATATATGTCATATAATTGATAAGTTTTTGCCAATTCATTAACATACTAAAGCAAAAAGAAAGATTCTTAAAGATAATAATGTGTTTCATTTCAATAAAACATTTCTTCCCATAGAGACAATGAAAGAAATAATTAGAAGCAGGAACCATATAGCATTTAATAACAATCTCAAAACAAGGAAATTGTTTGTATACAGACTTGTAGACAAAAGAATTAAAACATTTCTACAAATAATCCTTGAATACAACTTTACATATGATTTGAATGTAGCAGGAAGTCTATTGTTGAAGCATATGAAGGCTGTTTTTAAAAGCCTCAAGATTACATCATTTTTATATAGGATAAAATTACGCCTTCACGCTTTAAATTTAATAAATGGTTTATTTTTTGTATAAGAAATTGCAATCCTTGGAATAATCAAGGTAAAAAAAATCCTGTAGAATTTCGGGTATTTCCCGATGTAAAATCCAAGGATTTGCATATGTATTGCACATTTGCATCTTATCTGGGTAGTGTAGTACTGAGCGCATGCGTTAGAAGTGCATTACAATTAAATATATTAAAATTGGATTTTTTGACCTGAGCTTAAATCATTGAGGAACATTTGGACTAGTTCGGTACGTATTCAATGAATTTCACATGTCTAAGCATTTGATTTGTAGAATTACTAGGATGGTATGCTTTTATATTACGCAGATTTTATCACTTATATTTTCATTTTGAAATAGGCATTATAATTCAATTTTAAGCCGGAATTTTTTTCTTTCAAAGCTATAATTATTACCAGCTGATCAATAGAAAAGCAGATCAAAATGGGGAGGATGTTGCAATATCTTCTCTATGATTTTATTTTGTGTATAACATTGGGCTCTTATGTAGATACCTAACATTAACGTGAAATTACGTTTTGTTTTTTTGTTTTTTTTTTTTTTGGGGGGGGGGTGTTCAAGATATGAAACAACTATAAATTCAAAGTACAGTTTAAAACCTTGTTTTCAGATCATATGAAGATGAAAGGGAAAGGCTTAACAGTTGCAGCTTCAGCTTTGGTGTTTCTTACATTTGGGTTTTGGCTAGCTGCTATGGTTACACCTGGCTGGTTTGTTTTATCAGAACAGTTTAACAGTTCCATGGTTAAAGACGTACGACACTGTATAGATTCTTTAATTACATTTAAGATTAAAGAAAGAATATATGCAAGTGTATAAAAAACAAATGCTTATGATATTGTGCTAAATGTGTTCTATTCTCTCTCTCTCTCTCTCTCTCTCTTCCATGGATTAAAATAAACGAATACATCCAGGATTTTTTTTTTCATGGAATTGGGCACATTTCAAGTTTCGCTGCTCAATACTGTTAACATCCTCTGTAACATATTTGCATCACATATAAAGGTTTATATTGCACTTATATACAGTGGAAGAGAGTTACAGGGACGGTGCATAGGCTTAAAACCTTTGTTTTAAGATCAATAGATCTCTTTTTCTTTGTGAAGCACTGCTTTATTTTTTTCCACCCTTTTACAGAGTTCAATGTCTGGGAAGAGGACAGACTCCTTAGTTTCTGCTAAAACAGTAAGTTAAATTAGAAAACAATTACATAATTTCTATTTTCAAAGCATTATAATTGTCGGAGTGGTCGAGGGGGGATCAAAAAATTCGCGAACTATCTCTATATTTACAAAACCACAATTCAGATCAGAATGAAATTTGCATACATATAGTCATACACATGTTGTATAAAAAGCAGATGTTTTGCAATGTTTGGCTCCATGTTTGTGACGTCACAATGTGAAAATGACGTCAATATGTAGGCGACTTGTTACAAAAAATGATTTATTCAATCGTACTCGAGCAACGAACGGCTGTAAACTTTAACGTGTAGCTTGGAAATTCCTTTGCAGTAGCATATAATAATTTGTACAAGATTTATGAAGACAAAAGACTTGCTAGAAGTTCTATCATTAATTGGATTGATTGTTGTAGTGAAAGGTGGGAGATGGTTAAAAATAATGTTTGTTCTGTTGCCCAATGAAAGCAAACTGGGGAAGAGATGTGTCCTAAGTTGAGCAATTTGTTATAAAAGATTGCCAAGTTACAATTAGAAAAGTAGTTGAATATCTTAACAATAATATAATTATTAAATCCCTAAGATTTCGTTTAATTTAAACTTTAAACATATCAGATATGATAAAGGCGCCCATACTTTATCCACAATGGATAAACGACGCTTCCAAGACAGAGGACTCGGGTTGTGATGGTCACAATGCTCATTCTGGGAAAGGATATCCTTATCCACCCATCCTATTACCGAGATTTGGCAATTTCTGACAAATGGACTGTTCTTGTTATAAAAAAAATAACTTGCATGGTAAGATATAATAGACTCGGAAAAATGTTTTAGCTTCTGTGAACAGAACTCTACGGAGCATGTCACGTGACCGCCTATATCAAGTGATTCGCGCATAGGCAGAACGGTGGCAGGTATGCATTTAAACCGGAGAGGACAACGTTAAAAAATAATGAACACTGAAACCTAATTTTATTATTTTTATGGAAGTAATTCAATTAGTTCGGGAACTTTTTGATCACCCCTCGTATTAATATTTTGCTCTCTTCAATATGAATCATCTAAAACATCTTTTTGCAGACTCCCTATTAAGATCTTTTTCCAATATAGTGAAATGTCTACTGATTTAATTATGTAATATTTTAAGACTAGCAATATTACTTCTATGAAAACTCCTCCCCCACCCCACCCACTCTTGTCTGTTGCAGGAGATATTTAAGCAGGAACTATTTTTTTTTTTTTTTTTTTTTTTTTTTTTTTTTTTTTTTTTTTTTTTACAAAACTAAGGATAGGAATGTTAATCTTGAATAACGACTGGTTGAAAGTTTACTTCGTTATTTATTTAATTGATATCAACTATCAGCAATCATAAAGGAGGGAATAATGTTTTCATTTTTCACTAATCTGTAGTATTTACTTCACCAGATTTTTTTCACTAATCTGTAATATTTACTTTACCCATTCATGACAAGAGAATATGGCGGATGTGGCCGATCAACTGAGGATGTTAGCTCTTCCATGCACCTGATCCCACCTCTGTTTCAAGAGATCCGTGTTACCTTTCTCAGAATTTATATTGTTTAATGGACTTTTCAGCATGATCACTGTTCGATATCTTTACATTTCGTAAAAAATGACATTGTTTTCACGTAAATGTACAAGTTATTTGAAGCTGAAAAATCTTATGATAGATTAAACTCTATCCGTTTGAGTTCAAGACCCAATTTGGTTTTATAATTTAGAGCAGCACTTTGTTTCTAATTTATAACACTCTCTGTGTGACTGATGTGTTTTACTTTATAACACTCCTGCAATATTTTGGCCATTGAAGATGAAACCCTTCCTTTTTTGTTTTGCAAACAAAATGAATACATTTATTTCTAGTTTTAGAATTGCAAAAAAGATTCTTTTTTTACTTTCTAGAAACAGGGATTTGTCTTTAAGGACATATGCAACGTAGTTTGAACTTTATTGTCTTTTTCCCTGGAGTTGAAGAGTTCCAATACTTAAAGGAACAGTGTGCTACACTTTTATGTCTATATATTCTGTTGCTCACTTCTTCTTAAACAAGTTTGGATAAAGAAAACATCTAGAATATATGTTTGGTAAATTTTGTATATATTTTTGTTGAATTATACAAGAATTTTCATCAATTCTTTTTAAAACCCCTGGTAATGCATGCTGATTTTTTGTCTATGAACATCTGATGGCACTATAATTTTAAATTAAGAATATCTTGAAAAATTATCAGTAGGTAAGGTACGTTGCGTATATCCTTAAGTGAATAAAAATGGTGAAGATAACAAACTGTGATTGATCTCAGAAAATCCATAATTAATACAAGTGAAGAGGTTATGAAATATAGACCCCTGGAAATTCCAGAGGTGGGATCAGGTGCCTCAGAGGAGTGAGCATACCCTGTTGACCGGTCAGACCTGCCGTGCGTCCTATGTATAGATCAGGCAAACGGAACATTCCGTAGTCAAATTTAGTATAAAAACAAAGTTCTAGCAATTGGTATGAAATACGTCAGCCAAAATTCGATCCACTAATAGGTTATATTTGCTAACAAGGTCATTAAAAGGACAATAGAATTTAAGAAATGCTGATTTTACACGAGGTTGATAAAATCCCTGTAACATTAACTTCTCTGTCAGTACCCTGACCCTGTTTAAAAATTGATTGAGGCATGCTCTTGAGTATCGAATAAGGTGAAGGATGTTCACACTATACATGTATGCAGGTGATAGTGAGATATTACTTCATAAATAAGGAAATTTATAGTACTGTAGCCCTTTTCACAAAAAAATTTAAGTTTTTGCGTAAGATTTTAACTTAAGAATCTCTTACGACAAATCTTAAGTGCGTTTCACGAACACATTCGTAGCAGATTGAACTTAAGAGTTTACTTACGACAGATTTCATCCCTAGCAACGACTTCAATATGCTTTATAATCCTTAAATAAGTGGGTGAAAATAAAAATAAAACTTAGTTTTCAGCATTTGTCAGTAAAACAAACATTATTGACAACAAATACCGAATGCAATCGTTTGTGAAGCAAGGAAGTATAAAATTTGACGTCACAATCACAAGTCTGACGTAAAAGTAGGTAATACGAAAATCAAAAGTGAAACTTCCATCGTAAATATTTTGTAGTGTATTTCATTTAATTTTTCGACAATGATTGTGAAAAAAAATATAAAATGTTATTGAAAGTTGCTTTAAAAAGTTCAATTTAACGTGTATCTTAGTTTTTGCGGTTATATTTTTATAATAAAATCGGTTTTAAAATACTTAAGAGAGGATTGGGGCTCTCGTAAAGTTAAATCAGATTTTGCACTTATGAATTTCTTAAGACTTTTTGTGAAAACGATTTTTATCATAAGTTTTCACTTAAGATAAAAAGATGTAA
The DNA here is from genome assembly GCF_033153115.1 of Saccostrea echinata. Taxonomy (NCBI): domain Eukaryota; kingdom Metazoa; phylum Mollusca; class Bivalvia; order Ostreida; family Ostreidae; genus Saccostrea; species Saccostrea echinata. Next base: position 37,116,571 of record NW_026889778.1, read on the forward strand.
GATTTTTGTGAAAATGTCCACTGGCTTTTTGACAAGGAATTTTCATTTAGACATGTACATGTCGTACATGCTTATTCGTTAAGAAATATGAAGATAACGAACAGTTATCAATCTCAAAAGTCCTTAAAAGAATGCAAATTTGGAGCAGAGCAAACACGGACCTCTCAAAAAATCAGAGGTGGGATTAGGTGCTATGGAGGAGTGAACATCCCCTGCCAACCGGTCACACCTGTCGTATGCTCATTGTCATGATCGAGCAAACGAAAAAAATCCGTAGAAAATCCGGTGCTAAGTAATGGCCTAAAAATAAGTATGAAAGTACTTTGTTTACATGTCCTTATCTCAAAAATTGATAATCAGCGAAGGAAATATCAATCGATTACAAATAAAATTAAAAATCAGATTTTATTTATTAATTCCCTAGAATCGCGCATGCATTAAACTGAGCATCTTTTACTGCACATTGTGCTTGGATGGGTATTGTGTGAGCATTAACTATAACCAGCTCCCTGAGAGTGCAGCCACTAATCTACGTAAGTTATTCATTTTAGTGGGTTAATAATTGCCGCTGTATTGCTTGTGAATTTATTCTAACAGAAGACTGCAAATGGGTACAATGTAATTTAAACTGAGGGTAAAACATCTTCTTGTTTATGTTTAAGTTATACGCGGGTATGTTAAGGCTACAACCAGAGATATCCTACTTGCCTTTACAATATGACGTCATAGTAAGCTGTATGACGTGAACTTTAGAAATAATGATTTCTTAATATCTATATTTAAAGTTTAATTTCAGGTCAAAGAAATGAATGGAATCATTCAATACATAATATAAACTAAATCTTGTCATTTTTGGGTGATATAAATACCTAAGTATTTAGCACGGGGGTTAAATACCAAACCCATGACGTCATAACTATTGATCAAATATTTGCCGAGTGAAGTTAAACGTGACGAGAATTTGTGTAAACAAATAGATGAAATGGGAGTTTTAAAGTATGTACCGTGAATGTTATGTGTGATTCATAAGGAATAAAAGATTAAGAATCAGGTACGCTGATATATTCTTATCATGTTTTCTTATAATGAACACAGACAGTGCTTTGAATTCCCGATCAGCCTTTCCTCTGTCGTTCTATAACAACAAAGATGCCAAAGTTCAACACTACGCCGCATACTTTGAAACAAACTTTTTGTTTGTATCGAAAGCATGTATTCTATAGTACTTGGAAAATGCTGCTAGAATCGTGTGGTTAACATGAATTCATAACAATTCCTTGATCGTATGTATAAAATGTAAAAATTTTGGTAAGGTTTCATGTGAAACTTTGGAATATTTTTTTCTGTGTCGGGAGAGTAGGATTCTAGCAGCACTTTTCATGGCCCAATGATGTTTTTACATAATTATTTTCACTAAAAGAAATGAATTAGCTCCGGGGTAGTGTTGAACTTTTCACTTTTTCATTTAAGGCATTTTTTCTATTTATAGACGTCACGTGATGACGTCGTAGTGTAGTCCTTCTTTTAGCCTAAGACTCAATGACGTCTATACAAGGGATAATAATAGTAAATGTTTTATCTATGACTTTTCTGATTTATCAATGTTGCATTTTACGAAAAAAGTCTAAATTCGCCGAAATATGATCTGGGTACTGCCTTAACATACCTGCGTAGCAGAGGAAGATCTAAATCTTTATATTGTCTAAATACTTTTGAGACACAGAAGACATATACGTGTGCCGCAAATGCAAATACATAACTACATTAACATAAATCATATACGTTGGTCAAAACAGTGTAAATTGTTCATTACCTTATGATATACTGGTGCATATAATAGACATATCTGCATAGTATCGACAACTTAACTAATTAATTATCATAGCATTTTTATGATCAATTATTCAAGAATTTGAATAATATTCGAAATTAACATTGTTTCGAAAACATTTTTAAATTTTCTTGTTTTTTTTAATAGCTGGATGGAAGGAAATTCAAATTGAGAGTGTATCTGCAGTTTTACTATGTGTGATAGCCTTCTTCCTCATTCTTCTGAACTTTGGGTCTCCAATACGTGTTAAAACAGGATGTGTGGCTTTGGTCACAGCCAGTAAGTCAAAGAGTCTTACTTTATCCTAAGATTTCCTTTATTATCGAAAGTAAAACTTTTGCTAAATATAATACCTGACCAGTTATTGTAGGTACATGTATCAGCCTTTTATCACTTTAGAATTATTTTCAAATCAATTCATTTACATGAGGATGTTAAAGACAACACAAAGAAAAATATACAACGTATACAAGTTGGATAAAAATAGTCATAATCGTGTTAAAACAGGTTTTCATTTAAGTCAACATAGAATCAAGTTTGTATAGTTTATCAAACTGTGACAGATTATCAATTTTATTTAATGGATAAATTACTGTATTTCACTGCTGAAAATGTAATAAATCGTGTTAAAAGCTTGTTATATCATTGCAAGTCATCACAGATTACTTTTCGTTTCAAATCATGCTGAATTCCTGTGTGGAATGTCATTGGAGATGTAGCTCTCTTTATGACCGTCTTCGTCATCACTTTCTTTTCAAATTACAGGCTTGATTGAACTTTTTCTTGTTGGCCGAATGGGGATAGCCAACTCGAAATTGAAAAATGAAGTTCATTCTGTTCGCACAGAACTGGAGTCGAAGGATATTAATATGGAAGTCCAGTTTCCTTTCTCTGTTATCGTTGCTCTGTTTGGCCTCCTTCCTAGTATGTTTGCCATCTGTTTCGGTGTGGCTCTGCACTCAAAATTAAACCAAACGCAAAGAGAATCAGGAGGTCGGATGTTGAATTTGGTTCCTTCTCAACCAAACAACTACAGGATCCTTAAAGAGAGTTACTAAATATACATATATTTTGTTTAGTATACTATGCTACACCACTCACAAGAATGAAAATAGTCGAAAGAATTGTAATGCTTTACATAATATGCAATAGATATAAATAGCTATAAAAAGTAGGTGTTCCCTTTCATTTTCTAATATTGAAATGATATGTTTCATTCCTGATTTTGTTTCTGTAACCTATTATTGTACATGTTACGTTTAGAAATTTATCAAATTATTAATTAAGATTTTTGATTCTTCATAATGGCATCAAATTTGAAGACTATTTTGACTTTGCATTGATAAAATATTAATATGTTTGTTTTTTCTGCAAAAAGTATAATGTTTTGCTTTAATTCAATATAAGAATTAATAAACTAACCTCAGTGTAAACATACTTGATTGCTTATGTAACATTTGAGAGTAGTATTTAAATTTCCTCTTTTCCATTTGTAAGACATTGAACGATTTTCATTTAAGAAATAAATAGGGATTGAAAAAGAATTGGATATTCACAACGTATTGCATTCCCTTTTATTGATTTTGTGCGATAACAGAAGGCTTTTTTTGCTAGGCAACTTGAACAGTTCTCGGGGAATTTTTTCGTCTGATTAAAGTGAAATTCAAATGACATTTATTTGATTCTATTCTAAAATTTAAATTTTTATTCAGTACATTAAATTCCTGGCATTTCTTGTATTTTATAAATAGTATATAACCTTACAAAGTCTCTCTCTCTCTCTCTCTCTCTCTCTCTCTCTCTCTCTCTCTCTCTCTGAGACCGGATGCAAAAATAATTTACTCAAACGACACCTTGACAAGAAAAACTAACACCTTTAAAACGATAAGTTAAAACATGAATTTGAATTGCACTTTTTGAAAGGCTTTATCTCAAGAGAGGATCATGCTATTTCTACATTACAAAGAAAAGGAAATATATGCATTTAAATAAACAGGAAGAATTCCTTCAAAGAAAAATAATTTGATCTAGGGTTTTTTGTGGTGGTCGTAACCTTTATCTGCAATAAGTATCTTATTTGAAATAAAGAAAACCAATTTATTCGAAAAAAAAAAGACATGAGCTAGGCATATCCATTTCTAACTAGACAAATAGTTTACGTTCTTGATCAATCTCAAAAGGATGATTTCAAAAATGACTGCGTTTTGAAAATGAGGGTCACGACTTCTTATTATTTATTTATTTGAAATCTTTAGTTTGACATGTTTGCTTAATTTGTAAGTGCAACAAACCAGTCAATAAATGGGTTACAAACGTCTAATTCAATTGGGGATCACCTCTTAGTCTTTCCTAAAGAAGCACGTGCTTCCTGGTTATATGAAAAGAGACATATTTTTCTCGTGCTCTTTAATCTGATGTTTACGTTAGTAAATAATAAACTTTTGAGAATTATCAAGATAAGGAAGTTTTGGCTGGCGGTAAAACTTAATACAGTTATTCACTTGATGTTACCATGGCGACAAGATAAAGGTAAAACAAGTTCTATATGCTAAAGCTAAATAATGATGTACATGTATATTCCCCATCCATTTTAAGAACTCTATGTTTAAGATTATAAATGCCTCTGGTAATATCAATTACTGAATTAACTGAATTAACAAAAAATTTCTAATATGTTTTGTTTTTTTTTTTTTTCTAAATGAAAGTAATTCATTTATAATAATTTATATCACTTGCTTTCTTTCAATCATAAGTTATACTAGAGTACTAGACATCAATTAACACAAACTCCTCTTTTTGTTTTGTTTTCATGTATCTTTATAATTAAATATTTTTTCTTGATTTCAATAAATATGAGGGTTGATCCAAAGTAAAGTCACAACTGATATAAAATCTTTAATTATTTATCAACAAAAGACAGACTAATACTCCTATTCCTTTTGATTTTTGCCTTAAAATTTCAGTTGATTATGAACAATACTTTTTAAAGTATTAACATGATTAAGATAAACACAAAGTTAGGTTCTGTCTATCGCCGCACGACAAGAATGTTACGGACGTCTTGATCAAGTTACTCATCGGCACTCATTTTCAGTTTATCTGCAGATCTTTTTAACATCTCACGTACTTTCTTTTAATAATCTTTACTGCCATTTTCCTATAAACCGTCTTGTTTTGAGCGGTAGTATTAAATTATTTGAACTTTTGTCCAAATGTTATATCTAAATTCATTCCTTTATGCGTTATACTTACGCATCATCAGATTCAAAATGAGTGTCAAAGAGAAACGTCATAACGACGTTGGCACATTCTTTCCGAGAGGCGATAGACGAGACCCAACTTTGTGTTTGTTCCAATATTTTATAAAGTATTGCATATATCTAAATGAAATTTTAAAGCAGAAGTAAAAACAGATAGAGGCATTAGTATATAAAGTTTTGTTGAAAACTGTCAATTATTAAAGATTTTATATTAGTTGTGAAATTACTTTTGAATCAACACTCGTAGTAATGGCACATAATGGCGACTAATGGAAACAAACTCAACTTTACTATATCACTTCGACTGAAAAAAAACATAAGGAGCTTATTTATGCGCTCTATGTACTTTATCTAGTTTTATTGCCGTAGTAAAATGAACTAAGATACATGTATATTGTATCATTCACGACAGAGGTTAAATATATATACTTAATAATTACTTATTTTTACATGGTCTACATTTTCTATATAAAATAATTACCTGGGAAAGTGACGAAATGTCTATTATTGGGACTGTTCTGTCAACCACGTATAATAGGAATATTTCGCCGTTATTTTTTTTAAGTAGATATTAACTAATATAACATTGAAGTTCTTTTGGAAGAGTGTTTTAAACCTTATACTATTCTACATTAAGCACAAGAATGAGAAAAGTCGAAAAGATCTGTGCTGTTTTATAATGTAATTTTTACTAAAAGCTATGTTCATTTTGCTTCTCTAAACTGCTTATTCTTCAAGTTATTTAAATTTAAATTGAAATTTTAGATGAAATTGGTTCAAAATGGCATTTAATTTGAATACTATTTCTGTCTATGCAGTGTTAAAATACAAATATGATTTGCTATATCTGAAAAAAAGTAGCTTAAGCTTGAATTCAATGTATGAATTAATAAAGTACCATAGCGTGAACATTCTTGGTCGTTTTTTTTTTTTTTTTTTTTTTTTTTTTTTTTTTTTTTTTTTTTTTTATCGATAGGGTATTTTAATTATTTTTCCTCTTTTTTCTATTTTTAAAACATTGAACTACTTTACATTCAAGAAATGAATAGGGACGGGAGCAGAACTGATTTTTCACAAAAAACTGCGTTCCCTCTTATGGATTTTGAGCGATAAATTTATATTAAGGTTGCTAAGATATCGATTTGTTGCTAGCTAAAATTTTGATAATATAAAAAAAAAATTAAAAAATAAAGCTATGTTATATAATTTTAAAAGAACAAAATATATTGAGAGTGTACAGGTCCGGTCCAGCACAGACTCATTACCTAAAGTGATTTTTATTTTAAAATAGTGGATTAATCAAAATGTTAATATTTGTTGCCTTCATTACATATGTTACTAGGTATTTACTTTGCAGAACAAAAATCGGAATTTATACATGTTCACACCGTCAGGAAATACATGTATACAGATATCACAGACGGTGAAAAAGTGAGTCTCAACCGGGACTCAAACCTAGGGCCTCTGGCGTACTGTATCAACTATTTAACCACTGAGATATTGAATCCGATTTGAGCCTGGTGACATATGACCCACTATAGCAGCAATGTCTTTCTATCAATGATTAATCGATTTAGCATAACCCAATAATTCAGCAATCTACCTCTGTGTTTTATTACGGCTACTGTGCTGGCTCACCTATAAGCTTGTAAATGCATTACGTAATGATATAATAAAAATTTATTCTTTTTTTATAAACAAACTGTGGAAAGACAAGCAACGATTTAAAATAATTGCATATTATCACAAAGTGCTGTGCACAAATTATGGATTCACTTCACTTTGAAGATGGATGGTGCTTCCCATAGCAGCGTTTAAAATATTAAACATATTTCACTACATATAGAATTTAGGTAATTGATTAAAAAAAAGGTTGTTGTCACCAAATTGTGTTAAAATTTCATTCTAATGAAAAACCCAACAGAAGATTTATTCAGATATTCAGATTTATGTCAAGAAGAACTCAGATGTGAGTATTGGAATGCAGTTAGATCAAGTTATTGAATGGGAAGATTCAGAGGCAATAAATAATGAAGAACAAATTGATATCAGAACTTTAGAAGTTGATGAGTGTAGATCAAATTGAGAAAAACATCCGAAAACATTTAACAGACATGTTTAAAAGATCATTCCAAAAGTGTAATTTACTTGAAGTAATCAAGTAAAAAAAGCACTACTTACTTACCACTCTCTTTTCATTTGAACTCTTAAAATTTATATCTTTTCTTTGTTTTCATTTGAAACACATTTTGCAGAGATGCTGCAATTCCCAATGGACAAAACAATCTTTCAAATTTATGTTTGCAATAATTACTGTGCTCTAAATAATCAAGGCCTAATATAATTGGATCTTTTATATTTGAAACCATAAAGCTTCACTTAGTTGTGGTATTTCCTACTGATAAAGGTATATTCTGACAGATCTTTGAATCTAATTTGATTTTGCTTATAGCCTTTAAAAGAACATGTCCTTTGATCACTGGATTAGGAATTAATTTTTTGTAAAGATCTGAACTAATAACAGAAATTTGTGCTGCAGTACCTAATACAGTATCTGTTGTAACATTCTGAACCTTAACGGAAACATAAATAGTTTCGTACTCAAAATCTTTATGGGATTTGAATTTAGTGTGGGGCTCTGGCCTGGGAGTATTGATGTGAGCTGAAGAAGGGCCTTGAAAGTTTAAATTTCTTTGTGATCTTGTGGGTGACTGCAGTGAAGGTAATATGTTTTGTGAGGGCAATCTTGATCTTTAGTATGCTTAATGTAAACAGTCTCTCGCATAGTGACCTATCTCCCCACACTTGAAACATTCACACACACTCTCTCTCTCTCAGGATTATATGATTTTGATTATTTCTTGTAGGAGATTGTGATGGTGATCTGTACCTTGGTCTATGTTTCCCCTCTGTCTCAGTCACCTAAACCTTTTTAAAATTTCCATAATCAATCTCTTAGACTCTTTGTTATCAGTTTCTAGAGCTGTCATTCTTGTCTCTAATAAAACTACGGTTTTACGTGTTGTTCTATTGATACAAATGTAACTCTTATGCTGGCATCCTCTATTATAAGTGGAATTTCTTTTTAAATCTCTTCAAAGGTAACTCTTCTGACTTTTTTAAGCCCCATTATTAATTTCTGGTTTGTGATTGCACTCTTCAGGTGTTGGACTGCCTTATATGATGTTTTCAGATCTTTGTCCAATGTGATCAGTCTGTTCTTTTCTCGGTGGAGCCCCTTAGGAAGGCATCAGTAGTGGTGGTGCTCCTTAAGTATTCAGGGGTGCCCGGGTAGCCTTCAGGTGTAAGCTCTTCTATTCTCTCTGCAAATTCATCTAATGCCTTATCTAGGTTCTGTTGTTTTCTTGATCTTTCTTGTCGAACATCTCCTTCATTTTCTGGCATAAGCTATAATCTTTTTGCACATTCTCTGATCTAAACTGAAGAATTTCAATGCCTTCTCTCTTAAACATTCTATCAATTTGCCAAAGTTTTTCTTTTTCATTCCACATGTATTTCGCTCTGATTTCCCATCATATGTTGACAATTTGGGAGTGTCTGGACTGCAAGGTATTTTTGCGCTACTTTTCTTATCTTCTGATTTTTCAATGTTGTGATAAACATTTTGAGGACCTCTCTCTCAGCTTTCATTTGTCTTCAATCTCCTTCTCTCTTTCAATTCCTTTCTCTAAGATCTACTTCTCTCATTCTTATTCTGAATTGTTCATCTTTTTCTGTTCTTTCTTTTTCATCTAATCTTTGTACACTCTCTTTCTGCTCTAAAAATCTTTGCATTTGTTCATCTAACTCTCTTTCTCTTATGAAAATTTTTCATTTGTTTCTTGCTCTTGCATCTCAAACGTTTTCTGCATCTCTTCCAACATTCTGTCTGCTTTTTCTCGACTAGCAACCATGCTTCTGTGTAATAGAGTTTAGTTCTTCCTCTTTCTTGTTCAACCACGTATCTTTCTCCAGCAAAAGTTTGTCTTTTTCCTTAATTTTATCCTCTCTCTCTCTCTCTCTCTCTCTCTCTCTCTCTCTCTCTCTCTCTCTCTCTAATCTCAATCTCTCTTTTCTGATCTTATCATCCTTTACCAATACTTCTCTCTCTAAGTCTTGGATTTTTTCTAACAATTTATTTTGGCGATATTCAGAAGTTGTTGTTGTTTGAATGTCTAATGTGTTTGTTTGATCTGAACTTTGTTCTGTATTATCAGAGGGTCCAAGAATGGATGGTACAATAATTAATCCTTCTTCTACCAGGGGATCTCAGATTGTACTTGGGATATTGGTAATTAATTTCATATCTTGTAAGGTTACCTCCCCCTTTTTATCTCTGATATCTAATATTGATTTAGCCCTTTTGTTTCCAATATTTCTGATGGTTTTTCAGATTTCATGTAAAGACTTATTGATATTAATAGGAGTAGTCATGATTAAGATTTTATTGCCTATATATATATATATATATATATATATATATATATATATATATATATATATATATATATATATATATATATATATATATATATATATATATATATATATATATATATATTATATACCTGTTTTGTATGTGATGTTTTTTAACTAAATTATCAGACAATCGGACGATTAAGTCATGTTGTTGTGCTTTGAAATACATGTAAGTGTATACTAGGAAAAACGAATTGAAAAAATGAAAAATAATAATAATAATAATAATAATAAAGCTCAAAAAAAAAAAATAGAAAAAAAAATTTAAAAAAAAAGAGAAAAAAATATATAAATATACTTTTTTCTATATAAACAAATATTGTCTCCAAGATTTAAAGACAAAGCGAAATAAGTTGTTTTCTCACCAAAAAATCGATAAAAATAAACAAATAGCTTGTCTCCAAAAAATATTGTCAGAAGAGACAAAGACAAATTTTAAACAGAATATTACAAAATAAATAAATACAATTTCTCAAAGAAATATTATCTATAAGACATTAAGAGAAATTAAAAAAAAAAAATACATAATTATCTTATGAAATAAACAAATAGGGTTTCTAAAAAAAATACTGTCTCTAAAAGACAAAGAAAAAAAAGAACACTATAAAATAAACAAATAGTGTTTCTTAAAATAAATATTGTCTTTAAGAGACAAAGAGGAAGTTAAAAAAAAATTCTACAAAATAAACAAAAATGTTTCTTAAAAAAAAATGCATCGTCTTTATGAAACAAAGAGAAATCCTTCTAAAAATGCATTTTTTAAAAATGCACGATCTTCTATGCGGGGTATTTAATCGATAAACTTCCAATTCTGACATCAATGTTGTATTCGTATATCAAGTACATTATGAAACCAATAGCTAACCATGGCAGGTGAATCTCTGAGATGCAAAAACCTCCCAGGATATGATCAAGTCTATTCACTGTCAAGGATTAGTAGCAACTGAATATAAATAGCATTTCTACTGAACGCTACGGGGAGGCAAAGAACGATAACTCTAAATCAGCGGAAGTCGTTACCAGTTGATGTTTATCTCCTCGTGAGTTGACAAGCAATACACCCGGTCGCGAATTCTAGTTGTAACACTTTGACATTGTCCGAACAAGATAAATATAACTTCTGCAGGTTCATAGAAAGCTTTTTTATTAAGATTTTATCATTTACAACTTGACATGTTAACAAAAAACAATTTAAACGCACGTGTTATGAATTCATCAAACAGAAAAAAAAAAATATTTGCAAAGGTATTTCTGCCTGCTTCAAGATGCTTCACCGATTAAAAGCTGCCAAATATAATTAGATATTTTATGCAAAATCGCAGTTTAAACAGAGTAAGCAATTTTTTGTCACTCATTTTTTTAGGTATATTGAAGCAGTGTTTTGGTGTTTGATTACTTCCCTATTGTTTATAGTTTTGTTCTATGTACACAACATATTTTCACGTTAGGTATGTTCTATGCAGCTTCGTTACTTTAATTAATGGCAGCATCTGTTTATGAATAATATTTTATATAGTGAATAAGTTTATTTTAAATGCACGACAATTTTTTGATGTAATGCTATACCAAAACAAAGAAACGGGTTATACATGTAGAAAAGAGTTTTCCTTCCTAACTGAAAATTCATCTTTGCTGTCAGGTTAGATTATTTCCTTTGAGTCACAGATCGCTGTCTGAGATGCAGGAGGATAAAATGTACGCTCAACTAGGCCTGGGGTCACCCGCAAATAGTTCGTCATTTTGCGTAGTAATACAACATTATACGAACTCTTCAGGCATTAAAGGCAAAAAAGTAAATTCATATGTATCAATATGGTGACACCAGGTCACCCTTTATTTTAATTTAATTTTATTGACAAAAACAGTTTTCTCTTATTCCAATACAATTATACTAATAGGTTTGATAGTTGTGGACTGAGCTGGTGACCTATGGTCCTAGTTGAGCGTACGTTTTATTCTTCGGCATCTGAGGTAGGCTGTACATATAATTTGAGTTTATGAAATCCAGAAGATACTAAGGCAAATTTCATTTAGAATCTACAATTATATGGAGATAGAAGAATGAAAAATGACATTTGATCTTATAATCTTTTACTTTAATTTTTAGGAGGAAATGCTAATATATTTGTTTACAGTTGACAAAAACTCATGTAGGAATTTCGGGATTTCGAGCCCGATCAATATTTACTACAAGATCACATGAATTGCACATGTGTTTGGCCTGTCATTTAAAATCACGAGACGCAGTACGTTCTGCAGTAAAATAGTTCAAAATAATATTTCAGAAAATTCATGCAACAACCTTTTGAAAAAATACAATGGGGACATGGCTAGAGGGCTAGGAGGCGCTCTGTGTTTATCAAACCTTCCAAATTATCATGTCTCTGTATTTTGAACTTCGATTGCTAAATACGTCATTGGATAATCTCTCTTATAGATGCGTGTTTGTTGGTATGATGTCAAATCATGATATCATGATTTTATAAAACTTAATGACTTTAAGTTTAATGTTTACTAAATCATTATATGCAAATAAGCAAATCATCGTCAAATTCGAAAAAAAGATGGAATGTTATTACATAGACCAAAAAGCAATCATAATACGAGGGGCATTTGAAAAGTTCTGAGAACTGCTTGCTTAAATATTAAACATTTCACGGAAGTTAATAAGTTTGATATCATTGAAAAGAGCTAGAAAATTTGCACTTCTATTAACGTCATTTTCTTATATTTATGACGTAATAACTCCAAAAATGAGGTCAGAATCTCGAATGTTTAGCATACTGGAAAGTCGCGTTTTTTGTCAACATGAGAACTTCGAAAAAGTGCTGTCAAAGGCTTCTTTGAGAAGATGTTTCAAAGAAAATTTGCATGCTGGTAGAGAAAGACTAACAATGGTACAGTAAATCAGCAATTCCATGTTTTATTTTTTTTTTGCTTGGTTAATAAGCACGGTAATTTTATCTTAGGCGTTCAAAAAAGATTTTTATTTATGAGATCTTGAGTATCGGGAGTCTTACCGTTTACGAATAAGACGTACAAAAGTCATTCCCCGGACTTGTTTCTGTGCGTGTTTTTTTTTTTTTTTTTCATATTATTTCAACTTCGGCAATCGAAAACTCACAATTGCTTTTGGCTTTCGACTCAGAAAAAATAAATCTGAGTTTCGTTGCCATGTTCAATCTTATTTATTTTCCATGATTTAAATTTTTTTGCACATACCGGGTTACGGTGAGGTCAGAACTACACCGGGTCCATTGTGGTTTTTACGAGAAAATATAGGACACCATTCGCTTAACCTCACCTGAGCTTTAATCGTTCCCGCAAAATTGGTCAAAACACCTGAAGAATTAATGCCAACAAACTCTATAACACCGTCCACTATTCTCCTGTTATTGTCAACTTTGTGATTTTCTCATCGCAGCGTCTCTTTTACCCAATATTTTGCACGCGATTCGATAAAAACATGCTATGTTTGACAAATTCTTAAACCATCTCAGAACTATAGGAGCCCCTGAATATAAGTACATATGATAGACTGTGGTCTATGTAAACATTTGTCCAACTTGCAGTTGTGTCCGTTAGCTTGCATCTGAGTAATGAACAAAAGTTGACTTTAGAATTTTACTTCACTGAGAGTACGTCTCTTGTTACGTCATTTTTATGGTCAGTATGCTAGACATTCGGGATTCTAACGTCATTTTCAGAGTTATTACGTAATAAAAATTACAGAGTGACGTCGCAATATGTGTATGTTTTTGTGGTCTGTTCAATGATATCAAATTCAGCAATATCCGTTAAAAGGTTAATATCTTATCAAACAGTTCTCAGAACTTTTCAAATGCCCCTTAGTTTAGAAGAGAACTGAGATAGGAAAGCTGACCCGTCTATAGTTCAATATGTTCAATAGATTGTATATACATCAGGATTGGGGTCAATAACTTTGAAATGTAATTAAATACTTTCAAATACATTGAAAATTTTGTCAATTACTTGCAATTACAATTACATTGATTTTTTACAAATATAATTAATTACTCTCAATTACTCTTAAGAATGAAATTAAATACATTTCAATTACTTTTATTTCATTTTCAAAAATCTTGAAGAACAAATACATCTAAATTTAAGGTAATGGGAATATTTAAAATAGATAATGTCAGGTGCCTGTGATGTTTATGTGTTTCATCAAAAGACCTAATCCTACATGTACATTTATCAATTAATTGACCTGCCTTTATGAAGATTAAAAGCAAGTTTTCAAGAGTTTATGAATCAACCATAAAATACTCTCAGATTATTTCAGCTACAGGTAGGCAAGCTAAACACCTTTAGTTGCAAATGTTGACAAATAACACTTGTTTTATGTAATAACTATATCAGATACCAAAGGCATAGTATATAGAGGTCTATTTAAATGTTAAAATAGTGATTCAATATTTATTTCTTTTCTAAAGTACATGTGTATAAATAGTAGAGCATTCTTAATAGTATTTAATAAATCACCTCTAATGGTCATAACTTTGAATTTTAACAAAGCATGGTATAAAGAATGAATCGTTTAAACGTCCAAATCTTGTCCCCGATAATTTACAAAAAATTAAAATTCAAGATTTTCTACATATTTTTGCCTCAATCTTTCCATCAAACATTGTAGTTTATTAATTTCAATTTCAATTTTTACTTCCTTGCACTGTAATTAGGTATTTATGTGATTAATATAGCAGGGGTACGTTGTTTACATCGATTTCTCGTAAACTTTAGGCCACACCCCCATTTTGCAAGCCCAGGCATTTTTTATATGAGCGCATGGATGTTTCAAGTTGTCGTAAATACAGTCATTGTAAAGAGTTATATCTGTCAATTACATTCATGAAAGAAATTGAAACAGTCTTGCTCTCATTTGTTATTTTCCAAAAAGGTGCAAAATCAAGGGTACTTCTCTCTACAGTATTTGTTTACAAATTTCAACCCGTCTTTGACCTCATGAATAACAAAGCACTGAACACGTGACTCAAATCTATTCACTTTCACGCTTTGAGCACAGCTATGCGACACCGTGTTTGTTGTCTGCGAGCTATGATGGTCAGACCATTTTCAAATGGGTAATTAAATTCTGGGAGAAAACTTTTTTATGATTAAGATGTGTTCTGATTTTTGATTTACTTGTTATCAAACGCTGTTTCAGATATTTCGATTTTGTTTGATTTTTTTTTTTTGGTATCTATCAATTTATATTGAAGGCATGTAGCATATAGCTTGCGCTTACTACCTGTGTCTCATAAATACAGAATTTTAAATTTTAAATTACTGTTATACATTATACATTTGCCTTTGTTCCTAAATAAACATCTTATTCAGTGCTACGTTCATTGACTCTGGAAGATATAAAAGATTTTTTTTCACTTTAAATTGTCATTAATTTTATAGATCGTTATTTGAAAAACACTTTTCATAATATCTTTAGAAAAATAAACTGTTTGCTACAAGTGCACAAATGCATACTTCCAATTGAAGTACGTAGGGCTATAAAAAGACCTGTGTATCGAATGAAAAGTGCATTTTGGGCAATTGTATTCATCCAGTGACTTTTCAGTCGATTGATTGATTGAAAACAACACACAATCAATCAATCAATCGAATGAAAAGTCACTGGATGAATACATTTTTACAAAATGCACCCCTAATTTGAATAGAGGGAAGCCTCAGGTTTTTTCTGACGACACTGCTAATGCTACAACTTTTAACATCGGCACAAAATCTCACAAATACATACATACATACATATATATATATATATATATATATATATATATATATATATATATATATATATATATATATATATATATATATATATATATATATATATATATATATATATATATATATATATATATATATATATATACATATATATATATATATACACATATATATATACATTTATATATATATATATATATATATATATATATATATATATATATATATATATATATATATATATATATATATATACTACTGTAATGATTTTCCACTTAGATTCCAAAAAATCCCCTGACATTCCCCTTTCTGTCCCTGATATTTTCCTGTCTCCCCCTGACTTTCTCCTATGATCTCCTGTCGATGTCCTTGACTACCCTGTCTACTCCCTGACGTCTCCTGACTTTGCCCCTGTTACCACTGTCCAAACCCCTGATGTCCCCTGATATTCCTTGACGTCTCTGTCAACTCCCTGATGTCCCCTGACTAAGTCCCTGACCACTCTGTCAACCCCCTGTCGTCCCCTGACATTCATTTTGACCCATAAAAAGGGTTAAAATATGGTTTTGTTGCTATTTACTTATTAGAAAATCGATTCGTTACTCTTGGCAATTTTCACGTTTTGTGAAAATATATATTTAATCATTATTTTTTCAGTTTGAAATAAATTTAGTAAATTCAATCAAAATATTATTTTATTGATTGGTTAGTAGCTTCTCAGATAAATCTTAATGAGAATAAATGCCCGTTACTTAAACAAAAATTGCTAATTTATTAATTGCCTCTTGTGTAGCATGGATGGTATATATATATATATATATATATATATATATATATATATATATATATATATATATATATATATATATATATATATATATATATATATATATATATATATATATATATATATATATATATATATATTCATTTATTTATTTGTTTGTTTGTTTATTGATTTTATTTATTCATGTATCTGTTTATTATTAATTTAACTGCTTATTTATCTATTCTTTTTTCCATTTATGTTTTTATTTTTTATTCAATCTATCTATTTAATTTATTTTTACTTATCTGTTTTATTTAATTATTAATAAACAAATGAATTTATTTAATTTTTTTATTTATTTTATTTTACTCATTTCACTTATTTTGATTTATTGATTAATTAAATTTAATTCATTTTGTGTAGTTCTTCAAATACACTGTCCGGGTAGAACAAATTATGCATCAATCTATTTTTTTTTTCTTTGAGCATATTCAAATTAATTTTGATTCTTTTAATTTCATGATGAGTATCAAAATCATCGTCTCATTACGCACAATCTGAATCTGGAATTTGTTTCATTGTTCCCTTTTACTCTGGTAAAATAAATTTGCTCAAAAACTTTCACAGTTGTGAAAGAAATAACACTTGCAGAGTGGATACTGTCGTGCTGCCACAGAATAAACAGTGTATTGTGGTCAGTCAAAAGGACAATAGGTGTCTGGACATCTATTAAAAAAAATCGTAAGTTTACGACTACGGCTTGAACTTACGATAATCCTAAGATTTAAGTTACGAGCTATTCATGAAAGTGGTCGTAAGATCGACACATTGTCGGAAGTGAAAAACGATCGTAAGATTTTCTCTTCCCTAGTTACCGACAACTGCTCATGCGCAGATGAAGCAATTAATGCGGGAAACCCGATGACGCAATCTTGAACGCAAACGAATTAACGTCGCCAATTTACCATGATTACGGGTTGTCTCAGTTCTGATTCATTCGTATATATTATTATATGTTATGCCATATTGTTTGTTAACAATAAGAATATTTTGAAAATCAACATTAATGTTTTTGGTAAATTCACTACAGCAAGACTGATATTATAATAACATGAAAATCAATATCAACGTTTTTGTTCACTGCAGCAAGGGTGATTTATAAGTTGTAGGTAAACAATAATAGCTGCAAAGTTAGATACTTCCATTCAGTTATATCTTGGAAATCATTCATATGATCACTGCTCAAATATATTGACATTGATTAATGATTCAAACTATAGCAGCATTTCTTATACCGCATGACATGGAACATCAAAAACTCAACATGCTCAATATTCAAAACTTAATAACAGCAAATTATGTATTTAACTTAGAACTATAGAAATATTCTTCAAGGAATATATAAAAAAAAAGTAAAATTGTTTTTCTTTTGAAAAAAATATGAAGTTTGAGAGGATGTAGTAACGTTCTTGTGTGTGTTTGTATGTGTGTGTGTTTGGGGGGGGGGGGGGGAAGTAGGTGAGTGAGTGCATAACGGAAGTTAAGTAATAAATTCATATCAGGATCGATGTGCTCTTTTGCGAGGGATGCCATGCTATACGGTACCCTTGTTAAATTAAATATTAATTAAAAAATTAATTAAAGTTTTTAGCGTCATACTGAGAAATCAAGTCTGGAATACGTACACTTAAAACAACAATCAAACCGCAGTTTTTTTAAAAAAAAAAAACAAAACGCTTAATGATATAATCAGAGGTGTAAAGTCATGTTTTTTAGAGAAAAAGAATATGTTAAACATTAATAAAAGGCCTCTTTTCTAGATCTAGCAATTAGAAAATTTTTAATAAATTCGAGATTTGTTTCGATTGATAAACTCGATCTGAAATGTAATCAATATTCGCAATCAGACAGTAATTAAGAAAAATCTTACACCTGTTCAAATAGCAGAAATTTTAGCGAGGATTCAATTTGGGCATATTACGCGAAGTTGTTGAGATCGTTACATGTAACATTAAATATCGCTAATAGTTCATTCAATATTGGAGGTTACTGTAATGATATTATACGAATGTGTATATGTACGATTGAACTGAATGATGTACGAATTACTTATGTTTTGTGTCGTTGAATAAACGTTTCCAGTTAACACACACGTGTTGTGAATCCGCATAATTGAGGAACCCACAATTTATTAAAACTTATCAGAAAACGATACAGTTACTCTTTTCTTTCTATGTATTTCAAAATCGCTAAAATTACCTCTCGCAAAATTAAGGAAAAATCACTAAATTTGCATCTCGATACAGATTCCATTCATACAGTCTAATGCATGGTGAAATTTTGTCCGATTCATAGTGATTGAAAATGGGTCACTCTTAAAAATGTCTGTTTCCAAGACTTAGTAGAGCCCCAGTAAGTATGTCTTGGACAATAATTTACATTTCAAAGTCTTATTTTATTTCACTTCCACAGGGCATTCTGTATATATGGATTCAGTATTTCTTAATTTTGTCCGATCCACCATAAGTGTTTCGAATGAGATTCAAGAGATTTACAGATTTTGTATGGATATATATAGAATACTTGAATCTGACGATCTGAGGTACCCGTGGAGACCGGCGTCAAACTTGATTGTATCCACCAGGGACAGATAATTTTAATAGGCACAGAGGGCGCAGCCGATTGAAAAATATAATTAAGATGTATTCAAAGTCAGTTGACCACCAGAAATTATTGAAGGCATAATAAAATAAAAAGTTGAATAAAACAAAAATGAAAATAAAATTCTAATGTATATTGTTCAAATTTGCTGAGAAAGGACAGAAAATACATGTGATTAAAATTAATGTAGTTCGAATAAAAAAAAAAATTTTTGGTTCAATTTGAAACAAAATTGAAGTAATTTTACAAACGATATTGACTGTATAATGCTTGTATCGACAAAGTTTATTCTATGGTACAAAATTGTTTTTCTTGACGTTTAAAAACAAGTACATTGTTTTCCTAGTAGCGAATATTTGTCAGCGTCGTATATTTTTTTTAATAACAATATTCTTGAAAAACATAGTGACGGGTTGAAAAATTTCTTTTTAAGTAAATACAATAAAAATATAAATATCATACCCCTTTTTCAGACTGGAATTCATGAAAATTGGCCCCAGGACAGGTTGCCTTAATGCGTAGTATCCCCCACCCCTTCCCCCGCCTTTTTTTTTTTTTTTTTTTTTTTTTAGAGAATTGTCGTTTTCATTGAAGGCCATCGATTAACCCCTACTTTTATAAAATTTAGTTTTGGCAAATTACTTTCTTAACTTTAGTTTCAAAAAATTATTTTGTTGAAAAGAGAATATAATCCCCCCCCCCTTAATTTTTTTTTTATAAATTTTTATTCATGTCAATATTTTGCAGGCATTTTGTTTTCTTTTTCTTTTCTTTCTTTTTTGCATTGTCAATATATCTTTACGGGGATGATACTCTCTTTTGACTTCCTCTCTTGGTAAACGGTACCATTTCTCCGTCGGTCAGTGATTCAAACAGATCTGTGCCGACCCAAAATATTTTTTTCTGCTCCGTTTTGATTTTTTTTTTTTACGATAAAGATAACGTGGTGGCCATTTTTATTTTTAGAGTTGATACCATGTATAGTATTTATAGACTTACGTCAACTAAAGACTAGACGTAAACTTACGACTGTTTTTGACGTAACGTCAAACATACGATTTTTTGTGAATAACCAAAATCTTAAGAAAAAAACTTACGACAATCTTACGACTACGACTGATCGTAAGATATTTTGTGAATAGATGTCCTGGTCTGTGTACCCAGAGTCATTGGTTTACTATCAACAGCTCAGAATTACTTTCACAGCCGTGCAGTTTTCAAGGAACATTTCTATTCTTTGTAACAAAGTAAAAAAGCAATAAACAAATTCCGAATTCAGATTGTGTGTAATAAGACGATTATTTTGATACCCATCATGAAATTAAAAGAATTAAAAGAAATTTAAATATGCCTAAAAATAGTTTGAAGAATCGTTTGTTTTTCATTAAAACTGTTTATGCGGATCTACACAAATAAATAGGAATTGAAGAAAAATTAATTATTTAAAATAAAATGAATTAACAAAATAAATAGAGAAAGAAATAACATTAATTAATTAATCAATTGATAATTGAATAAAACAAATATTTAAAAAATGAAATGAATAGAGAAAATAAATAAATAAACAGATAGATTAAAAAAAAGATAAATATATAAATAAAAAAGTAAATAAATAAATAAGAATATAGATTTTGCCACTAATTATTTGTTTGAAGTATCTTAAGTAGATTTATTAATTTAATTTATTCATGTATCTTTTTTATTTATTTCTTTGTTTATTTACTTTTTATTTAATTTTTTTATTCTAATTTATTTGATTTATTTCATTTATTTTGATTTATTGATTAATTTCATTTTGTTCATTTTGTGTAGTTATTCCTAAACAGTCTTCGGGTAAAACAAATTATGCTTCAAACTATTTTTTAAGCAAATTAATTTAAATTCTTTTAATTTCATGATGGGTATCAAAATCATCGTCTCATTACGCACAATCTGAATCTGAAAATTGTTTTATTCCCTTTTACTTTGGTAAAATAAAAATTTCCTCAAAAATCTTGTCACAGTTGTGAAGGAAATAACACCTGCAGAGTGGATACGGTCGTGCTGTCACAGAATAAACAGTGTATGTCAATGTCTGGTCTGTCTACCCAGAGTCACTGGTCAACTTTCAACAGCTCGGAACTACTCTCACAACCCTGACAGTTTTTGAGGAACATTTTCTCTTTTTTTGTACCAAAGTAAAAGAAGCAATAAAACAAATTTCAGATTCAGCTTGTGTGTAATAAGACCATTATTTTGATACCCAGCATGAAATTAAAAGTATAAGAAGAAATGTAAATATGCTTAGAAGATACTTTGAAGCATACTTTGTTTAAACTTACGACTGTTTATCCAGACTCACAAATAAATTGAATAAAATAGCATCAATTAATTAATTAATTAAAATAAAATGAATAAAAAAAAATAAATATATAACATTAATCAATTAATTAATAATTCAATAAAGCATATATATATATATATATATATATATATATATATATATATATATATATATATATATATATATATATATATATATATATATATATATATATATATATATATATATATATATATATAAGATATATATGAATAGATTAAATTCATAAATTAGTCAATAAATAAATAATAAAAACACACAATTACATGTGAATATACAGATTAACAGATAAATAAATATAGATATATTTACATGCCATTCATGACAAGACGCAATAAATTGATAAATCGTTTCTTTTCAAAGTTATTATTCTTAAAATTTATGTTAAAGGCTACATGTACCAAACTAAAACAATCAAATACAACAATCACATTAAGAAATAAATTACTAAAGATATTCGAACAAATAACAATTGACTAAATATATATTTTCACAAAAATTAAGAATTGCCAAGAGTAACGTACATGTGTATTTCTCATAAGTAAATAGCAACAAAAACATATTTAGCCCCTTTTCTGGGTCAAAATGAATGTCAGGGGACGACAGGGGGTTTTTAGGGTGATCAGGGACTTAGTCAGGAGATATCAGGGATTTGACAGGGACGTCACGGAATATCAGGGGACATCAGGGGTTAGACAGTAGTAACAGGGGGAAAGTCAGGGGACGTCAGGGAGTAAACAGGGTAGTCATGGACATCGACAGGGGATCATAGGAGAAATCAGGGGGAGACAGGAAAATGTCAGGGATAGACAAGGGAACGTCAGGGGATTTTTTGGAATCTAAGGGGATATATATATATATATATATATATATATATATATATATATATATATATATATATATATATATATATATATATATATATATATATATATATATATATATATATATATATATATATAATAATAATAATAATAATAATAATAATAATAATTCTAATTATGTAATAAGCTTAAATGGATTAATCATTTCTTTTAAAAAAAGGTTTCTTTAAAGTATGAAAAACAGTGTATCCTTCGTTTTATGTTCTGTTTACAAATTCCATTGTGTATTTAATGTAAAAATAATTTAACGAATGTCCAGTAAATCATTTCAAATACAACTCGGAAGTTAAGCAGAAAAAAAAATCAAAGTTAAATTCTGCCAAATTAAAAACGTATGCTTATATTGTGTCAGTTTATCATAAAACTTTGTACACCTCGAACACACGCTAATGTATTCATACTAATCGCACGCTTGATAGACGCTCCGCCTTCTCATTCAAATAACCTTGACCTACAAAGTTGTAATGGCGAAACCGGGGTTTTTACAGTGAAGTATACGATTTTATTTAATCGATATAATGTATATCGTGAAAGTCTCCTTCCCAAAAAATCTTTTATAAGTATCTATACAGACTATGCTTGAAGACTTAAGCTACAATATATCCATGTTCAGATTTGAAAAGGTAAAATTTGGCATTTAAAAAGGGGCGAGAAAGCAGTGTTATGAAGATTCATCCTTTATATAAAATTTTGGAGGGTTGTTTTGATAGCAATTTACAACTGGGATTTGAAGGGCAACAAGGCAGGTCGATCTTAATGACACATTAAATTATTTTCTATTCTTTCTTGATAATCAAGCAACAAAAATTGAAATGTTTCATGCCTATACCAATGAGAGGTAGAACAAATTTTTGATAATCATTAAACTAGTATTAATTCTTTATGTGCATTATAATTATAAAACAAACTAATATTTTCTTATAAACAAGCCAATCTATCAAATTCATTTACTGAGATGTGAAAGAGTTTAAGATTTTGAAAAAAAAAAACAAAAAAAAAAAAAAAAAAAAAACAGAGGGCTTCTTTGAATAGATTAAAATAACTGTAAAATGTGACTGTGTTGAAAAGATTTTCCTATTAAATACACATAATATGTATTATGTAAAGTAATTGAAATGTAACTCAAAATTAATTGAAATTACAGGGTATTTTGTTCATTGTAATAAATAATATTCAATTCCAAGTAATTGAAAAAATGGTCAATTATGCCAGAACATAAATGTGCACTGAAAATATGACAAATATCCTTCAAATGTACTCATTTTCTCATACTTTAAATGTTTGATTTATTGAATCAATCACGCCTTCTAGTAGCCAAACTCAACATAGTGAGGTTTGTGATAGTACGATGTTCGTTCGTCTGTTTGTTTGTCTGTATAAATATTTGTTAATAATTTTTTTTAAAAATAATACTCATCCTAGTTTTCATCTTATGTGTAAGAGGTTGCAAAGAAACCAAAATGGTGTTGCAAAAATTACTGAAAAAACGCTACTATCCACACAGCTTTGTTTGAATATTTCTATGATATACATATAGAATTGACAAAGTCCCATCCATAGGAGCAAAATATTGGTCATTAGAATAAAAGTACCTTAAGTACTGAAAGGGTATTTTTTCAGCTATTTCTTTCTTTCACAAAAATATTATATGTATGTTTTTTTTTTCTACACAGAAAAAAGCGAATTCTTACAGGTGAATATAGAGGAACGGAAGACCATTTTATTGCCATGGCAACAAGAGTCTAGTTGTCATTACTTTTGTTTATATACAGTTTTCCATTTGATTAAAAACTGGCTCCTATGTGATAAAGGTAAGCTAAGAATCAAAACTTGGTCTTCGTGCATGTACATCTACATATACGAATAGTTGATGTTAGCTTGTAAGAATATAAAATAGCGGGTTACAGTGTGATCCCATCAAGAAGTAATGAAAAAGGTGAAGAAAGCGAACAATATTCGATCTAAACTAAATCTACAAAAAATACAAATTTGTGAACAGTGCGTAAAAGTATTATATTTTGACATATCCAATCCAAATTCTCTGTCTGTTATTAAAATTGCCTGTTTATTCTAATGGATATCCATGCATAACGTCAATTTACAATGTCATATTTGTTTGATATTGATTACGGAGCCACTAAACAGATTCTTCTTCTTGAATTTGCATTAGGCGTTCTTTATCAAACCCTTCTTGTACCTTCTTTCCTCTCACAATTACTGAATTAATTGAAATCTCAGGAAAATCTCTATAATGTCTTGCCTTCAACAGAATTTGTGCATTTTAAAATATAATGAGATAAACAAAGCATTGCATTGATGTAGCATAGTATGTCCAAATATTCTTAAGAAAAACTATTTTATACACAAAAATAAAACAAATTTAATTTAAAATAACATCGTTTTCATTTGTGATTATGTAAACTCACAAGAACATTTTTATACTCGTTTCTGTCCTCCCCTTGTTTAACTTCTTCTCTGTGTGGTAACTCTACACCGACTTTTAACTGTCGCTCTCTGCCACACTCTTCTCTGAATATTTTTTTCAGTTCCTCCGGATTTATTGTTGTTTTCCTCCTAATATTGTTTGTCATATTGTCTATAAGGTTTAGGCTTTCCTGACTGAGGTTCTTGTTAAAAAATACTGAATATCAATCTATTGCTTTTGTGTGGTTTTTCTTTCCAGCAGAAATGTATTAATTTAATTAAAAAAACCGATACACTAGAGTTATTAAGTCAGATGTTCAAATTACTGTATTTAAGAGAAAATAGTATGATGTAGTAATTTTTCCAGGAAAATTAGAGTTTATATACATGGATTTGTTTTAAACAGTAAACTTTTTCCTGTAGATCTATAAAATTTTCCTATGTTAGTGAAATATGAAAAGGGAATATCAAAATTTCTGAAGTGCTGTTAATCAATGAGGGAGTACCTGCGGCGATATGACAGCTACAGTAATTTATTTCATGATTTTTTCTACTCTCTTGCGATTAAAATATAAGAAAGTTCCAATCTTACTATTTATTATTTCCAAAATATCTTATTTTCGTGCTTGCTCCTAAATTTGTTTTGAAATCTGAATTACATGTCATTTGATTGAGGCTTTAATTAAAAAAATTATCTTGAAGCAAATTATTTTTCTTATAATTAAACTTGGAAGACTTTGAAAATCCTGGATAGATTTCTTAGTAGTCGGCCAGGACAAGTACAGAATTTTTAATTATAGTATCGTTTTGTAGTCTGTGTGTCCGTCCATCACGTATCTGAAGCATATTTTATTTCAGAATCTATAGAATGCCGTAGATAAAAGGTGTGCAATGTCCTTAACATTTATACATTTTTATGCCCCGTATCGAAGATTCGGGAATGTATAGTTTTTGCCCTGTCCGTCCGTCTGTCTGTCTAGCTGTCTGCCTGTCTATTTGTCTGTTAGTCCGCAAAAACTTTAACATTGTTCATAACTTTTGGTTGAAGCTTATTGCTTTCATATTTCACATTTGTATTCCTTGTGACAAGTCCTTTCTTTGGGTACCATTATATTTGAGTTTCTGACCTTCACCTTGGCGTTTGACCCAGTTTTACAAATAATTTCTTCACATTAAACTTGGCCATAACTTTTGAACGATTGGTGCTAGGGCTTTCATACTTCACACGTGTAATCCTTATGACAAGACCTTCCTTAGGATACCAGCAATTTTTACCCTTCGACCTTGGAGTTTGACCTACTTTTGAAAAATTTTAACATTGCTAGGGCTTTCAATCTTCACATATGTAATCCTTGTGACAAAACCTTTCTTTGGATACCAACAACTATGACTCTTTGACCTTGACCTTGGAGTTTAACCTACTTTTGGAAAACTTTAACCTTGGCCATAAACTTTGAACTTTTAGTGCTAGGGCTTTCATTCCTTTCATGTTTAATCCTTGTGACAAGACCTTCCTTTAGATACCAACAATTATAGCCCATTGGCCTTGACCTTGATGTTTCACTCGCTTTTGGAAAACTTTAACTTTTTCCATATCTTTTCAATGGTTGCTGCTAGGGCTTTCATATTTCACATGTATATTCCTCGGTACAAGACCTTACTTTGGGTACCAATATATTTGATTTGCATTTGAGAAAGTTTAACCTTCGCTTTAAGTTGCCATAAGGGCCATCAGTGTTTCACAAACACATCTTGTTTTTTTTTTAATTCTAGGTCATGTTTCGTCGTAGAAAAACTTGAAATTCTATAGCGTCAAAATGAAATATTGCTAATATCAAAACATATCATTTGTTTTGCTCGCATAAACAGTCTCGTTCTTATTAATTCTACTTTCTTTCAGAGGTGATGAGATTATAACTTATCTGATATTCTTACAATGCTTTTAAGAGGAAAGATGTAGAATATAAATTTAATTCAGAAATTGTGTACGAGCCTTATGTACCAATGCAAGACTTTTTACTGATTTGTTCATTGTCTTCTTTCGAGATATTGCATCACATCACACAACTTACCGGATCACCCTCTGTTTTCAGACTCTTCACCAACTCATTCTGTAGATTAAATATATATATATATATATATAAGAAATTTAAAAACAAAACATACAATATACACATGGAGACACATTCCTGTCAATTTTTTGCATATTTATTTAAACAGGTTTTATTTAAGAGGCTACATAGCTGAAATTCTATTTCACCTTTTATCACTCTCAGACAATACAATGGTATATGAGGTACATGAACGTATAGACATTTATACAAAATAAAAGAAAAGTATGAAACAATAGAGTAATTATTGAAAATAGGCCAATATTTTTATGCCCCCGTATCAAAGATTTGGGGGTATATAATTTTTGCCCTGTCCGTCTGTCTGTCTGTCTGTCTAGCTAAATGTCTGTTTGTCCGCAAATCCTTTAACCTTGCCCATAACTTTCGATTGATTGGAGCTTTGACTTTCATATTTCACATGTGTATTCCTTTCTTTGGGTACCACCATATTTCAACTTTCGACCTTGGAGTTTGACCCAGTTTTGCAAATTTTTACCAAACTTTAACATTGGCCATAACTTTTAAACAATTGGTGCTAGGGCTTTCATACTTCACATGTGTAAACCTTGTGACAAGACCTTCCTTTGTATACCAACAAGTTTGACCTTTTGACCTTGACCTAGGAGTTTGAGCTACTTTTGAAAAACATTAACCTTAGCTATAACTTTTGAACGATGGGTGCTAGGGCTTTCATACTTCACATGTTAAATCCTTTTGACAAGACCTTTCTTTGGATATCAATAACTGTCACCCTTTGACTTTGACCTTGGAGTTTGACCTACTTTTGGAAAACTTTAACCTTGACCATAACTTTTGAACAATTGGAGCTAGGGCTTTCATGTTTCACATGTCTAATTCCTGTGACAAGACCTTCCTTAGGATACCAACAACTTTGACCTTTTGACCTTGGAGTTTGACCTACTTTTGGAAAACTTTAACCTTGGCCATAACTTTTGAACGGTTGGTGCTAAGGCTTTCATACTTCAAATATGTAATCCTTGAGACAAGTCCTTTCTTTGGATTCCAACAACTTTCACCCTTTGACATTGACATTGGAGTTTGACCTTCATATGGAAAACTTTAACCTTGGTCATATATTTTGAACGATTGGTGCTTTGGCTTTCATATTTCACCTGTGTAT
Source organism: Saccostrea echinata (assembly GCF_033153115.1). Taxonomy (NCBI): domain Eukaryota; kingdom Metazoa; phylum Mollusca; class Bivalvia; order Ostreida; family Ostreidae; genus Saccostrea; species Saccostrea echinata. The sequence continues at coordinate 37,144,259 of NW_026889778.1, forward strand.
TTCTTGGGAGAATGCCTTTCCTTGGGCACCATTAGTTTTGACCATTTGACATTGACCTTGATATTTAACATACTTTTGAAAAAATAACTTTAACGTTTTCCATATCTATTCAATGGTTGCTGCTAGGGCTTTCATATTTCACAGTTTATTCCTCGAGACAAGACCTTACTTTGGATAGCAACATATTTGATTTGCATTTGAGAAAGTTTAACTTTTGCTATAAGTTGTCATACGGGGGCATCAGTGTTTCACAAACACATCTTGTTTTTATTAATTGCACAGATTACAGTTGTACTTTTCCCTAAAGATCTGTCAGTATCAGTTTATCTACCAGCCAGATTTGATTGGAAGTCTGCGATTACAATTTTTATTTATTTATTTTTTTTTTTTTAGTATAATTCTTTTGGAGTCTACTTAAGTGCATTTCTCCTTCAAAACTTGTGATTTAAACATTCAGATGAATTTTCTACTCTCCATAACCAATCTCGTGAAATTGATTTAACAATGTTTCTTTCACAATAGAGTTTTTTTTAGTTCCAGTGTGTGTCTCACATCTAGTGTTATTTCTTGTGTAAATAGAAATAAACCTCTCGATTTTCTAGAAATTTTGTTTATATCGTTATTTTGGAATATACCAACATTTTCGTTAAGTTGTAAATCTGTCTGTAACTCTTTTATTTTCTCAATGTTTTCTTTGGATTGTTCAGATTTTTTACTGTCCGATTTATATTGCTTGATATACTTATGCATGTCGCACGGTTGATCAATTGAGTGACTTTCTACCGTCGCGCTTCCGAGTTCAATTGTTATCGGACAATTGACATCAGAGTATAAATTACAAAAATCATGGATGTAAAATTGTTTGAGCAATTTGAAAATATATACACCACATACATATATCATATTGTTAGTGAAAACCAGAAAATCATCAACATTTACTAAGTCTTGCAATTTACCCACATGGGCATTGAAATCACCCTTTAAACAGACATAACCATCTGAGAGATTAAAAACCAAATTCTATGTATTTCTAGAAAACAGTATTTGGATGCATATTTCATGTTTTCAGGGAATATATAGTATGCAGTTTCTAATAAAGTGTAATCTAAAAGATAATACAATATTTTAGCTATTGAAAGGCAGTAGGCATACGAGTAGGACAATTTGTGTTATGTACAGTTATAAAAATTATAACAAAATCTACTGTAACAGCCAAAACTATCCCACCAAATTAAACCTTTGCTTTATTAAATCTGTTTTTTTTTCATGAAATGCAACAACCTGGTATGTGTTTTTGTAGAACACAAGACTTCATATGGAATATAAAGTTTAAAAATTCAAGATAATGCAGTTTTTTTTTGCATGAAACCACCCACATTTAATGTCAGAAGTACAGTCAATGTAAAGACTGCTCTTCTTTGCTTTCATGACCTCTCGGTCTGCGTCTTGAAGTTTGGAGTGGTCAATTTTAGAATCTTGGTCGCTGCAGTTTTTGTTCGGACCCGTCTTTGACCATCAATGTACAGCGTATCACAAACACTTTTCACTTTTTTCTTATCTTTCCTGGTCTGTTCCATAACGGGATATAATTTCCTCATATTTTCCTCTATCTCTGAGGGATATTGCTCGTTGACCCAGATATGAGTTCCGCTTAGTTTTTGAAGTGCAAGCATTCATATAAACTCAAGATCTTTAAAGAAGGAAAAATTGGCCAAAATATATGCGAACGATTAAAATCGTTCAACTTCTTCATTCAGTGCACTCTCTCAAATGAAATCTTCTAATATAATTTGAATCTGCGTTGAGTAAATTCTTTTGGATGAGACCTTAAAAACTGAGGTTCCGTGTCAGGGAAGGAGTTGACACGATAAAAATAAAACTTCACTGCTCAATAGCCTTGAGATCTAAATTTGAAGCCCTTTACTGTAGAGAGTGACATCTCTGTAAGAGTGAAAAATTCTCGAATGGGACGTAAAACAACATACAATCGATCAATCAATCATTATGCTACGTTCAACACAAAACACAGTGCACACTTTACAGAACAACAAAACATACACTGCACATGTGAACTTTGTTCAGTGACACGAATAAAAGATATCAATTTTTTTCTGAAGTATCAGAAAGTTACAATATAAAGTTAATATTTTGAGAACACAATGTAGTTATAAGAAAGAAATGATTACTACTTGATGAAATCCTGCACGAGCGCGGGGAATTGAATTTATACCACTACCGACAGAAAAATTCCAATAATATATATTGTAGTTTCTACTGACAGCCTACAGGCTTATAGCAGGAATAAATACTTTGTACAAAATGCCGCATTTAGTTTTGGAGCAGAAGTAGATGTACGCCTCCTTCTCTCCCCCCCCCCTTTCCCCACCCTTTTGGAAAATCTTGAAAAACAACAGTTTCATTAATTGACGTTTATTGTGAAACCTGTTATACTATGTTATGAATATTGTAGTTCAGGTACTCTTATTTAATTTCCGTCAGAATAAAAGCAGCCATCATGCACAATTTATTGTTAAATTGGTTTTTTTAAGGGGGGGGGGGAGGGGGGTAAAAATTAGCGTTTAACGCCATCCTGAAATGTATTGATTAAAGAACAATTTTTTAACAGCTTTAATTGTATTTGAACAATACCTTATTCATTAATTTTCTCTTTTCATGTAAGCAAGTTTATTACGAAGTACAAATTGTACTTCGGGTTCGTTGCCATGATGCTCTCAATGAGGAATATAAAGATTTTACTGATAAATTTATTAGAAAACGGTAAATGTATTAGGAAAACAAACCTTTTAATAGTCTTTGCATATATCATATATTCACAACTTATAGTGTTATCAATGATTTACCATTATTTCAATGACCATTCACACAAAAGTTTGTTTTTTATGTTCATACTGCTATAATCGCCTCGTTTTTTTTAACATCGGGCTCGATGCTATATGATGTTCTAGAAGCTTCCGTTAATATTAAAATCAGTGAACGACGAAAATAATTAGCAAATTTTCCTTTTAAATCCGTTATCACAACTTATTTCTTTTACATCTTTTAAATCAAGTTTTGACTGAATAATTCAGAGATGACGGTTTATGAAATAAATAAACGATTGCTTGTTGTCAGTTTCATTCAATATTGCCAGTAACTTAGATCCGCCAACCGAAACCGCCACCGTACTCACGTTTTTGCTATTTCATGGCTGTTTAAAGAAAATGAAAGTAGACTTTTAATTTAATGTACGATATTTACTATGCCATTGAAATCTGAATATAGTTGACGGACATCATCTTGTATCTAGTTTATTCATAGAGGAGTAAGTAAGAACTCTGCAAAATTTATTAATTTATAAGTATAGATTTTACGTTCAAAACACAATAAGATTAAAAACTAGAAACTCATTGCGAGCAATGAAAGGTCTTCCGTCCGATTTTGAAAATAAAAACGTAAATTCAAGCTGAAAAGGTGATAAAAGAACTTCAGACACTCTGGAGATTTAACCCTGGTCGTCAGCGTGAAAATCCAACGCGCTAATCATTAACCATTCACTTATTAGCATCACTTCCTGTCACGACCGGAAGTAACGGCGATACAAGATTTTCTAGCGATTCAAATAAACTGATGACTGACTATCAGTCCTGAAAGTTTAAGACTTCAGTCATTTACTGTTGCCAAGTGATATTGTGAGAACAAATTCTAATTTTGAGGACAGGTAAACAAGCGACCGGAAGTGAATTTTATGAAAAAAATCTCTGACGTTTCTCTAGACATTTGCAGTATCTACAAAATGCATAAAAACATTTCAAGTACTTTATCGATAAACAATATTTATGAGAAATTAAATATCGAAATAACGTAGTTTATCACCAAAAAGTTGACGTTTTTGTTTCCGGTGGAATCTAACATATTTCAAAACAGCGAAAGAGATGCAATAAAGTTATGCAAACTTTAATTTAAAAAAGAAAAGTTAATTTTTTTATTTCTTTGATCTCTTCCTGTGACGACTGGAAGTTACGACTGACGCATTTAACCAAAATGGTTTTGCCTTCTCTTCAAGGTCTGTTACTCATAAAAATTTGGTGTTTTAATCTTTTACCTGTTTTTGAGATTTCGCTCAGACAATTTCTCATTTTGAGGACAGAAAAACACGCAACCGGAAGTGAATTTTTTAAAGATATTTGAGGTTACTCTAGACATTTGTAGTCTCAATAACATATTTAAGATTCATTTCAAATACTTTATCTATAAAGAATATTTATAGGAAAGTAAAATACTCAAATTATTTATTTTTTCTCTTATAACCGGAAGTTGTCGTTTTTGTTTCCGGTGGAACTAACATCTTTCGAATCTGCGAAAAAGATGCAATAAAGTGATGCAATTTTTAATTTAAAAAAGAAAAGTTGAAATTTTCGATTTTTTTGATCACTTCCTGTGACGACAGGAAGTGACGACTGACGCTCTGAACCCAAATTGTTTTGGTTACATCTTAAAATCTGTTGCTCATATAAGTCTGGTGTCTTATTCTCTTACCGTTTCCGAGATCTTGCTCAGACAACTTCTCATTTTGAGAACAGAAAAACACGCGACCGGAAGTGAATTTTGCAAAGATATTTGACGTTTCTTTAGACAATTGCAGTCTGAATAACATATTTAAAATTCATTCCAAATACTTTATCTACAAAAGATATTAATGGGAAAGAAAAATACTCAAATTATGTAGTTTTTCTCTTATAACCGGAAGTTGACGTTTATGTTTCCGGTGGGACCAACATATTTCGAAACTACAAAAGAGATGCAATAATGTGATGTAAGTATTGATTTAAAAAAGGAAAGTTGAAATTTAATGTTTTCTTTGATCACTTCCGTAAGCGACCGGAAGTGCCGACGACGAACGGAAAGGTGCCCTCTCCAATTTAGAAATCGTGTTCTATCATCTCTAACAAGTCCCCAGTTCATATCTTTAGCCATTCTTGAGAACACTAGCGGACAAAATTTCATTTTAAAATCAGGAAATTGTCCATAACTTGGCACTGGAACCGAATTTACCAAAAAACGGAATTTTATATAAAATTCATATAAAGACCTTTTATCCCTGAAAATTTCAAAGAAATTCATTGAACAGTTTTCGAGAAATCGCGTGCACAAAATTTTGTGATCGGTTTCCGATTTTGCAAAATACTTCTGACATGGCATACGCACACTTACAGGTTGACCCTTTTATGTGACCCATTCCTGGATCCCGGATGAGTAATTCAAACACATGAATCTACATTCGATTTTAAGCCATGTTTGTCTGGCTAATGAAAAAGGTGAAGATAACGAACAGTGATGTATCTCAAGAAATCTTTAAAAATACAATTTTGTGAAACGGATCTCTTGAAATTCCAGAGATGGGAACAGGTACACGTGCCTAGGAGGAGATGGTATTCCCTTGTTGACCTGTCACATCCGTCGTGAGCTCTATGTATTGACCAAGTAGAGGGAACAAATGCCTAACAATTGCTTTGAAACAAGTCAGCCAAAAATATGACCAAATGGTATGTTATATTTGCTAACAAGGTCGATATAACGACCATAAACTTTACGAAATTCTGACTTTAGAAGAGGGTGTTGAAATATCTGTAATATCAATTTATACTTCAGTAGCCTGCCTCCATTTAAAAATTGATTGTACTCGGAGCATTCTGTTGAGTATGGAATAAGTTGGAAGATGTAAACACCATATGCAGGTATTAGCGAGATATTACTAGTTTATAAATAAGTAAAGTTAACGATAGAAAAGCTGAAATCATCTCGAAAATCATCTCGTTTGTCATACAATTTTGTCGTTACTTGGCCCTAACTGTCTACAGTCAGTTAAACATCCAATATGAAACAGATGTCACAGAATCTGTGGTGTCTTTTATTTCAATTTGACTCGGATATATCAAATTGACAATGAATGAAAGTAACTATTGTTAATTGATAATACATCGCCGATCTCTATACATTTCGAGTCGAAGGCCACGGCAAGTTTTTTTCTTCTTCTTATGAAGACGTTTTTGAATAAATTTTGCTTCTTGGGAATATAAAAATAGGTCGGCTAATAAAAAATCACAATTACATGTAGCTTCCATCGGAATTCCAACATATTTTAACTATGTTACAAAGCATCTACGTGTAACAAGATTAAAAATTGTAAAAATGAAAGAACACATCCCATTTCAAGGGAAGAGATTAAGAGGGAATAAAGTCATATGTCACGTTTTTTTTTTCTTTTGCAAAAGCCACTTTGACTACATTTATAAAGTCTTCGGAGTCCAGGTCTTCCAACAAACAAAAAAGTTATGACAGAAGTCCGCGAACTTTCTGAACAACCCTCGTATTTAATACAATAAGACTGACTGAAAAATCATTTGTTGATTAATTGTAGCACTTACAGATGAAGGACATGTTCGTCTCAAAATCTCTTTCATTCTTTCTTCATCTATTTTCTTTACAATTTCTAACTGTTCCGTGTGGTATTGATTCAAAATTTCTGCCATGTTGTCTCGTTGGTTTCCAAGTTGTTTCATCATTTTCTCTTTATAACGTTTATTAATCTCATCTAGATTCTTGGAAAATAATATTTGAGCATTGAAGTAGAATAAAAAAAAACTACAATAGAAATTTTGATTCAAATACCAATATATAAAGTGTTATAAACAAAACTAAATGGCCTTTCAAAAGTATTGAAACATACAAATAATTCAACTCATACCTTAAGGAGATTGTCTTTGATGTTCATATCTTCAATAAAGTCCGACGAAGTATCAAACTAAAATCGGCAAAATAAATCATATAAAATTCTTTGAGCAGTGCACACGTGCCCTGTTCATAAATTGATATATTTTTTTATTTACTATTTAAAAGTGAAAAAGTGAACTTATATATATATATATATATATATATATATATATATATATATATATATATATATATATATATATATATATATATATATATATATATATATATATATATATATAAGATAAAATATCCAAGATTAACAAACAAGTTCTCATTTAATTATTACACTTAGCACTTTCGCCTTGAGGCTCTTCAGAGTGTAACAAAGTATATAAAAACAATACGACTTGGTTGTTATGACGTCGTTATTGTGACGTCAAAAAGGCAGCATTATACATTGGCGCAGGTAAATGTCATTAGGGCGCCAAAAGTATAAAATTGAACACATGTACATTTTGATAAAATAGACTGCTACTTTTAAGCTATAATGTTGAATTAACATTTAGTTTAGGTTTAAATAATTTTACAGAGTAATCTTCCTTGGCTCATCGTAATTGTTCATTATTTTCTAAAACTTTATAAAATAGAAATATTAAAAAGTTTCCATTCGCACATAAATGAAATGTTCACTTCATGGCGTATTCTTGACAGAGGGGTCCCGTATTTGTTGTTTATGGTAAGAGTCCCAAGGAGATCGTTCGGTTCTTGCATGTTACAATAAGCAGGGGTATTTTTACCAGTTTTAAAAAATTCTCGGGCAACATACCTTCATCTACTAGTTAATTTTGTTTTATACTTTCGTAGATCATCTTCAGTGTTGTATTAAACTCGGGTTACCATTAACTCCCTTGGGCATCTTTTTTATATATACTACGCAGGTGTAAAAGCTAGTTCCATTAAATTATTGATAATTCATTCATTTAATAACGCAACTCCATTGATGACGACATTTGAATTCGTTAATTGTAAAACATCGACTTCTTCAGGAAAAAAGAAACAGTTTCTCTGTTGTGCCAAAAAAAAAAATGTATGATTTTGCTCCAAAAATATTTCAAGCTTGATTTTTTTTTTCTACTGTGAAATTGGGAGATTATTTCTGATATATTTTTTTTTAATTTGTAATATGCAGTATCTCAATTGTGAGATTGCTAAGGATGTTACCCCAGCCACTCCTGCAACATCGAGGCTATATAGAGAATGGACGATTAACTTATCACAAAAAAACATGGGCGAAAATCAGGCGCATAACAAAATAAAGTCTCACATTACAGAATCAATTGAGCAGAAAGTTAAAGACAGAAAAAAGATTATTCAACTAAGTAAAAATTGCAAGGATGTAAGGAAGCACTTAAACCTGGTACTTTTTTTGTGTCACCAAAATTTTGTAAATGTTCCAAGTATCAGTCAAAGTGAGATGAATTATAATAAACGGTGAATTTACGAAATTGAATTCTCGTGGGACAAAGAACTCTGTGCAAATTTTCGTTTTTACTTCATACTCCAATCTTTAATACATGTATGGTGTATCTTACCTCTGTATCTTCTATTATTTTCTTCACTCTTTCTCTGTTCATTGAGGACAATTTAATGTTCTGCTCCGTCATATAATTGTTTATTTTTTCCTCGCTTTCTATGTCACTTGAAGAATTTTCACCATCCTCTTTTTCATTTGGAAATTTCAGCAAATCAATTTTGGATAATTCCTATGGAAAAAATAAAAGAAAAGAAGACGAAAAAGAAAACGATACGAAAAGAAAAATATCTGCACCTAAAATAAGTCCTTTTAATTTCTTCGTCAGAAATAGTTTTGTACATTAAAAGATCCAAAACAGTAGAAACAGGGCAACAAATTTATATTAAACCTTGCAGCCATTTTAGATTCAAGAAGAAGATGTCAACATGCTTTTTACATTCATTTTGTATTTAAAAATTTGGATCCGTCTTTTTTTTTTTTTTTTTTTTTTTTTTTTTTTTTTGTCTTAACCTAGCGAAAGGCCAGGAACAGATGTGAATGCACTTTATATAGATCTGAAAATGGTTGTATTGATGATAGATTATTATTGGTGTTCTATTGGAAAAGACTATTGAATACGATACGCCCACGTAAAAATTTCTATAAAAAAACAAAACAAAAATAAAACAAAACAAAACAAAAACACGTTGTTCAATGTCTGAAATAGTTGTCATGAATACAATATAGGTAATTTTATGCCAGCCTCACAGCAATATTCATACTGATTTGGTTTTTGAAAAATTTTAAACGATTAGAAATATGTTCATTAGTTGTTGATCTCTGATTCACTTTATGAAAATAGAAAAAAAAGATAAAATGACACGTATAAAATTTGCTGAATACAGTACTTTATAGATCTGAGTGGAGAAAGAGAGAGACTATACAAGACAAATTATCATCTCAAAGACTAGAGTTTGACTACCGCTCAATTGAAGGGAAAAACAATCAAAACATATACATACCCTTTCTACTTCGTTGATAAAAGTAGCAGAAGATTGTTCTGTATTTATTTTACCCTACAATATCAAACACAGTATGCATCGCTATGGCCTCATCTTTATGAATGGTCTAATGATTTGGGGGAAAACATTTTTTTTATATACGAACAATTTCGGATTGAATAGTTTCAAATTAGTTTGTAAAAATAACTCTCACATTTAACAATCATCTAGTTTCTTAGAAAATGTGTGTATCGAGTAAATAATAATTTATTGCATTACTTTAATTCAAAAAGGAGAATAAATCAAGTTATGCATGCATGCAAGTATTACCCCTTTTTTAAGTTTCTCCACTCTTTTATCAAATTCTGATTTTAATGACCCCTTTTTCCATTTCCACCGGATGTCAGATGCATTGAAAGTTATCGTGTCAGAATGTTTTCGGTGTAGCATGACCAGAAGAGCCACTTCCATAGGATTCATTTCTCTGTGAAGCACTTCATCACATTCTATGTCCATGATTTCGATTAAATCTTTTATCTACAAAAATCCATATAAACATGTACTATTTAGACTTTTGTTACTCAATGCATCTGCGAGATGAGAGTTTCTGAATGTATCCAGATATTGCATTAGTTTTGTATTTGCAGGATGGACATTATAAAATATATTATTGAAGGAAGTTCGATACTCAAATAAAAATACTTTGTAAATTATTTGTGTTTAAAAATTTGAATTCAGTCCTGAAAATTCCCCCAATTTTGTGCGCCATCATAATGTGAATATTAAGTAATTTAAATGACTGTATATATAGAAACATACAAGAAAAAGAAAATAAGCCAGAAGATCGCTATAACACCATCGCTTTAAAACTTGTGAAACTTGTATGAAAATCGAATCGTAGCATCATTTTATGAAGACTACTATAGCTAGTGTTGTGTTTACCAGACCAGCTGCTGTGAATATTATTCATGAGTTTTTTTTCTTATAGGTGAATAAAAGTAAACTATTTTTTTAACAATGTTAATATTTCAATATTTAGCATTTTGTTTTCGTATATCAAAAAGATCACCCATGTTACATTAAGGTGACGTCTAGTGAAGTTTTTATAAATCACGTGCTTTTTTACTAATAGCTTTCTTAAAATATAAACGTTTAAATAATTGAATCACTTAAAAAATCAACTCCAAGACATTGCATGTAATAGTATTTCAGGACTGCAATTACAAAGCAAGAATTATTCTCAAGCAGTTGCTATCCATATGACCGGATTTTGACAAGGGCACAAAATTATTAATGCACACATACAAAGCCTAACTGATCTACCCAGTCCAAAGTCTAATCCCGAGAGCGTAAGAAATTTCTTTGATAAAGTGGAGTGCTTCATCAGAGGATTAGAATCACTTAGAATCAATGAAACAACTATGGGATAATTCTAACACAATGATTAACAACAAACTACCAGCTGAAATTCGTCAGAACATTTCAGACTAAGGAGTTGATAACTGGCATTTGCAGGCATTGATGAGAGCCATGAAAAGGGAGCTGTATATTCAAGATAGTGGACAGCTGAGTCGATCAAACAATGGAATAAATACCCTCTTCAAACTGTGTTGTTGTATATCAAGCCGTAAAGATACTGTCAAGCTGAAAAACCATGTGAAGCATTGCTTGTTCTTCAGTGGAAACCACCCAACCACATATTGCCAAGTAGTAAAAAAAAATATGATACAAGAACATAAGAAAGCATGTTTCAATTGTTTTGGGAAACACAGAGTAAACGAATGTTTATCATATTGTAAATGCAGAAGCAGATTGATCACAAAAGCATCTGACGCAGTTCTTAACGCCTTAAGAAGTCAGATAGTCAGGTAGAAGACTTACGGATTCTTAGAGCTCACAGGAGACAATTTCATCAAAAGGAGCAATCATCTCAGTCACACTCTTCATCACACGTATCAACCATTATCGAATTTCTTCAAACTGCTGTAAGACCAATTTGCATCAAAAGGAGCAGTGTCAAGTGAACAAGAGAGTATCACACTACTAAGTCAGAAACGTACTGACATTCCCATTTTTTACTGACAAACTTAGATAATTACTGACAATGTGCTGCCTTTACTGCAAAACTTAGACAATTACTGACCTTTTTACTGCCGGTGCTGATAAACTTAGAAAAGTGCTGACAATCTTAGTCGATGCTGATAAACTTAGACAATTACTGACCCATATTACTGTCCCTGCTGAAAAACTTAGAAAAGTGCTGACATTTACTGATAAGTACTGACCCTATTGTTCTCGCTCTCGGGGAGGCTGCAGTGGTGTGAAAATATTTGGTTGTGAATAACTTTTACTTTAGAAACAGTCTTATCTTAATTTTTGAAATAAAGTTTCAATTCCCAGACAGTTAATTTTTTTTTAACTAATAGTTATATAATTGGTATCTGTAAAATAATTCATAACGAATACGATGTACAATTAACTTTGTGTGAATCAAGTTTAAATAAATGTGTTGAATAATTACACCTTATCCCTATCCCTGTTCAATCTAAAAAAAAAAAATAAATTTCATCAATTTATTCCTTCGCAGACGGGTGCTAAATATACCCGTCTTTACGGTGTAGTTTGCATTATTTCCTGTTTCTTCGATCGGAAATACATGTTTCAATTGTATTTTTTATCAACAGGACAGACGCCTCTTGTTGAAAGAAATCTTAATCTACTAAGACTTGAATAATTTACTGATCGGTAATTTCATTTTCTAAATGTTCTTTGACATCTGTACAAGTCATATTCTACTAGCGCTGTTTGGGATATCCGGTTTCAATTGATCATAAGTGAGTTCCCTAGTGAACGAGAGTAAATATCTAGAACTTCAAAATATAAACTGTACCTTGTTAATTTTGTCACTAAAAAAATTATATCTAAGAAAACGGATTATCATTTAAAATATTAGTGAACATGTATCCCAAGTTACACGAAAAACATTACCACTTGGTACAATGTAAAATCGTAATCATTATTATTAGTATTTATATATTTGTTCATTTGTTTTAGTTTTGATTAATATTTTTTCACTTTCTTCTTTATAAGACTAAGATTTTGCACTGTAGGTCCGCACTATCTCGAGCTGATGTTTGTCTCTCTCTCTCTCTCAAAAAAAAATCAATATTGATCCAGGCAAAGTGAAAACAATATAGATAATTTAAGATATAGTATAACTTCTGAAAATTAGTTTGAAAATTGTTATGATCTTGTCTGTAAATTGTTCTCGAATAATTATTCTATAATAATTTACTAAATGTTTAGAAAATGTGCCTTGAATTAATCTTAGTTTTTTTTTTTAATTTGATAAACAAACTTTACATGGATGCAATCGACACCACATTATTGTTCTCTCACTTTACCTTCCCTTAGAATGTACATAGCACACTATCCGGACTTTACAGAACATATTAGGAAGAAAAACCTGATATCCATATTTTTGCAATATTTTAGGATTTCCGCTTTTAATTCATTCAATTTTTTTTTTGTTGTTGTTTTAAATTGCAGCTAAATCTGAATAGTTCGAGTCTTTCTCGAATTGGATTTTCACATTTTATTTTTAATTAATCATTCATTTAATTTATATATATATATATATATATACAGTCCCTGAAACGTTCTACTTTCCCATTTTTCCGTTCGCTCACCGTTCGTTCACCGTTCGTTCAGCGTGCGTTCACCGTTCGTTCACCGTGCGTTCACCGTTCGCTCTCCGTTCACACTTTTGCGTTCACCGTTCACCGTGCGCTCGCGTTCACCGTTCACAAAGCGTTCAGCGTTCGGTCTACGTTCCGTTCACATTGCGTTCACCTTGCGTTCAGCGTTCACCTATCGTTCAGTTGTCATTGCCATTCGGAACTCCCAAGTGAAAGGACTTATCTTTTTGTAGGTAAGGAGTTACAGATTGTTTAATTTAATACTAACATATCGTGTTTGAAGAATCATTATTTCATGGGGGAAAATATCTAAGATATATATTTTTATTATTCTAACTTAGCTATTAGGTTATTTATTAAATTACTCTGGAAAAAAATGTTGTTATAAGCACATCCTGTACCTATGTAGAACGATGCTGAAATATTAAATTTAACTAAGGCCAATGTGCAAATACTTCAAGCACTGCAACATTTTGATGTTTTGTTAAAGACGACAAAACGTTAATGGAGATATAATTATCCAAGTCAAATAATTACGCAGCAAAATTACGAAAATATTTATTTCTAACGTGTTTTTTTATTCAATTACTACAGAAAATATGATAGAACTAGTTCTGAGAGTTATACATAGTACTGCGGATATCCTGTTAATTTATTATTTTTGGAGCGAATTAAATTGATAGTGTGTTTAAAGGAAATATTTATTTAAAATGTAATGCACTACAGAATATTCGCTACTATAATACATGTATGTAAAGTCTATAGTTATAGAGAAAAAAATCTTTCTTCACCGTAACTTTATATGTTTGCTATTCGATATGATTAATACCCCCCCCCCCCTTTTCCCCTAAATCGGTTACTTAGTCAGTACTGTATTTCCAGAAAATTTTAATTAACCTGTTAAAAAAAAGTTAAGGTCTTTTTTAGAACAAAAATTTCAGTCTCAAAACAAACATGCATCTAAAAAAGTCACAAAACAATAGTAGTTCAAAATGTACACGTGTTGGCGGTGGTATTTGAAATTGGCAGAGAGTATGTTTCAAATTCAAGTGTTAATGCCCAATATATTTTATTCACTAATTATTCAAATGTTGGTATCAAATCTAGAAATTATAAAAATAAATGTTATAACTTGTTGGAAATACTCGCACTTCGTCTTCGATGTGACGAAACTTTCACACCTGCACAGTGTCGAATGATTTTGATTGACAGGACAAGCACGTGGACTTCGTGTGAACTTGAAGCAGGAAAATAAAAACGAGTAATACTGTCAAACAGATGGATATGATTTGTTGATAAAAAAAAAGTTACTTTCACTGTCTAATATATTTAGAAAAAAATATCAGAGTTATTGTTTGATATAGGTGCAAACATTTAGTGAAGCCTGAAAGGAAGGGGGGGGGCTTAAACGGAATCTCTCTCTCTCTCTCTCTCTCTCTCTCATTTGTCTGTTTAATAAAAATTATAACAGCATATTACTTAAATATCAAGTTCGGAAAATTGAAGTCTGCTAAATAAATCATCATAAAAAATAGAAATGACACATAATATATTATTGTATTAAAAATTTAAAATACGAGCGTATAAATGCAAAACGTCCACTGACCTTTGTAATTAATTTTTTTATTACTTTACATGAAATCGCCTTGACACGGAGATACATAAATGAATAGATGTTACAATCGCTTTAATTCATTCTATAAGTCAGAAGTTTTTTCTGATTTGTTATCAAATAAGAATAAACATTTTTATTTTCCAACTAAAAAAATATCTTTTATACTTTAGCGTTCGGCAACAATTGCAATGTTTTAATGCGTTAAAAATCGTGTGATTAAAAACTTATGTGCATGAATCGTCTTTCTTAGGACAATTTTGGAGAATTCGAATTTATTTTATTTACTTATTTATTCATTCATTTATTGGTTTACTTATTTTATTTTTTTTTTTTTGGCACCTGACATTATAATACAATAAAATAGTTTCAATGCAAGGAAAAGATCAGAGGCATTCCGAATATATCGTTCATCTTGCGTTCACCGTTCGTTCACCGTTCACTTTGCGTTCGCGTTTGCGCTCCGTTCGCGTTCTGCGTTCGCTCACCGTTCACCGTTCACACATCGTTCACCAAGTTGCGTTCAGCGTTCACACATCGTTCACTCACCGTTCGCTCTGCGTTCGTTCAGCGTTCGTTCACCGTTCGTTCAGCGTTCGCTCACCGTTCAAGTGGGAAAGTAGAACGTTTCAGGGACTGTATATATATATATATATATATATATATATATATATATATATATTGAATATTTTATTTTATTCTAAATAGAGGGTGAGAGATTGTAGATTGCGCATGTATTTGTTGAATTGCTCAAAATTGTGTAGAAGAACAGAGAAGTCTACCTGTTTCCGTAATGTTGCGTAACTAACTTCCTGTGATATCCGGCGAGTGCCCCTCTGTATAATCCTATTGTCTTATTTTCGCTACTGTACACATTCGGATCGCCTCAGGCGATTTCCTCTACACACGGGTGCTTCACAGAGTTTCCGATTATGTGTTCAATAATTCTGTGATTCTGTCGGTTATCAGCTAACACATTTTGGACGACTAATTAGCACAGTATTACTGTAATATCAATTTGGTTTATATACTGAACAAAGTTCCCGACCACGCTATGAAACGATTTATTTATTTATTTATTTATTGGTGAATTGGCGTTGAGCTTGTTAAAACCTTTGCTGGTAATTCATTAAATAAATCTACGGAAAATAAAATTTTAAATAACTACAATAGATAAAAGAAATTAATTTCTAGTACATAAACTTAAAAAAAAAAATCATACAGATAGAGGGTATGAAGATCATCAGTTACACATGTAAATACGATTTGATTTGAACATTTTGTCATTTAATATACAATATCTAATTAGAGGCATAAATTTTTATTTGCGTGATCTAATGCACCATGCATCTTTGTGTAAACTAACAAAATGTGCAGACCTCAGTGCGACATCAAAACCTTACCATTCAATCAAGCGAGAACGTATCAAAATAATGCTATCGATTTTATTGACATATCAATCGTTCGCACGAAATAAAAAATTACATACTATGATTGTTTCTGGCTCAAAATTTTTACAGATCTCGAAATTTTATGTACTAATTAAACCCAACAGTATTATTTTAACATTCAAGCTAGTTTGCTATATCTTAGGAAATCGGCTTCTGTTATATTATAATACGTCTTTATTAAAGATCGCACGTGTCGTCCCTCCCCCGCCCCCCCCCCCCCCCCATTTAAATTTGATAGGAAAATGGGTATGAAGTTCTAGCAACATTCTATTTGATAAGAGGATGGATATGGATTTCTAGCAACATTCTATTTCAAGATGCCGCATCAACAAATGAACTTTTGAAAATATAAAATTAGCAATTCAAGGAGTATTTTACTTAACTTGAAAAGCAAGAATTGTCAATAAATATGTATCATTTTGAATCCAAATTAAGTTAAAATATACGAACTAACGATATTTTGTCTCAGACCGCTGAATTTATTCATTTTTTAGATCATAACTTATTTATTTACTTTTTTATTACTTAATATCAAATGAATTGTCGTGCATTACAAATCATTACAGTAATAATTAAACTTAAGAAAAAAAAACAACAAAAAAACAAAAAAAAATAAAACACTCTCATGTAGGGATTCAGAAATCCCAGATATGAAAATCAACTAAAAGATGTACATGTATTTTATAATTTTTATTCAAAAGAATAGAATGGACAGTAACTAACTGATCAATGAATATCAAGAATCGAAGAATATCAATACAACCCCGTAGCCCCCCAAAAAAGTAAACTGTCCAAACTTTAAAAAAAAAATTATATCCTATTTCGGGGGGGGGGGGGGTACCTAATATTTTAGAATGTTTTCTTTATTTCATTCTTTCAAATGCTGGAATTTGGGTATTTTTGACTGTACAGCACACAAATTGGGGGGGGGGGGGGGGGGGGGGGAGGGAGGCAGCAGCGTCCACATCAAAATTTACATATGAAAACTACACCAAAAGATTATTCTCAGAAAAGCCCACCCCTCCCGGCCCTACCGTATACTCTGGGTATGAAATATTATAATTATTCAAAATTAATTGCATATAAAGCATCTACCCAGACAGTTTTATTTTTTTAAATACTGAATTCTAAACAACAAAAAAGGGGGGTTTACATGTACATTATAGGGAATATACATGTATAATAATAATATATTTTTTTATATAATCAGGAGGAAAAGATCCCTGTAAAACGCCATATTTTCCTGATAAACACCTCTAAAAGTAATTTATAAATTGCTTATCTGCTGAAAGGTTTTGAAGTTTTAAATATGTTTTCCTTATGAAATATTTTCAAATAATTCTTCTATAAATTGATCGTAGGAGCTTTTAAAAAATATCATTGGGGCATAGTTATAAAATTATTTTTAAAAAATCAAATAAACCCTCTTTAAGATTAAAAAAAATCAATTGCACACATCCGCAGTCTCCCCGAGAGCGAGAACAATAGGGACAGTACTTATCAGTAAATGTCAGCACTTGTCTAAGTTTTTCAGCACCGGCAGTAATTAAAAGGTCAGTAATTGTCTAAGTTTTGCAGTAAAGGCAGCACATTGTCAGTAATTATCTAATTAAGTTTGTCAGTAAAAAATGGGAATGTCAGTACGTTTCTGACTTAGTAGTGTCATATAGTCATTTGATGTTTATGACTTTAGGTAAAGACTAGCTCAAACAATAAATGTTGCAGGAGATGAATCGAGACTGGAAAAACTAACAAAGGATCATAGACAAGAAATAGAGGGACTACAGAACAAGGTACGTTTTCAGGAGGTGAAGATATGTAATCATCGTGTAGAAATGATGCTGTAGACCAAAACTAGAAGAAGCTTTAGAAAGAGAAGAGAGGATAGTCGAGCAAGGTCAATGGTGGATATAGGTGCAACTCTGGAGTTCTCGGAGGTTTTCCCTGGGAAATGAAACTCAAACACTTTCAAGTAGAAAATTTTGGCTTCACATCTGAAATGGAACCTACATTCTAAATGGCAGGAATCAAACGCAAACCTTTACAGCTTTGCCTACAACCAATCGTCTTAATTATCTGATAATCAATTTCCTACCCCTCGAATTTTGTGAATCAGAACATGTGTTGAAGGAAGCAAAAGACTTTCGAGTTAAGATCATATTTCAAATCCAACGCAATAAGTTAACGTTTTGGTCTTGCATATTTTTTGATAATTGTATATTTGCTGCCCCGACTATGCTGATAAATACGTATGGTGTCCACCCTTAAGGTTAAGATCTAGTAAATGAAAGGTGCCTACACATTTTTCAAATTTGAGGGGCGAGTTCTTTTACTGATCCTTTATATTACAAATATAGCTTGGTAAAATAAGTTTTAGGTAAACTCAACGAAAAAACATGTTTTAAAATGTCATTTTCAATGAAAATGAAGAAAGCATGTTTTTTGCATCTCAGAAAAAGGAGATATATCAATATTGCCCAGTCTCTCAGAAAACGGTTTTTCGTTTCTACTTTACCTCTGCTTTAAAATGAAATTAAGTTGAATAAAGGTTTCGGGGGTTACTTTTTACATGATTTAAAATTTAATCCCATGAAAATGTTTCATTTTCTACATAATTGTATTACAGCCATGAGGTACGGGAAAAATTAAGTTTAAATCAATTATGACGTCATAATGAATCTAGCTTCAACAAGACAGTCTAAACTCATTTACTAGATCACTTAGTCATGCTAATAGATTAGCATATTTAAGTGTTAATCTATTCATAATAGGTGTTGGTTGTTGATGTGATCGGGGGGGGGGGGGGCAGAATGATTGAAATCAGGTAGAAAAGATTAATCAGTGTAAATAATCAGTGTAATTAGTCATTATTAATCTAAAAGAAATACTTTTTCCCGCAAAACAGTTTTATATTCATGAGTTCATCAATGCTTACTTTTGTCTTAGTGCAGAATGGTCAATAAGTATGACACAGCGAAAAGTAATGAAAACTTCATATTTTTCGTTTATTTTCTCATAAAGATACATTTTTTCTGAAAATGGGGTGATACGTACATTGTGTTCCATTATAATTTTTCATGCAAGATGAATAATAGCAATGTTGCCTTTATTTTAAAGAAATAAATCAAATAGTTTAAATATACGTAATTTGGCGTTTTGGTTCCTTTTTAGCGCATTTTTTGTAGAACCGAAGCTGTCTTGAAATAATCTATTTTTAGCATTTCACACTGTTTTTTTGCAAGCGCTGCTGTATGAAAATTAAGGCATAAAGGTATTATTTTTATTGCCTACAATTTATAGGTAACTTGTAAAGAAAGAAATGTCAAAGTTTCAAAAATTTCACACAAAGACTTTTTGGACATAGGTCTCATCCGAAGGACCCGCAACTTTCACTTCAAAGCGCCGAGCGCATGGCGAAGGAACAGTTGCTACCCATTTTTTATCTACTCGAACTCGAACTCACGACCTCCCGATCACGAAGCGAGCGCTCTACCGACTGAGCTACCGTGAACGGTATTTAGGAGTTGAAGAGATGGCCCTAAATTTTTTTTTTTTTTTTTTTTTTTTTTTTTGCAAATATCACGGGAAAAAATTCCTAAACAGTTGTTGAATACAAAGTGTTTAAAATCATCGGAGCTTTAAGGTGAAATCAAGAAAAGGGGCTAGCACCTCAAAATAGGGGCGAAGAGGGGCCGAAAGTTTTTACTCAATGACTCTTTAGTGATCATTTTTTGTAATACATTACTGAAGCAAAATAGTTCATCATCAAACTCTTTAACTACATAACATGATATTGAAATCATATGTTACACAGCAAGGGGTCATTAAGGGCAGATATGTCAATTATGTATTAATATATTTATGTCATATGTTACATAATAAGGGGCCATAAGGGGCCAGAATGCCAATTCTACTACGATTATTGCCGAGATCAAAGAAATGCCGCGGACATTATTCTCCAATAAATCACGAACGTCATCAAAAAATTATCAGATCAGAAACACATGTCAAATCTGTACAGTTGAAATAAATATTTCACTGTATAATCTAATACTTATTTAGACCACATCGATGTGTCGTCTTCCGCAGTCTAAACGTGTGTATTCCCTGAAACAGCTGATAAATATCCGTTTTTATAGCCAAGTGGGGCTGTTCTACGGACCTCCCCATAACATTTACACTCCCGTGATTTTACTGATAAATCAATGAAATAGACAACTGGTTTTGTTATTTTTCATTCATAAAAATTAATCAATATATGTTACAAGCAAATTTATAAATAATTAAAGGATATTTTTAATCCAGCAAAAGCTGAAATCGTCTGCATTTTATGCAATCGATTGACCCTCTGGTGTTAAATGGAACAGCGAAATTGCGACATGGTGACCTAATTCGTTTCTCTATAGAGAAAACGATCAACTGTATTTTAGAGCCGTTAGTAGAATAGAAATAAAGTCCTTGTTGTCGTGAATGATGCAGGATAACCTCCTCGGTCTCGAAATGTTGTCTGAAATATAAAAGCCTCGGCTAACGCCTCGGCTTTTATATTTCAGACAACATTTCTCGACCTCGGAGGTTATCCTGCAACATTCACAATAACGCGGACTTTATTTCTTAACTCTTTGGCACCCTATATCTCGAAAGTGGAAAATATTTTGATAAGCAATATTGAATAAAAGATTTTCAAATAAATGTTCTGAACAATATGCAATCTTTCAATTTTTGTTAAACATCCCAATTTAAGACTTGAAGGACCGGACTCTTAATATTTCTTTTGCATATTTTTCGGGGGAAAAAGAATTATTGAATAGTTGCTGAACAAGAAAAATTTTCAAAATCATCAGAGCTTTAAGATAATTTGAAGAAAATGGATCTGTCACCTCTAATTAGGGTCCAAGAAGGACCGAAAGTCTTTAATCTATATTTCTTTAATGATCAATATTTTGTTACACATTTCGGAAGCAAAATTGTTTGTCTTAACAATTTATTTAAATCATTATTTTTGAACGAAAATCTCATTCCAATATTTATCTCATCAATAATTGGACGTAAGACCCACTCGTTGCTCACAACGAGATCGCATCTAGTTATGTTTATTATCTTCCAGTAAGTTCAAGTGTGATTTATGTTTGCTCGAAAAAAATGTCATAAATTAAGTCAATAAACGGCTTTATATTGATATATATTGATATTAGCCCTAGTAAATATTGATTATGTCTATGGGAGGCAATATTTAACTTAAAAATCATTATATATATCACCAGGAGGAAACAAAAAGATGTATTATCAATTTTTGTCAAAACATCAAAACTCTGGTTAGGATTGACCTGTACATAAATGTGTTACATAATTTTGGGTTTATTTCTGTAGGAAAAATCCTTGAACAAATTTATTTTTCCTTCATGGCCAAGGTTGCAGAGATTCTGATTATAACATAATATAAAACATAAAACAAGTTAAATGAGAAACAGATTGGTGACTATGTTATAGAAATATCACAGTGTAAAATTGTATATAAAATAGATCCAGTCCCGTCCAATGTATTCTTTTTTTTACAAAAACTCTCTGCCACTTCAATTTTTTTTCACAGAGTACTGAATAAGGTATTAGTTTTATTAACATTACAATGTATATTAATAATTTGATATAGATAAGACTTTATTTAAGGTAACTTTTTTATTTATCTACTCTGATAGTTTAAGATGTGATCAACAACTGCTTTACAAGAAAAGAATAAAACATATCTTTATAATTAAAATTTTAAATAGCTACAGCCTTTAACTAAAACATTGATTGTATCCATACACATGGAAGATACCTTTGACTAGAGACATAATAAGTATATCACATGAAAGATATAGCATTTAAATTAAATCGATCATTCATTTTAAATTGCTGGACACTATCGCGGAATATTGATTGTATCCACATATGAAAGGGCGAAAATAACCCGATTGCAGTATATCCTTAGATAACGTCTAATGAACATGTTAGTTTTAGGACACATGCTACCAACAAAAATAGATGCCTGGATTGGTACATACTTTTGGACTTGCATCGGGTGTAAATGGTGCATCTATCACATCTCTAAAATAATAAGAAAGTGAAGACTGGTCGGTACGACACTATTTTATCGATGTTCATGTGATTTACGTTTCATTCCACATCAAAGCGAAAAGTATTCCTTGGCGGTACAGTTTTATTCAGTTTGTGAGTACAAAAACATGAGGTTTCTCATCGAAAAATTCTAAAGCAAGAATCCAGATATATTTCGTAAACTGAATGCCTTCTCGCCATATATCTTAGTCTAAGTTTTAAGTACAATTAGATGATATGTAAACAATACTTATTATTAAATGGAAACGTGTTTTCCAATGTCAATAGAAGTAGAAAAAAATTCAACAAGATTCATAAATCCCCCCCAAAAAATTAAATGAAATATATGGAGATAACGAAAAGTATTCAAGTTCAAAAGCCCATTCAAAAAATACAAATCAGGAGCAGAACAAACATGGACCTCTAAAACAGCAGAGGTTGGATCAGGTGCCATGGAGGAGTGAGCATCCCCTACCGACCGGTCACACCTGCCATGTGCTCCTCGTCTTTATCGGGAAATAACGGAAAAATCCGTGGACAATTCAGTGGGTAAATAATAGCCTAACAATAAGTATGAAAAAAGTCAGTCAGCATTTTACTTAATTATTGATTGTATTTGCTGACAAGGTCATTGTATCGACCATAGAACTCACAAAATGATGCATTTAAATGAGACTGTTGATATTAAATATATCAAACATGATAAACTTACATATATCGATGGCCATCGAATACAGAATTGCTCATCGGTTAAATGCAAAACTTTCCGACGGTCTAACCGGTTAATCATACCAAAAATAACATTTTTATGACATTTATTTCAAGCAGCTATATATATATATATATATATATATATATATATATATATATATATATATATATATATATATATATATATATATATATATATATATATATATATATATATAACCAAAATAAAAACGTAAAAAGTTAAAAAAAATTCTATATATTATTTTGATTTAGATACTGCACGTACATATATGTACTATATTTTATTTCAAAAGGCAAGGAAAAAATAGAAAACCATGAACATGCTTGAGAAATCATCTATTAATAATTTTCCAGATCAGATGTCACACAAATTCATTCTGTATTGTCACTATAATCAAAACTGTCTGAACTTTTGCTTAATTTACAATGTTTGTTTAATAGTATAATTTAATAGATAACGGCGAAAGATGGACATACTAATTCACAGTGCTAATTGCCAAAGTCAAGAGGTCAAATATGTTGGTACCCAAAGAAAGGTCTTGTCACAAGGAATATACATACGAAATATGATATCCATAGCTTCAATCAATTCAAGTCATGGGCAAGATTAATGTTTAGCGTACAAACAGCTAGACAGACAGATAGACGGAGGGACAGGGCAAAAATTATATACCTCTGAATCTTCTATTATGAGTAAAAAAAAAGATAGAATCCTGGTTTGCTATAAATCTGATGTAAAAGTCCACATGTCCCTTTTGATGCCACAGGGAAGTGAGAAATTATAAATCAACAACGAAATTTCAGGAATATTATCATATGTAGGTTTATAAATTAAGAAACCAATATCAAAATAGCATTAGCTCTATAAAATGATGATATAAATAAACACTTCTTCTAAAGGAAGTAATTTGAACCTCGTAGAAAGTCTTCAATTTCAATTAAATTGCCCTTTAAATAATAACATCTTGTCGAGGCACTTGATTATCAAGTTCCATTTTAGGTATTTAAAGTTCTTCAGAAAAGGAAATCGGTCCTTATATATTTCATAGAAAAATGTCTTTGAATCTTAAAAATATGTATACTTTTATCATAGTAATTCATCAAGGCAAGAAAAAAAAAACTAACAAACAAACAAACTGAGTACCAACAAGCAATGTTTAGTTTTAAAGATAAAACTCAAGCCTTAAATAAAAAAAGAGAGAGCCATGGAGCACATTGGATAGGAAGAAGCAGAAATCAGATCAGTATTGAACAGAGGGACTTAAATCTACACTCCTTCAGGATGTTTCCATATCATTTTTTTTTTCTTTTCTCTGTCTGAGTTATGATTGGAATGCTTATTACGACAGCTCTGTCTGAGGGTATATTATACAGTACTTAATTTTTCTTTTTTCCAGAGACGGGGACTGGTTAAGGTTCTACTTGCACCGTGTTTCTCCCCCAGGGTTCCCATTGATAATTAAGAACTGGGTGTCTTTTTCTTCTACAGATTTTCTACGGCAGGAACTTAATATCAATCATACTCATATGCTCCTTAACAATTACACCTTTATATTCTTATGTAAAACTTTGATCTAATATTTTGTCCCCTCCATACCCCCGGGGGTCATGATTTGAACAACTTGAATCTACACTACTCGAGGATACTTATGTATTTATATGACTTATCATGGTCTACCTGTTTTTGAGAAGAAAATGTTTAAAGATATTTCAAATGTATTCCTATGGTAAATTTGACCCCCGTTGTGGCCCTGCCTTACCCCCGGGGACATGATTGAAACAAACTTGAATCTACACTGCCTGTGGATACTTCTATTATAATATGACTAATCATGTCTTTGCTTTTCTCGAGAAGAAGATTTTTAAAGATTTTTAAAGACATTCCCAGATATTCCCATGTAAAACTTCGACCTCGTGGCCCCACACTATCCTCTGCGGGTTATATGAACAAACTTGAATCTGGAGTATATAATGAAGCTTTCACACAAGTTTCTTCTTTTTTCTTGTCCAGTGATTCTTCGGAAGTATTTTAAAAGATGACACCAAATGATCATGAATTTTTAATTATCCCCCTTGAAAGTGGGCTTGGCACTTCCTGTGAACAAACTAAAATCTCCTTCAGCCAAGGATGCTTTGTGGCAAGTTTGGTTGAAATTAGCTCAGTGGTTCTTGAGAAGAAGTTGAAAATACGAAAGAGAGATGACAGACAGACGCCAGACACGATTTGATCAAATAGCTCACTTAAACCTCCGGTTCAGGTGAGGTAATAAAAACCCCTCTGCATGTGTCTATGATAAAATGGATAAAATTAAAAATCTTGCGTTTTAGAAAAAATAAAATAAATTAAGTTCAGTTTAGTCTCTGGTAATCAATATAGTATAGACCACTTTTTCTTGTATAACAATATACCTTTCTAGCTGTTTGAGTATTGTTAAGCCTCGATGCTCCTGATCCCATGGTTCCCGAAACGAAGTGAACAAAGTTCCACGGACAACAAAATGAATAAATATATATCTGTTAAAGGCCCAAATACCATTGTTAAATTACACATGCATTGATATTAAATTAATCATTCCTTTTAACTGGTTGAACACTTTACAGGTATTGAAGGTCAAAACTGTTTCTTCCTAGGTGTGTTTCTACGGAATGTAAAGATAAGCTTTTGAAGAGGGACGAAAATCAATGAATTCCTACGGATCATATTTAGAGAAGTTTTTGACAATAAATATTGATCATGTGGGACTACTTACATTGACATATTTATGGACTAGGTGAGGACCCTGAAAAGCAATATTAACTTTTGGTACTCAAATCACACAGACTGGTATTATTACTATGGCGGACAATATTAAAGTTGCAGTGAGAATTCGACCATTCATATCCTTTTTGTTAATATTTATGTAATAGTGGAAACTTGGATTATAAATATGATAGAGGTAAAACTTCATCTCTTTTAAAATAAGAGTGTTTTTGTTTTAGGTCGTAACGACAATATATATATATATATACAATTGTATTATCATTTGATAGTGATTGTTTAACATACAATTCGTGTTTGCAAAAATTTTATTTTCGTTTGATAGTGATTGATGAACATATAATTCGTATTAGTAAGAAACATGTCGAGAATAATTCTTTCTGTTAAAGCATCCTCTTTAAGCAATTTTTTTTTTCTTCAGATTACCGAAGTTCGTTGTTTGATTTTGTCTGTACGAGGGGTGATCAAAAAGTTCGCGAACTAATTGAATTACTTCCTTAGAAGAAATAAAATGAGGTTTCAGTGCTCATTATTTTTTAAAGTAGTCCTCTCCAATTATAATGCACATCTGCCATTGTTCTGCCCATGCGCAAATCACGTGATGCAGGCGGTCACGTGACATGCTCCGTGGCGTTCTGTTCACAGAAGCTAAAAGATTTTTCCGAGTCATATTTCTTACCATGCAAGTTATTGTTTATAACAAGAACAGTCCATCCGTCAGAAATGGTCAAATCTCGGCAATAGGATGGGTGGATAAGGACTTCCCCTCCCAGAATTAGCATCGTGATCATCAAAACCTGAGCCCTCTGTCTCGGGAGTGTTGTTTGTCCGATGTGGATAAAGTATGGACGACCTCTTTTTATCCTATCTCATATGTTTAAAGTCTAAAATAAACGATATTTCAGGGATTTAATAATTATATTATTGTTAAGATATTCAACTATTTTTCTAATTGTAATTTGGCGATCTTTCATAACAAATTGCTGAGTCAACCATTTTTGTCACAAGTCATCTACATATTGACGTCATTTTCACATTGTGACGTCACAAACACGGAGCAAAACATTATATAACATCTGCTATTTATAGAATATGTGTATGACTATATGTGTGCCATTTTTCATTCTGATCTGAATTGTGGTTTTGTAAATATACAGATAGTTCGCAAATTTATTGATCAACCCCCGTATTTCATAAAACCTTGCATTTTTTGTTTTATTGAGTATGGTAAAGAAAAAAGTACGTTATTGGCTATATACGGTCGAAAAATTTTTACGATTTTTCAACAACTTTTTTTTTGTTTAAGCTCTTTATGTTTTGTTTAAAATGAGATCCGCGCGAATGTCAACTTGTTAAAAATGACGTCATATGCAATTTAATAGTGATGTCATGAAACCATGCCAAACACCAGCCGATAAGCCAAGTCCCTTTATTTTTCACCGAAAATAAGAAAACTTTGATTAAATTAAATATTTTCCAATGCATAAACCAATTTAATTTATATATTTTGTATGTAAACTTGTTAGCTAAAAACCTCCGTCAATTATTAAATTCGTGTCGGTTACTAAGTGGGAACAGTATTCAGTATATATATATATATATATATATATATATATATATATATATATATATATATATATATATATATATATATATATATATTATAAATTGTAAATCTGGAAATAGAAATGCTATGTTAGCGTATACGTGTACGATTTTACACAGTATTTACATAGGAAACAAATAATAAGCAGCTCTTTTTTTTCTTCTTCTTCTTTAATTTTGTTTTTTGCTTTTTAAATGTGAACATAAAGTCATACAAGATAAAATCCAAACCTTTTCATAAATTAAAAATATAAAGATGACATTTGTAGCATTTTTATAATTATTTGTCTATATAGTTAATAAAATCCATTAACATTAAGAATGAAGCATTTCCGTGTCGCCGGGGAATTTCATTGGTTGCATAGTTCAGAATGCGCTACATACAGCGTTATCATTCTTCATTGTATCCTGTAACTACCCCTTGCATTGCCTGAATAAAGGTTACCTAATAAACCAAAACTTTATTCGGTCAATGCCCTAATAAAGCCTTATGCGTTCATTCAAAATTGTGAGATTCATGGCCCCTGGGTCAGGGGTTCTGGTGTTAGGGCGGGGTGTTATATATTATATAGTGAAAATGCATTAATTATTTGAAAATCTTTTTCTATGCTCCTGGGTATTATTTAAACAAACTAAAAGCATGATAATGATGCACAAAAATGCCAGATTTAGCATTTTGGCACCTTACGGCCCATAATTACGTAACATATGACGTAAATGTCATAATATATAGTTGTAGATTGTTCAGGTAAACATATTTGCCTCGGTGTTGCATAACAAAATTAAATTTAATCGTTAAAGAGTTATGAATTTAAGCCTTTGGCCTCTCTTGGCCTTTAATGTGATGAGTCAGCCCTTTTTCTTGATACCATAGAAAAGTTCTTGTAATTCCATTTGTTTTAAGAAAGTATTCATAGTTTAGAAGATATGTATAGTTTTGATATGGGTCTATCCATAGTGCAATAGTGCCATTATTATACAAAATACTGTTCATTAAAACCAAAGTACCTTAAGTACTACTGAAAGACTACTTTCTAGTTATTTCTTTCTTTCACTGTAAATATAAAGTGTTTTTTCTACAAACAAAAAAGCGAATTCCTGCAGATTAAGATATAAGAACGGAAGATATTTTTGTTGCCATGACAACAAGAGTTTTGTTATGTCACTCCGGCGTAGTCGGGGAGACATATTGCTATTGTTCGACCAATAACGCGGTCCGCACAATTTCTCAAAGATGGCTCTGTCAATCGTGATGAAACTCCACTGTCAAAATGATCACCAACTGAAGATGTGGAATCTATATTCATTTTTTTTTTCAAAATGCCCACTGTCGCCATTGAAAATGATAAAAAGTGGTATTTCTTAAATTTCATCTTTTCCGGCTGCTTTTAATCAAATCTTTTTGAAACTTTAAATAAGTGCTCCTCGCCTCCTGTCAAAAGAAACTGGAAAAGCTGATGTCACGTTACCACGTCTGTGATAAATTGCTAGTGATTCCGTCCTGCAAGTTTATCGAAAAGGACGTGGACAGACTAACTAAAACTTTACAGAAATGATAATCACCGACTGTAGTTGTGCTAAAATCCTTTATAATTTTCAGATTTGTTATTGTTGCCATGGCAACAGACGAGAAGTCACATTTTTTCAAATTTCAGGGTTTTTTTTCAGTATTTTCTTTGTAAAATCTGTTTTGTAACTTTAATTAGTTGTTAGTCGCATCCTATCAAAGTGATTCCTGTAAAATAATGGAACAGAATGGACAAAAAGAACGAATTATTTTTTTTAACCAAAAAAAAAAAAAAAAAAAAAAAAAAAAAAAAAAACTGCAATTGAGTCATCTATTTCGCGATGTTTCCACATTTGGTTTCGTCCTTGAATGTTTTCGTAAAAGGCCTTGAAAATTCTATTGAAACTTTTCACAGAAATAATCACTATTCGTAGTTTCATTTAAAATTTTTACCAACGTTGCCATCAGAATAGAAAAAAAATAATTTAAGAAATGTTGCTGTCACGTCACCATCATTTTCGTTTCCGTCCGGATAGATGATCCTAAATATAACGCATTCTGTGTTGAAAAAAGACCGTCGGGATACGGAACGCGGAATTCTAGATAAACGAGACAAAATAACGTTAAAATATTTCGTTCCCACAAAAAATCACCCGGAAGCTGAAGCGTCCACACATCTGAAGTTCCACTGTATATCCAGTTTTATCCCTTTTAAATTATCCTCAAACATTTGACTTCGGAGGGAAATTATTCTTCTGCAAACACACCTTATACTGAAATAATTAAAGATACATGTCGTAAATATTCAGGAAGAAGTCAAAGATACCGGCTGATCAATATCGCTAGTAAATAATATCGCTAGTAAATAAGAGGGGACAATTCCGGCACTGTTACACTAAAATTCATCAAAGTTACATGTATCTCTTTTTGTGTATTCTGAAAATAAGAGAAGAATTAAATCATAGTTCAATTAATCAGATTAATATTGAAACCTTTGATGACTCTTAGAAATTAATTTCTACCCTTCTTTCTCATTTCTTTCAAATAGATTTTCTTTCATGGTCCTTTATAATTATATTAAGAGAAGTGTGAAAAGGCTTAGCCTTTCGTCTGATTGTTTTCGGTACACGCAACATACATATATAGCTGGTTGAAATATATTTTTAAAAAAACATGATCATTTAACTGATTACAAAATGTTTCAATTTCTACCAATGAAATGGAAACGTCCTGAGAACTATCTTTGAAATTCATTAATGTTATTGAAAAATGTTCCTTATCCAAAACTAAAAATCTTCAGAGAAAGCAAACTGTCCTTTTGAAATACAAGGATCTGACGTAATTATTGACAAAAAGGAATATGAGAAGAAATGGAAATTCAATCATGTCTATTGGTCATGTGATGGATACAGGAAAAGAGAGGATGGATACCTTGAACCTGATGGGCCGAAAAGCAATTTTGCAGATCAGGTAAGAAATATGAGTAACATTATACTATCTAATAGAGTAGGATTATAAACTGAACAGTCTGTAACTATCATAAAGTTTAAGGTAATCTACTATCTGTTTCAGAATTCATAATTTAAAATGCCACAGAGTTTTCTGTCCAATCAAACTCAAAGGAACAAAGGGTACCATTCCTCTAAAGTATTGACAGATATATGTTTGCGGTTGTCCTTTCAATAATGACGTATAATGGCTTTAAATGTAAATGTATTTCCTTTTCTCCATAGGCCTTTTAATGTGGCAGCCCCATCACAGCTTAATTCCTTAGCGCCACAGTTAAAAAATCAGCGGCATAGTACTGCCACAGAAAAGTTTTAGCGACAGTATGATCGTCCTCGAACTGGAACATAAATGTATAAAAGTTCAACTCTAAATCATGTACCGTTTTTTAAGTTTCTAATGCCATACCGTTAACTTACTCTTTTTCAGTTTCTAATGCCATACCGTTAACTTACTCTTTTTCAGTTTCTAATACCATAACGTTAACTTATCTTTTTCAGTTTCTAATGTCATACCGTTAATTTACTCTTAGTAGAGCCCACTGCTTGGCTTGCACAATCATCCTCTAGTTTCTCGCAGGATTTAACGCATGAATGAAAAAAAGACAAGCAATTTGTTTTCCCACTTCCCCGTGACTGCAAATGAAAATTTTAAAACATATTAATAACTTAGTTTTACTATAGATAACAATGCCTGTAAAATTGCATTTGTCACCCCGTCTGATGTGTTCGGAACCTTTTATTATTTTGTTCTGCAAATTATAAAACTCGAGGAGTTCAGAGTATCTCTGACAGTAGCTCTGGCGATATTTAGCGAGACTACAGCAACATAAGGTAAATTATTCACGGAGATGAAGTGAGTTCCATGAGAAATGAAGACAGGGTAAACAGAAGTTATGTAGCATTTTAGTTTTCACCACTGTGTAATAATTATCTGTAGAAATGTACTTCAGTCTCTCTTGAACTCATTCAATTTTCAATAAGTATTCCTAATGAAATAAATTATTATTTTCTGTAGTTATGTATTAAAATTTCTTTTTGGACAAAAATACTTGCATGGAAGCTGGGACTATATTTTTTGGCGTCAGATTAGCAAATGAGGTACTAACATGACTTAAACTGAAAAATCAGCTGAATGAGTTGAATTGCATTGAGGGTTACTACGGATACTAAAGAAATTTTACACTTGGGAACAAACCAAATCTACAGACGATCGGAAAGGCACAAAGAACATTTTTTCCATGTATTTTGTAGATGAAAAGTAAACTGTCCATTTTTATTCTATTATTCACATGCTCACAATTACAAACAATTCACTTGTCAAATAAACATGGAATTCTAGCTTTCTCAAAGCCAAACTGTAAGGCGAGATCATTGCGTCTCAATTGCTTTGTTGTACTATACAATTGTCAGCTGAGTTCCCTGGCCAAAAGCTTAAGTGAAAATGGGTAATGGGCCAGAAAAGGTGAAAATTATGTGAAAGCTCAATTACACAGCGTAGATTCAACTTTGTTCATAATATGAAACCCGGGGAAGGGCGAGGTCACAGAAGTCAATCAAAGTTTTACATAATATTATTAAGATCTTCTCAAGATTAGCAATAATTAGTCATATGTACATACGGAAGCATCCTCAGGTAGTGTTGATTCATGATTGTTCAAAACATGGCACCCGGGAGTAGGGTGGGGCCACAATGGCCGATGAAATTTTTAAATAGCATTACATAGGAAAATTCTTTAAAAATCATCTTCTTAAGAATACCAACGCAATGATCGGCCATATTTGTAGAAGCATACTCAGGTAGTGTAGATTCAATTTTGTTTTAATTTCAACCTCAGGGGGGTAGGGAGGGGCCACAATGGCCGATCAATTTTTTTTTTTTTTTTTTTTTTTTTTTTACATAGGATAACATAGGGAAAAAACTTTAAAAACTTTAAAATCTGTTTCTCATGATCAAGAACAGCAAAGCCATGATAAGTAATGCTTATATGAAAGAGTCTTCAGGTAGTGTAGATTCATTTTGTTCAAATCATGACTCCTTCCCTGTCCCTCTTTGGGGGGTGTTAGGGGGACGATTTAAACGTCTCAATACTGAACTGATTTCTGCTTTTCTCTAACCAAAGTGCTCAGGTGAGGGAAGTGAGTTTTGTCCCTAACTGAAGTTTCTTCCGAAGGGTCTGGTCTTAAAAACTTAATATGTAGAATTGTATATTATGTTAATGGAAAGATACCCGTACTAATCAACTACATTTAAAATGAGATCTTATCGTGAACTTTAATGATGGTGTAGGAACAACCAAAAATCTGAGATCTGCAGAGAATTTTATAGGTTGCCGTAATTTCTTCAGTGTTCAACTAGGGGAGAGAAATAATACCATAGGCTGCGAATAAACCCTGAAGATTTCGCTATCCCCCTAAATCTTATTTCTTATTTCTCCGAAGGAGAGGGGGGTATACTGTTCTTCACATTGTGTGTGTGTGTGTGTGCGTGTGTGTGCGTGCGTGTGTGTGTCTGTGTGTTTGTCTGTCCGTAACAAATGTGCCTCGCAGTTTTCTCAGCAACCACTCATCGCAAATGCTTTAAATTTTAGCACATTCTTAGTTTTGGCATGCCATATGGTGAGATTCATTTTTGTACAAATCTGATATCAAATTCCAGTTTATCCGCGCATCTGTCCGCATTAAATTTCCGTCGAATTTTTTTTAGTAACTACTCATTGTAGATGCTTGAAATTTTCGCACACTATTTGTTTTAACATGTCTTTTGGTGCAATTTATTTTTTGTACAAATCCGATGTCACTTTCCTGTTTAGCCGTGCGTCTGTCCGTACCAAATTTCTGTCGCAGTTTTCTCAGCAACTACTCATCGCAGATGCTTGAAATTTTAGCACACTGTCTTGCATGCCATGTGGTGGGATTAAGTTTTGTGCAAATCCGATGTCAACTTCCACTTCATCCATGCGTCTGTCCGTACCAAATTAACGTCGCAGTTTTCTCAGCAACTGCTCATCACAGATGCTTGAAATTTTAGCAGACTCCTTGTTTTAGAAGGTCATATGCAGGGATTTATTTTGTACGAATCCAATGTCAACTTCTTGTTTATCCGTGAATCTGTCCGTTCCAATTTTTTTTACGTGAGAGCGTATATTCTCCAAAGAGCAGGGGTATTACTAGTGAGCACTGGCTCACAAACTTCTTGTTTTAATTGTCCAAAACCTGTCTTTAGTTAATATAAAAGTAAAGGGAATCGAGCTAGATATAAATGGAATTGATCCAGAGGGAATTGCGAGACTTTTCTTTCAATTTAAAAGGGCGTCTAAGGTAGAAACATTTGAAACTTTTTATATCTTATTTTGATACAAAACAACTTACAATAAATGTATTTATATGTCAAAAAAATAATCTCCCCTATGTTCTATAGTAACTTTTTAGTAAAATTTATTTAAACCTGTATAAAATAGGTTCGTCTGATGATGACCACAGATGCTTTGTAAAGTCAAAAACTATCGACGGTAATTTCAAAGTGATAACATACGTGGTCGACATGGCCGTAGGAATAATAACATCTGATGGACTTCTTATCTTTTTCTTTTTTCTTGCTTGTCAAGGAATTTTTTTTTATTTTTGATAGTGCCTCATCCCAAACAGAAAATGTTCGGTTGTGCCCCCACCCCATCCACAACTAATATTGCTTCCTACGGTCCTGGTTGACTTGTTCAACACATTCAATTTAAACCATTGACATCCAAAAAAATCATTTCATGGGATTGAATCTATTAAATGCTAAAATGTGTTATAAATCAGTCATCAATGTTAATATAAGCTATAAGGTTTCATGTGGATTGGCACGTAATCAAATCTACCATAAAGCCTATGGTATCTGATATCGTGACAATATAAAAACACTGAAAATATTAATGCTAACAAGGTCATATTATAGACCAAAGAATTTAAAATGCTAAAACACCGTTAACGTTATTTATTTATTTAGTCTGCCCGAGATGAAAAAAAATGATCTTACTAAGAACATGCTCTTCCTTTCTAATTCAGTTCGTAGAACTTAACCCTATATGCATAAGATCAAAGAATATTGCTAAATATATTGGGAAGTTCACGGTAGAAAGTTGAAGTCTTTTCGTTTGTTATCGAAATCACAATCTTGTTTACGGAAGAGCAATAATATCTAATGGAAAATTATTCCCCTTCAACTAACTTACATAAAGCACATTTTCGGGGAAAACACATTGCCATATCGCATTTTGTTTTCTCAGCACGGCCAATTCAAGTTTAGGGTATAGACAAACCCTGCTTTTGCAAAATCCTCCAGATACATGTAACTAAAACGAAGAATAGAAGGATAATGAAAGATTTTCAAAAAACGTAATCAAGTCATATAAGCTCTGATAATGATGCAACACACCCTGGTTGTAGATCTCTGTATGTTAATTTTCATATATGTAGATTTTTAATTTCAAATATTCGGGTTAATCTCTTTATTCTTTAATATGAAAAAAAATATCTAATCGTATTTATTTAAAAGTTGTGTTTTCAAGTCTAAATTTAAAAAATGACCTTCTTGCTCTAAGAATCATTGAAAGAATGTCATTTCTAAATATAAAAAATGAAGAAGAAATTACAACTCTGTTAAAATAATTATTTATAAATAAAATTGTCTATTTTTCTAGAAAAAAAAAGAAAATCAGTCTTGCCAAAGTCTTTAGCTTAAAAAAAAACAATGGAGTACCTTTACATTAACCTGCTCAGCTCTGAAACACGTATTACTCCTTTTTTTACCCATTATTTAAAAGGAGTCTTTTTCAATCCTTTTGGAGGAAGATAACACTTAAATCATAAAAAACTAATAAGGAACATAAACCAAACACTGTTATAGCAATATGACGTCAAACGAAGATGGCTTCATCTTAAGGTAAAATATACCGACCAGAAATAAATACGTACATGTAGTATAATCATGCAGAAGTAATTGCAAATTAAATTAAACTTTTCAGACTACAAACAAATTTGAAAATAACAGGCATATTTATCAAACAGAATTTATTACCTTTCAGGAGCGGATTTTTAAAGATATTGGAGAAGATTTGCTAAATCATTTATGGGAAGGGTACAACTGTACACTTTTTGCTTACGGACAAACAGGAAGTGGAAAATCATATTCTCTAATGGAGCGCGGGGTCAACAAAGGTACATATTACATTTTAATGAGTTTTATGAACTAATGTCCAGTAAAATATACATGTAATTTTTAGTTTATACTATATTTTTTTTTAATTAGTTATTTTTCATGATGAATTAGAAGATTTGGAACTTTGATAATAAATGTTACATTGTTTGTTTAAACATTTTTTTTTATCTTACCAAATGCTTAATTATGTCTTGCTATCATCAGTGATGGACCTATGGTCATACGTGGTTATCATGGTAATATAAGGCATGTTGTTTGAGCTATATAATTTATGTGTTTTATTATGTTACCTCATTCTATGTAAACTTGAGTCTTGACAAATCTGCTTTGAGATATTTGCATATATTTACAAAAAAGTCCTTGAGACTAACCCTTACCCTAACGCTAAGTGTAACCCTAAACCTAACTCTTGTATTCATGATATTAATTCCAAATAAAATGTATGTATTATCGTCATAATGCACATTTTTCCTCTTTGTGGTCTCATCATGGCCTTAAGGTTCCTGATTAAAAAATCTTTGTGTAACACTTTCCACACAGGAAACGTAAACGTAAATAAGATTCAAGTTAATTTGTTAAATGCAGATGAAAACACATTTAAACGAACTTTATCAAATCCATGGGGTTTACGAATGCTAAAAAAATCGAAAGACTTGAAAATCCATTGATTGCAAAGAAAGGTTTTTACGGAAGCCCAATAGCGCAAACCAAAAAAAAAAAATAAATAAAAAACGAAATTATTAAATAAAGAAAACGAAATTGTTAAATAAAGAAAACGAAATTATTAAATAAAAACAAACGAAATTATTAAATAAAGAAAACGAAATTATTAAATAAAAAAAACGAAATTATTAAATTAAAAACAAACGAAATTATTAAATAAAGAAAACGAAATTGTTAAATGAAGAAAACGAAATTATTAAATAAAAAACTGAAACTAAAATACGGAATTTATAGATGTGCATGGTAAGGGCCTGAACCCATGAATCATTCCATAAAGTGCACGTGTTATAAAGCATCACTTAGTAATTCTATAGACCTGATTTTGTTTCGACATGAAAACAAGTGTGGGGGAAATGAAAAAAAAAAAAAAACATAGA
The DNA here is from genome assembly GCF_033153115.1 of Saccostrea echinata. Classification (NCBI taxonomy): domain Eukaryota; kingdom Metazoa; phylum Mollusca; class Bivalvia; order Ostreida; family Ostreidae; genus Saccostrea; species Saccostrea echinata. Next base: position 37,180,754 of record NW_026889778.1, read on the forward strand.
TAGATGTCAAATTGACAAACGTAGAAAAATTTCATGTGCCCACAGCCTATCATTCGCATTTTTAAAGTAAATGATTCATAACTGTTCAATTTTGTTTACGGGAATTTGATGATGTGTCGCATCCCCACAGCGTCAAAGTTTGAGCCTGTAAGCCTGGACGTAGCGAGCGGGGATGGCTGTTTCTGATTATTAATGACATTCCAAAAGAACTCATGAATCGCCGAAAGGTTAAGACCTTGCGCATCGTATTGCTGAATTCCCCCCGAACTAAATAGCGCCCTATCTGTGTCCCATAAATCTTAGGTTGTTGAAACAATAAAGAGGATGATGTGAATATTTTGTGGGATTTGTTATGCAAGTGTGTGCATTGTTTGTTCACAACTATCACTGACTTATAAATACAGATTGAGAATTTTTCATTTAGAATATGTGAGAACAAATAGTTAGTGCATCACTTCTATTAATTATGCTTTGATAAAATGACCAAGAAATTAGAAGTGTTTTGCTTAATCTTAATAAAGTATAAGCAATCATTAAAATCTACTCACTGTAACCACTTTGACTTGTTTAATTTTTGCACTTGCTCTCTTTAAACAGTTTTTATAATGTCAAACAAACTCGCAAAATCCGATCGGTAACGTATCATTTTACAGCATTTTTGTACTGTGCGATAATTGAAAATGATGTATAGCTATGGGAATTTCCTAAATGTTATAAAGTTCAGCAGTTGTGAACAACGGAATCTTAACAGACATGTATATCTTAAATATTTGTGCAATTTATTAGCAGAATTTCTTTGATGTTTCATGTTCAGATTCAGTGTATGCTGATAATTAGACCTTCTGAGCTGTGGGTTTAAGAAAGCTAATGTTAACGTAAACTTGTCATCGAATTACTGGCCAATTCATCAGACTGGTCAAAGTTCACGTTAATCATGTTAATGTAAGAACATAGATTTAAGCATATTGGATAACCAAAGGTAAAATTCTCCTCTATTCATGTGTTGTGATTGTCTACTCCAACTGGTTAATATGTTATCGATACGGGAATAGCTGAGTGTAAATGCAAGTATCACACTTGTTTTACTGTCGAAACAAAATATAATCAAGTCATAGAATGGAATGATTCATGGGTTCAGGCCTTTACCATGAACATCTATAAATTCCGTATTTTAGTTTCAGTTTTTTTTATTTAATAATTTCGTTTTCTTTATTTAATAATTTCGTTTTCTCTATTTTATAATTTCGTTTTCTTTATTTAATTATTTCGTTTTTCTTTATTTAATAATTTCGTTTTCTTTATTAATTTTTGGTTTGCACTATTGGGCTTCCGTAGGTTTTATCAATGTTATTATTTTTAACACTAGATAAAATACCGACAGAAAAAAATTTGTAGTTTCCACTGACAGCCTACAGGCTTATAGCAGAGGAAGAAATACTTTGTTCAAAATCTCGCATGAAGTAGATGTACGTCACCACCCCCACCCCACCCCCATTGTAAAAACTTGAAAATTAACAATTTTTTCATTAATTGACGTTTATTGTGAAACCTATTATACTATGTTATAGATATTGTATTTCAGATGCTCTTATTTCATTTCCGTCAAGGATAAAAGCAGTGAATATGCATATTTTACTGATAAATTGATTTGGGGAAGGGGGGGTGTTAAAAATTCATAGGTACTTGGGTCTTGCATGGTTTATAAATATGTTTGGACCTTACTGATATGTAAATAATGTACTTAACTTTTTTTTACATATCAATAAGGTACATACATATTTATAAACCAAGACCCAAGTACCTTTGGAAAATTAACTTCTAACGCCCTATGAATAGGCCGAGTATTTGATATAAAAGACTGTTTTCAGAAATAAAAATGAAATGTATTGATTAAAGCACAAAATTTTACTGTAATTGTTTTTTAACAACACCTTATTCATTAATTTTCTCTTTACATGTAAGCAGGTTTATTACGAAGTACAAATTGTACTTCGGGTTCGTTGCCACGATGCTCTCAGTAAGGAATATATACAAATTTTACCGATAAATTTATTAGGAAAAACCTACTATATACATGTATATATTTGTAATAGTCTTTCGATATGTAAATATATTCACAACTTATAGATTTATCAATGATTTACCATTATTTCAATGACCAATCACACAAAAGCATTTTTTAATGTTGTGCAGCTATAATCGCCTCGTTTTTTAAACATCGGACTCGATGCTATATGATGTTCTAGAAGCTTCCGTCAATATTAATATCGGTGAATGACGAAAATAATTTGCACATTTCCCTTTTAAATCGATTATCACAACTTATTTCTTTTATTTCATTTAAATCAAGTTTTGATTGAATAATTCAGTCATGACGTTTTATGAAATAAATAAACGATTGCTTGTTGTCAGTTTCATTAAAAATTGTCAGTAACTTAGATCCGCCAACCGGAAATGCCACCGTACTCGCGTTTTTGCTATTTCATGGCTGTTTATAGAAAATAAATTAGACTTTTAATTTAATGTACGATACTTACTATGCGAGTGAAATCTAAATATAGTTGAAGGACAACATCTTGTATCTAGTGTATTGTTAGAGGAGCAAGTAAGAACTCTGGTGCACCCGTTTCGGAGTTTATTTGCAAAATTTATTAATTTATAAGTATAGATTTACGGTATGTCACTCGTAAGCTTTTAAGGAAGTTGGAACGGAGCCCCCTCCTTCTAAACTATTTATTGCAATTCAATTTTATAACATATTCTAATTCTAAAAGATGCAAATTATAAAATATTCATTCCAAAAAATGCTCACAAAATCACAAAGAAATAAGATGTGTGGGGAACTTTTTCTAGTGGTGGAAGGATATTTAGAAGATTTTTTTTTTTTAATCTACAAATTTGTTAAATTTGATATCTTGGAACTTTAGCAATACATATCTATTCTTGGATATTTTTTTTTCGTTATAATTTGTTAGAAATATTATATATACATGTAGCTAGGTTTCAATTAATATTTTTAGAGCAAATCCTACACATTCATTCAACAAACTTTGACAAAAAATGAAGATATCAAGACAAAATGTACATGTTTACGCCTGTAAATATCATATTTTGAACAATATCTCAAAATTAACATCACAACCCGATTTTTTTCTTTCATTATTCTAAACTTCGCGATACTTCCAGTAAATCAGCACTTATGTCATAAAAAGCGTGATACAAAGAGGTTTTTTTTTTTTTTTTTCTTTTTTTTTTTTCTTTTTTTGCCTATTTATATTATTAACACCCCAAATTTGAAATTTTTCAGTGCAAACAGGTCACACAATAATTTACTCGCATTAATTTGTAGGATGTTTTTAATGTTAAGTCTTATTCAAATTATTTTACATAAAATAAGTTTATATTTATTGCCATGATTACATCTAGTAAAATATGATAAAGGTTACAGTGATTAACCTAAAAGTAACAATTTAAGTGCAGAAAGGTCACGTTAATTGCACTGTTGCCTTGTAAGATGCACACTGACCCCAATTTTCCCTGCTGTTTTGGGTCTTGCTACCTGTATATTAGTAGTATATCTAAAATAAAAAAAAAAATATGTCAGGAGTGACATACCTTACATGTAATTATTGATTCCAAGTGCATGTAATTTAAAATCTAAAAGATACTATATTTGATAAAATAAACATCCAGTAAATATTCCGACTTCTTAGGTATTAATACTGCATCTGAAAATTTAGGCAAGTAAGACATTGACGTTTGCCAATTGATTACCACACAAAATCATTCAAATTTGCTTTCTCCTTTATGTCGGAAATACATTGCAAATAATAAAAAAAACGATGGAGAAAAACTTCTCAGACCTTTTCTAAACACTCAAACTGATGTTGGTTCATTTCTGTATTGTAATTACATGTGTTTTATCTTTCTTATAGGATTACTAGCTAGAATAAATCTAGCCATCTTTGATAAAATCAAAAGAAATAACACCGAGAATATTGAATACCAGGTAAATATTTCTAGCTCCAAAGAACCTTAAATAGCATTTTTGATTCATATATGGTAATTTTTTTAATGATATATTTTTCTATCATCACTAAAAGGTTTCATTTCCGAGGTTTATCATTTTGATTAGTACATTGTTTATATATATATATATATATATATATATATATATATATATATATATATATATATATATATATATATATATATATATATATATATATATATATATATATATATATATATATATATATATATATATATATATATATATATATATATATTATTTGTATTATCAGTATTGTATTATTAGTACATTGTTTATATATATAAACATTATTTTTGAAATATTTAGGTGTCATTTAGCATGATGGAAATATACAATGAGAATGCATATGATTTATTAGTGAAGGGAGATCAGAGACCCAGACTTAGGATAGTGGATAATAAAGGTAAGCTTCATAGGATATGTACTTCCAGTGTCTCTTTAAGTAAACTGATAGTAAGAAATTCCTTTTTATTACAGTAATATTATTTGTCAGTTTGACATCTTCTCTCTCTCTCTCTCTCTCTCTCTCTCTCTCTCTCTCTCTCTATAAATATATATATATATATAGAGAGAGAGAGAGAGAATTTCAACAGGACATTATATTTCAAGACTTATTGATCAGAATGAAGACCCACTCCGACATTATCAGAAAGTTCTTGTTTACGAATTTGGTAAATGAGTGTATACCTCATCCATAGGTATTGTCAAAACGATTCATGGCTACCGTCAAAAAAGATAAAACATGAAAACTGATGATAAGGAACTTCAAAAGCGAGAACTCTTTTGATATCTATGGTCCTAGAGAAAGAAAAATTTAAATCCAAAATAAGCCGGTAAAGTTCGAATACAACATAAAGAGCGTATTTGAAATATCTATTCATTTAGATAAACAAATCCATTTGTCTGTTGCTTTGCGAATAGTTCTTGACCTTTATTGCTGAATATTTGCTTACTTTATATTTTGTAAACATATTTATTCTCTTCAACAAATTAAAAAATAAATCATTTTTCAGAAGTCCTAAATGTGGTTCATGTAGCAATGTTTAACTAATTTGCTATATACTTCCTTCACAACTCTAAATATGAAACTTTAATTTATTGGCTGAAATGAAAGAAAATTCTGATTTAAAAGATGTTTGTCGAAATTTGCATATGGTATTGGAAATATGGGAAAACAGAGACTCAGTATTATTTATAATTATTATCTTGAAATTTAAACTGAATAGATTGGAAATACCTGGCTTTAACAGGCCATACATTTGTGTCTATGAAATCTATTTTTAACATTAATGGTACAGCTGTAACCTTCAGATCACAAAAAATATATTTACACCTTGGAGTTTTTAAAATAAACGAAATGCAATGTTTTGTGTGTAGATATGGAATACAATTTATTAATGAAAAAGGAATTTTTCGATATTTTCACGAGTGTGAAATATCAAAAAATCTTGTCTTTCAATTGCAATGAATTCTTCATCAATAATAAAACTGAATTTCATATCTATTGCATTTTTATAGAGTTTCCCGTTGCTCCTTTTGCCTTTAACACTTTCACTGCCAAGTATTTCTAATAGCAAATGTTAAAGTTTCTCAAATGCAAGTCAAAATCCAGGCGAAAAGATAAAAATTGTTGGTACCCAAAGAGAGGTCTTGTCTCGAGGAATATACCTGTGAAATTTGAAAGCCCTACAGGGTTTTCCATCGTTTGAAATTTTACTGTGTTGCAGACTTTACGTAAACTACTAATATTCGTGGCATTTTCGCGATCAAATTCGCAACTGAACCACTATTCATTATGATTACAAAAGCATATACACTCAATTTTTTGAATCACTTATTCGTTACACAAATTGTATGGTCATGCATATTAATAAAAAAAAAGATTAATGGATATTTGAAATAATTAGAATGTATCCATATCATAATGTACATACAATGTACTACATGTATAAGACAAATCAACTGTAAATCCCCCCCCCCCCCCTTACACACACCTTAAAAATATAAGTATGATTTAAAAAAAAAAATATAATGTACTTGTATCACTATCTACAAGTTGTACGTATATATTAAACCTTGATATTTTTGTGTATATAACTTTATGATTTACACGTGTTCTGAAGAGCAGAGGAAATTCTGGTCGATACAATCGATCTACAGTAAATTTGTCGTGGTTTTTGGCAGTTGATCGAATTAAAGAATTAAAAAAAACAAACAAAAAGGAACTTCTATAAAAGTAAAATACTTTTAGGGGGTGCCTTTGAATTCTTCAACAATACATTTACATCAATGAAATGATCAAATGATTACGGTACGATGTTTGACTCACAGTGCCAACATGATTCTAGAGACGTGGTTCTGAAGTATAAAGACATATATTTATAATAAATTTTGAAATTTTGAAATAAGTGAAAAATGCAGCTAGCAATTATACGGTCACATGGAAGCGTGAAAACAAATTATCTGTCTTTCTTCCTTCATGCGTAAAGTCCAGCAAAGGCATGGAGATAATTGATTCATGCAAGGTGAAGCAAGACAAAGTGCCCTAATTAGGAGATAATTATATAAGTGCTATGCCTTAAAAATTGAAAGACGGTAGATTTGTTTGATTAAAGTTTCAGTTAGAGAGAATTTATGTTCTGATTTTCTGGTTATCACAGATCTTACTGTGTTGCAAAATTTTTACTGTGTCGCACGCATAAAGTTTGAATCGTTAATGTGTCGGAAAAAATTTTACTGTGTCGGGGCCGACACAGTAAAACAGCTCATGGAGAACCCTGCCCTAGCTGCAACTGTTCAAAGTTATGGCGAAGGTTAAAGTCTTTTAAAAGTAAGTAAAACGTCATGGTCAAGGTCAAAGTTGTTGGTATCCAAAAGGAAGGTGATGTCACAAGGATTACATATGTGAAAAATGAAAGCCCTAGCACCAACCATTCAAAAGTTATGACCAAGGTTAAAGTTGGTCAAAATGACCAAGGTTAAAGTAGGTCAAACTCCTATGTCAAGGTCAAGAGGTCAAAGTGGTTGGTATCCAAAGGAAGATCTTTTCACAAGGATTACATATGTGAAGTATGGAAGCCATAGAACCAAACATTCAAAAGCTATGGCCAAGGTAAAAAAAAAATTCAAAAGTAGGTCAAACTCTTAGGTCAAGGTCAAAGGGTCAAAGTCGTTGGTATCGGAAGGAAAATGATGTCACAAGGATTACATATGAGAAGTATGAAAGCCCTAGCATCAACCGTTCAAAAGTTATGGCCAAGGTTAAAGTTTTTCAAAAGTAGGTCAAACTCCTAGGTCAAGGTCAAAAGGTCAAAGTGGTTGGTATCCCAGAAAAGCAAAAAAGGTCTTGTCACACGGATTACTTATGTGAAGTATGAAAGCCCTAGCTCCAACCATTCAAAAGTTATGGCCAATGTTATAGTTTTTCAAAAGTAGGTCAAACTACTAGGTCAAGGTCAAAGGGTCAAAGAGGTTGATTTTCTGAGGAAGGTCTTGTCACAAGGAATACACATGTGAAGTTTAACAACCCAAACGCCAATTGTTCAAAAGTTATGGCCAAGGTTAAAGTTTTTTTTTCAAAAGTAGGTCATACTCCAAGGTCAAGGTCAGAAGGTCAAAGTTGTTGGTATTCAAAGAAAAACCTTGTTACAAAGAATACACATGTGAAGTTTGAAACCCCAAGCACCAACTTGTCAGAAGTTATGGTCAAGGTTATAGTCTCATAAAATTTTGCAAAAGTGTGTCAAATTCCAAGGTCAAGATCAAAAGGTCAAATATGATGGCACCCAAAGAAAGGTCTTGTCACAAGGAATACACATATGAAATATGAAAGTCATAGCTCCAATCAATCAAAATTTATGGGCAAGGTTAAAGTTGACAATAAACAGACAAACAGAAAAACAGACAAACAGACAGACAGGACAAAAACAATATATCTCCGGGATCTTCGATCCGGGGGCATAAAAATATCAGCCCACCTCTTAAATTGTGTAACTGGCAATAACTGGCAATATTGATAATGAAAAAGTAAATATCTTGACACAAAAATAAACAGTAACCTACCATTGATTCATTTTTTTCAAATTGTTTGCTTGATATATACTGTAAACAAGTTTCATTCTTGAAAAAGACCCAAGCACCAACTTGTCAGAAGTTATGGTCAAGGTTATAGTTTCATAAAATTTTGCAAAAGTGTGTCAAATTCCAAGGTCAAGATCAAAAGGTCAAATATGATGGCACCCAAAGAAAGGTCTTGTCACAAGGAATACACATGTGAAATATGAAAGTCATAGCTCCAATCAATCAAAATTTATGGGCAAGGTTAAAGTTGACAATAAACAGACAAACAGAAAAACAGACAAACAGACAGACAGGACAAAAACAATATATCTCCGGGATCTTCGATCCGGGGGCATAAAAATATCAGCCCACCTCTTAAATTGTGTAACTGGCAATAACTGGCAATATTGATAATGAAAAAGTAAATATCTTGACACAAAAATAAACAGTAACCTACCATTGATTCATTTTTTTCAAATTGTTTGCTTGATATATACTGTAAACAAGTTTCATTCTTGAAAAAGACCGAAGTTAAAAAAAAGTACATATATCTGGTGGTTTAATTTTAGCAACAAACACAGCAACAAAAGAAAATTTTTAAAGTTTGCTGCAAAAAGTTTGACGATTGATATGTGTTCACTTATCTGGACAAAATTTCTCACAAACATATTATTTTGGATTAAAATTACAACGTCATATTTTTTTTTCCTGAAAAAGCTGTCAATCTCAAACTTGTTCCTGTTGCAAACCCAGAGGAGTTGGACGGTCATTTACATATTGGCTACAAAAAAAGGTCCATTGCAACCACAAAAATGAATCAACAGAGTAGCAGAGCACACACGATCGTCACAATATACGTTAAAAAATTTGATGCAGCAGAAAAGACTCAACTCTCATCTCAAATTAATGTTGTTGATTTGGCTGGAAGGTAATGTATCATGCTCTTCTAAACTCAGATATATTTGTACACCAAAGATTTGATGTTTGTTTGTTTGTTTGTTTGTTTTGTTTTGTTTTTTGTTTTTGTTTTTGTTTTGTTTTTTTTTTTTGTTTGTTTTTTTTTGTTTTTTTTTTTTTGCTGTGATAAAAAAAAATTAATATCTGTATTTGTATGTAAATGATATACTGATGAACGTCAAGATCTTTGACCTACATTAAAGAAAAACATTTGTTAGAATCCTTGTATTCTTGGGCTAATTGGGTTTAATAATAATCGAGCAAGAGTTTTTTTTTCACTGTTCTCCTTTCAAACTTTATGCTTTCTAGTTCCCCTTTCTACGAATTTCAGAAGTGCGTTTGGAAATTTTTTTGACCTTTTTGACAAAAAATTAAAATTCATTGTGCTGCATAATTATCTACCTGGAGTAGAGACATTAGATCAACTATAATTTCTCGAAACTCTAAGCAATGATTTTGTGTTTGATCTTCGTGTGAAAAAAATTCTCAATGTCCATCAATTAAATAATCTATAAATATGCTATCATTCAATTTCATTCTGTAACTAATATTTTTTTTTTTTTATTTTATGTGCTTCATTTAATGAGAAAAAGATGCACATGCAAATGAAAGTAACGCGAGAATTTTTTTTATTTTTATTTTCTTTTCATTTTTTTTTTGGGGGGGGGGGGGATTTAAGCAACAAATAGGTCAAAGAAAAGATCAAATGAAAATTTATTTCGTTTTCTATATGCATATTGCAAATGCATCCATATAATTTAAAATGATTGTATTTGGAAGGTCAAATTTACACAATAGTTTTGAGTATCTGTTAATCATATTGATAATTAAAGGATACGATTTACGTTTTCTATATAGATGTTTCACATTTTCTTTCTTTACTAAGAGTAACTTAAAATTGACAAATTGCATGAAGTATTTAGGAAAAAAGATTTACAAAATTGGCAAAATTGTAAGGAGAATTTATACGATTAAGATTAGCCTACATTTGATAGTGTGTGTACGAATTTTGCCAAAAGCATACTATATGCGCCAAAATATTTTCTTAATTAATGAATTATAATAATAAATACATGATATAGCGAGAGAGCTGCCAAGTCTGGCACAGGAGGAACACAACTTGTTGAAGGTGGAAAAATCAACACATCGCTTCTAGTGCTCGGGAAAGTTATTAGAAGTAAGTATCTTTCTTATAAAGAAAATATTTATTGCCGTAATATTTCGTCCAGCAATTACTATAATCTTGTTTGATTTTTTATGAAGGCTTCGCCGAAAAAACTAAGAAAATCCCAGGTAAGTATAACCATTTCTTTAAATAGACTTGAAAAAACGCACCAGTATAAATTCTTCCTATGAATTTCATCTTTGGTTCAGAATCAGTGTTCAGATGAATGTTTGCAGGATATCTTATATGTTTTATTCTACAATTTGATAATTTGATAAAACAATTCATTTTCTAATTATGGATACCTTTTTTTTATAAATTAAGAAAAAATAAATATCAATCAAATGTATATAAATATATTATCCATATAAAAGAGCAGTGCATAAGCAAAAGAGTTAAGGTTTTAGTAACGGTATGTCACTCGACAGTTTCTGAAAAAAAAGTTTGGTCAGACCCTCTAACTTCAAAACTGCTCATTACAATTCAGTTTTAGTTTGTTTGTTTTTTTCTTCTTTTTTTTTTTTTAACCTTTTTTAAGTTTAACGATGCAAATTGTACAATATTCAATTTAAAAGCTGCTCACAAAATCGAGGAAAAAAAACAAACAATAATTTTTGGGGTGACTGTTTCTAAATGTGGAAGGACAGTTAGAAGATTTTTTTTCAATTCTACACAATTGTTTAATTTAATATCTTGGATCTTTAGCCCTACTCAGAGAATAGGTTTTTTGCCATTATGTGCTGGGAATTTAAATATTGGTTTTAACTAATATTTTAGAACAAATTTTACATATTCACTCAACACACTATACAAAAAATTATCTGTATTTGAGTAAAGATAAAATCTACATTATTTTCATTTTTGCCTGAAGTTTGTATATTTTTATGTATATATATTAATGTGTATCACTAGCCCTTTTTTCTTTCATTATCTAAAACTTAACGACACTTTCAATCGAACAGCACTTATGTCATACAAAGCTTGATACATGAAAATATTTAATTGCCTGTTTGCATTCTTACGTGAAAAACCCCAAATCTACGATTTTTTAAATTGCAAAAAGGTCACAAAATAATGTACGCACATTAATTTGCAGGATTTTTTTATTTTTGATAATAGATATTATTCAAACTATTTTACGTAAAATTAGATTATATTTGTACGTATGTACAATTTCTAAAACGAAGTAAATTATTGACAAACAAGTTGATGAAACAAGAGTATCAGCTGTCTCGTTTAAAGTCATCATTTCGTAAGTTTTATGGTCGATACAATGACCTTGTCAGCAAATACAGTTTATCATTGAGTCAAATGCTGACTGACGTTTTTCATACTAATTGTTAGGCCATTATTTACACACTGAATTGTCGACGGATTTTTCCGTTATTTCTCGATCATGACAAGGAGCACACGGCGGGTGTGACTGATCGGCAGGGGATGCTCACTCCTCCATGACACCTGATCCCACCTCTGATGTTTGGAGGTCCGTGTTTGCTCTGTTCCTATTTTGTATTGTTTGATGGACTTTTGAGCCTGAATACTGTTCGCTATCTCCATATATTTCATATAAAAAAAGGTTAATTTCAAAGTTACTATTTAAGTGCAAAAATGTCAAGTTAATCGTACCGTTGCTCAGTAAGAGGCAGAGTTATCTCGATTTTCTTTGTGTTTTTGAGTCATGCAATTTGAGTAGTTATCTGAAATATTCTTCTATAAGAATCTTTGATATAACTCAGGTCAGAAGTGACATACCTTAAAGCGAAAATACACATTTCGTTTAAAAAAAACATACACTTTGGGGCTATTGGACCCCATTACAATGGAACTGAAATTGCTAACCTTATTGTACATATAAATAGCATAATCAATCATATTTAAGAGAGTTTAATGCTTAATTGAAATTGTAGACATGGAATATGATTTAACTTGGAGCATTAAAGAAAAACTTTTAAATTTTTGATAATGCATAATAGTATTATATAAATTTGAGCGTCTTCTTTCTTATAGTAAGTCACAGAGAATCAAAACTCACTTTGTTACTAAAAGATTCCATAGGAGGAAATAGCAAAACCGTTATGGTAAGAAAACATTAAAGTACATATATATATATATATATATATATATATATATATATATATATATATATATATATATATATATATATATATATATATATATATATATATATATATATATATATATATATATATATATATATATATATATACTGTAGATATATATATATCATATATCTAAAGCTTAATAGCATAATATTTATAATTTGATAACTAGTTAATTTATATAACAATCAAGGTGGAATTTTCGAATTTGCTAAAATTAACATTTCAATTTACTTTCTTTAACTAATATATGATAAACCCTGCAATTGGGCTAAACAATTTGACTAAAAAAAATAACATTCTATTTGTGTTATAAGAGGGGTGATCAAAAAGTTCGCAAACTATCTCTATATTTACAAAACTTCGATTCAGATCAAAATGAAATTTGGCGCATATATAGTCATACACATGTTTTTATAATTATAAATAGCAGATGTCATGTTAAGTTTTTCTCCATGTTATGTGATGTCACAATGTGAAAAATACATCAATATGTAGATGACCTGTGACAAAATATGATTAACTCGGTCGAACTTCAGGAAAGAACGGCTGTAAAGTTTATCTCATATCTTGAAAATTCCATTGCAGTAGCATATAATAATTTGTGCAACGTTTATGAAGACAAAAGTCTTGCCAGAAGCTCAATCATTTTAAAATCTTATTGATTCTTTTAGTGAAAGAAGGGAGATAATTAAAAATGATTTTTGTTCTTTTGCCCAGTGAAAGCGAGCTGGGGAAGATATGTGTTCTTACTTGAGCAATTTGTTATGAAAAATCGCCAAGTTTCAGTTAGGAAAAAAGTGGAATATCCTAAATAATATAATTATTGAATTCCTAAAATATCGTTTACTTTAGACTTTAAACATATCAGATATGATAAAAAGAAGGCGTCCATACTCCATCCAAATTGAATAAACGACGCTCCGAAGACAGAGGACTCGGGTCGTGATGGTCACCATGGTCATTCCTATCCATCCATTATATTGCCGAGATTTCGCCATTTCCGACATAGGGACTGTTCTAGTTATAAGAAAAATTAACTTGCATGGTAAGAAATATAAGGCTAAAAAAAATAGCTTTTGTGAACAGAACGCTAACGAGCATGTTACGTAACCGCCTAGATCACGTGATTCTCGCATGGCAGAACAATGGCAGATGTACATTAAAATCGGGGAAGACTAATTTAAAAATGATGAACACTGAAATCTAATTTTATTTCAGATGTGAAAGTAATCAATGAGTTTGCGAACTTTTTGATCACATCTCGTAATCTTGCATGTTGAACAAAATTTATATGTTAGTTATTTGATAAAATGCTATATAGTGGGGAACGATTGTCCAGTTATATAGTGTTAATGAGTAAAAAACTGCAAATGCAATTTTTTCATGTCACGGCATAGTTGATTAAAACAATGAATTTAATATGCTTTCAATTTATTCATAATTATATGAGATATATTTGTTTTAAAGTTGGCTACTGTCAGTCCATCGTTGTCTAATCGTCAAGAAACAAGGAGTACCCTTAGTTTTGGTAAGCATTGACGTTCAAATAGAGAATTATAAGTTAAACATCAGACAGCGAATATTTTCTTAAACGTTGGAAATTTAAGTATACTAACTAAGATTATCTTGTACCTTTTCATATCATAGCTTATCCTGGAGAATAAAACCGACGAAATGTTCTTTAAAAATATCTAGTATCTTAATCTTAAATGGAAGGCTCCTGAAATTAATGATCGAAATATGCTAATTTAAACAATATTTAAATTCTAAAACGGAATGTGATCTGACAGCATGCATAGCCTATTAAAACTCTCTCCTTAACAATATTATTGGAAACTCCTTTTAACTTTTTGCTTTATATATTGCAACAAAGGATGAAATTACAACCATTCAGTCGACTGAATGGCATATACGTACATTTCAGTTGCACTTTAGTTATCTTTCAGTTACATTTTTTTTAAATTTATAATCTGCTTATTTTTTACCTTAGCAATTCTTGTTTACGTTTTCCTTTCATAATGATATCAAGTTATCTAAAATGGAATAACTATAACGAGAAATTACTATAATTAACTATAGTAAATACTTTGATACTTTGATTTACTATGAAACTTACTCTAGAACTTTTTTTTTCATATTTTAAAGCTAAAAATCTCTTAAATTTAACATCCATTATGTTCATTTTGTAAATAATTTGAGAAAAATTTCCATATAAAATAAAAAACGCATGTATGAATTAGAGAACATAAAATATAGCAATCTGAAACCCATAGTAAAAATATTTTGATGTACTGTAGAAAAAAAACGATTTATTTAAATGAAAACTTTGATACTATAGTAAACTATAACTAGATGCTGTCATGAGACAGTAATACCCGCACTAATGTGTTTGCCTCTAAATGCGGGCACGTAGCATGGGGGGGGGGGGGGCAGAGGGGGCCTGCCCCCCTTTTTTCGAAACATAACTTTTTACTATTGAAAATGTTCATGAACGGGTGGTCCCCCCCCCCCCCACACACTTTTTTTGCATTATAGTCATATAAAGGTAATGTATATATAAAATTGGAGTACTAAAAGAAGTTGGAATCCACCCCCACACCTACCCCCCACCCACTCCACGAAATAGGATTTTTGAGTTTTGAAAAAAAAAAATTTTTGGCTTGTCAATTTTTTTCAGGTAAGTTGAATTTTTTTTTTCTCTGGCTACCCCCCCCCCCACCCTTCCACTTTCAAAAACGTTGCTACGTCCATGAAATGTTCTCTGATTGCTCTCCTTCAAATTCTGGTAACCAGTTAAGAAGCACACATGTAAATCAAGCATAAAATGCTCAGGTGAACATGCAGCCCATATGGGCCTCTTATGTAAATCAGGTGCGAATCCAGGAATTTTTTCCAGGGGGATCCAACCCAGAAATTTCTTGACAAGCAAAAAAAAAAATTTCTATTTCATGGTGGTGGTGGTGGGGGGGGGGGGGGGGGGGGTGGGTTGGCCGCTCACTTTTTTAAGCTTCATATGTATAACTTTTCAACTTAACAGGGGTCCGTGTTTTCTAAGGGGGGGGGGGGTTCCAAAGTCACTTTTAGTTGCTTTCGTATAGATTTCGTGTATAGGTTTCGGACTCCCCCCCCCCTTCTAGATCCGCGCATGTAAATATTTCATTACCAGTCTGATATTACCTAATGATGTAAATTCTGAAAAAAAGAGAATTTTTGAAAGATTTCTGTAAAAAAAAAATGGGGGGGGGGGGTTAATTTTCTACTCATAATTGGAACTTGAATTTATTGTCAAAACAACAAATATTATTATTTAAGTGCATAGCTTTTTTAATGAACTTAAAAAAAAATAGATGCCAACTTGTGCAAATTTTTATCAGTATTTGGGTAGAACTCGAACCTCTTTCCAAATCTTGACCCAATCAACTTTGTCAAAAATCAACCCCACCCACGATTCACCCGTTTTCCTGTCATATTTAGAATAGATAACACAAACTTATGAGAGAAAAAAATTGTAAGTTATTATAATATAAATTTTACAAATGTACACCTTTTTGGAAAATTTCTAGACTCGTGCGTGGAATTACGTCACTCTACGAGCACTACTTTTACCGTTATCATTATTGTTTTGCACACGGTGTATGTACATCATTACATATATTACCACTGGGATTAATATTTAGTGTGTGTTTTAAATGGATTTATTATTCTATCAAGTTAACAGTACCTATAACAGGCGGTAAGTACATTATGAATATATTATTTTAAACGTTCAGTATAGAACGGGGTTTGTTTGTTGTTTAACGTCCTTCTCGAGAATTTTTCACTCATATGGAGACGCCACCACTTGGCGGTGGAGGGCTGCAAATTTTAACCTATGGTTTACACTTAGGGCCATTGGGCAGTGAGGGATCTTTTTTCGTGCCAACAACTACTGCAACTCGGGACCTCGGTTTATGAATACAGTCTCATCCAAAGAACTGGTCTCCACGTCCCGCAGTGGATTCGAACCCGCGACTTAAGGATCAACTCCTTACTCCACGACTCTAGAGCAGGCGTTCTAACCACTGCGCCACACTGGCGACTAGAACGGGGTAAAATAATCGGAAATGAAAATGGTTAGGGGCCTATAGTTGGAAAAGGGTCAAAGGTCATTGGAATGCCACAATTATACAAATTATACAATGAGGCAAGTCCCTGGGGTCATTCCACTCGATCTTTGGAACCGGAAACAATGTTTCTAACCTGATTTCTGGTCCGATTACCCTCTCAATTGCCGTACTAGACGCTTAAATCCAACGTTAACGACATCTCGAAAAGAATCAGTCGCCATGAGGGTCTGCGAGGGTCTGCGTGATGTCACACCGTTCGTTCCTGAAGCATTTCGAGTTGATTTTTTAAGAAAGTTATTTAAAGAATATATTTAACGTATAATCTATGAAATTTTACGTCTGCTATTTTTTTTAAAGTAATACGTGAGTGATTATTGATGTTTAAATGAACGTTAAAGTTTATTTGACTTAAAACACCTTTTCAAAATAAAGAGAGATAATTTCAAGGTTTAATGTCGTGTTGAACTTTTTTGTCATTTAAAAGCTTTTTCCCACTAATCAATAATTTTACTTTTTAAACAAAATTGCAAAATTTAATAGATTAGACGTTATAAATAATTTATATATAAAATCCAACACGAAATGCTTCAGGAGCGAAAGGCGTGACATCACGCAGACCCTCATGGCGACTGATTCTTTTCGAGATATCGTTAACGTTGGATTTAAGCGTCTAGTACGGCAATTGAGAGGGTAATCGGACCAGAAATCAGGTTAGAAACATCAACTGACATGAATTATACCGCGTGTTGTTGCTAGTTTTATTAAATAAAGCGCCAGGGCAGAATTCGCCAAAAACGCGTTGCATTCCTGTCGCTTCGAATTCGCTCGCTACGCTCGCGAAGCTCACTGGTTGTTGTTTACGTTGTTTTATGGATAAAACTGCCGACTCCTTCGTTATAACACACTAAATAGGATGGGTCATTACCCCCCAGAGGTCATTCCCAACCCCTAAAACTTTAAATGATCATATACATTGTATCTTGAAAATGGTTGAAAACTCTCCCCTTAACCATATATAATATTGTCCCTTGAGGCATTATGCATTAAATGGTATAAAGGTTATGACCCCTTGAAGTCATCATCATCCTGAAACTGGAAATGATCATAATATGACCTGCGTCAAAAGTGTGTTAGTGTTAGTGATAATCTGCTTGACATTTTATTCAGAACCCCCTAGGGTCATTCCACCCTCCTAGAATTAGAAAATGAAAATCATTCAAGATCTGCCATTATACTTTGTGTACATGTACATTTTTGTATTATTCACAATTTATTTTATACCAAAACAAGTTATAAATAATTTGTATAATTAAATGAGCCTGTGGCTGGGAGGGGGAAAAGGGGAAGGAGTTATGTCTGCATGGTCTTAAATGTTGAAAACTCCTAAAATTTGTGAATATTAACCCAGCCATTTCCCACTTGTCATCATTATTTACTGATCTTCTCACAACATACATGTCTGTGTCTTTATTAAATCAATAGATCATGGACTTTTTTGGTCATATGCCTAGCTCTCCCTTGAATCAGGAATGGTGATATGAATATTTTAAGAATGATTAAGAATTAAAACAGGTCTGGCACAATCTCTTAAAATTGATTAAGCTCTGTAGTTGAATTAGCTATACTGGTATAGCTTGGTTTTACTATTCAAAACACTTTGATTTAGCTATTTAATCATATTTTTTTTTACTGTACATTTTTATCAATATAGATAAAAGTTGCACTATGTTGACATGGGTATAAATTTTAAATTTTCAGCTTTGAGTTTTCTGAAAACAATGCATGGAGGAAAATTGCTTTTCAAAAATTGCCTCCTGAGAATTTGCTATCACAGATATATATTTTGCATGGGGCTATATACCTGGAGTAATCTCTCTCTCTCTCTCTCTATCTCTCTCCCTAACATCTGTGTGAGTCAAAATTAAAGTGGAATTATAAGACAATTTTTTTTTAATTGATGACTTTTTAGGATTTTACACTAATTCATACTGCAGCAAGAATGTTATCCCTCCCAGAAAAAAATAAGTTAACTCACTTATCTTGTCTTTGATCTATTGATCTATAATTACAAAAGGACACAGCCAGAAGTCTTTTAACGTTGTTTGTTACAAATTTCACTTGGAACTCCTATTAATTTGCTCAAGATCAGTATTTTCAGTAGGCAGAAATGAACTTGTCAATGATCAATTATGCTGGAAAAGTACTCACTGTGAACAATCACCTGACTTGTTGAAGACAGGTATACATACCCCTCAGGGTATAATTATCATACAAAGGCCTGTACAAAATTGAAGACATAATTAAATCATCATTATCTTAGTTAAGATATGAAGAAACACACTAGAGGTGTGATGAAATATTTAGAATCACAAAGAGTTTTATTTCTCATGCAAAATATTCTTTCTTGTGTAAAACATAACAATTGTTCAAATGAAGGACCAAACCTTTTTTTTAAGGAAGGGCCAAACCTTCTTTTAAGGGAGATAAGAATGAGTGAAAATTTATTGTTATTTCAAAAATCTTCTTCTGAAGAACCACTGGGCCAGAAAAGTTTAAAATTATGTGAAACTTCATTACTTAGTGTAGATTCAACTTTGTCCAAATCATGACCTTCAGGGGTAGGGTGCGGCCACAATAGGGGATCAAAGTTTTGTGAACATGGGAATGTACAGTAAAACACGCTTATAACAAAGTGCCTGGGATGGATGATTTTGCTTTGTTATAAGTGTAATTGCTTATATCCATTAAGTTTACAATATATTTTAAAGTCACGGGGAATGAAAATCGCTTAGCTGTAAGTGTCAATTCATTATAGGCTTGTTTCGCTGTAAGTATGCTTTACTGTATAAGAAAAAAATTCCTTCTCAAGAACCACTAGGCAAGAAAAGTTGAATCTTATGTGAAAATTTCATTACATAATGTAGAAACAAATTTGTTCTTTCAAAACTACTCCTCCTACAGGTTTGATGCAACAAGTAGACTATACTAGTCTACATATTGTTTTTGTCAGTTTTCTTCTTCAATCAAATTTTGTCCAAGCCTTAACTTGACAACCTTTTGACATTAAGACTCCAAACATGAAACATGGAGAGATGGTATGGAATTAGGGTTGAAGCCACCAAACTCTTTTACCTTGACCTTTCGATAAGGTCAAGGTCAATCTTTACATAAAAATATAGTCCAGGCTATAACCTGAGAACCCTTTGACATTAGGATTTCAAATTTGTAACATAGAAAAAAGACATTTACAAAAGATGCACTGCACTAAAATGTTGACCTTGACTCCTTTCTTCATTCAAGGTCAAATTGAGAAAACACCTTCAAACCATAACTTAAGAACCTTTTGACATTAAAACTTCAATCTTGGAACATGCTGAGGTGGTATGGAGAAAGGGTGCATGCAAACAAAATTTTTTACCTTGTTTTTATGCCCAGCCATGAATATGGCCGGTGCATATAGTGTTTGTCATGTCCGTCTTCCGTCCTTTCATCCTTCCGTCTGTCTTTCCATCACGCTTTGCGTTTAGCTCTGTTCAAAGCTCAGTTTCAAAGAAACTATCAAAGATATTTTTATCAAACTTCATATGCTGATAGATATTGATGAGAGCGATGCAACTGCATCAACATTTTTTGACCTTGACCTTTCCTTTGACCTTGACCTCACTTTTCTTAAATTAGTGCTTTGCTCAATTTTAAAGATACCATTCAAGATAGTGTAATTAAACTTCTTACGTTGATATATACTGATGTAAGCTATTCAACTGCATCAACATTTTTTTATCTTGACCTTTCCTTTGACCTTGACCTCACTTTTCTTAAATTAGTGTTTAGCTCAGTTTTAATGAAATCATTCAAGATATTTTTATCAAACTTCATATGTTGATACATGCTGATGAGAGCTTTTAAACTGCATCAATATTTTTTGACTTTGACCTTTCCTTTGACCTTGACCTCACTTTTCTTAAATTAGTGTTTAGCTCAGTTTTAAGGATACCATGGAAGAAAGTGCAATCAAACTTCATATGTTGATGCATACTGATGTAAGTTATTCAACTGAATCAACATTTTTTGACCTTGACCTTTCCTTTGACCTTGACCTCACATTTCTTAAATTAGTCTTTAGCTCAGTTTTAATGAAATCATTCAAGATATTTTTATCAAACTTCATATACTGATACATACTAATGAGAGCTATTCAACTGCATCAATATTTCTTGACCTTGACCTTTCCTCTGATTTAGACCCAGCTTTTCTTGAATTTGTGTAAAAATTCATATGCTGATACATACTGATGTTAGCTATTCAACTGCATCAATATTTTTCGCCCTTGAACTTTCCTTTGACCTTTACTTCATTTATTTTAAATTAGTGTTTAGCTTAGTTTTAAATAAACCATTCACAATATTTTTATCAAACTCAATATGCTGATACGTATTTGTGAAGACTATTCAACTGCATCAAAAATATTTGACTTTTAACTTTCCTGTGCCCTTAACCTTACTTTTCTTAAATTTGCATTTTGGTGCCAGAGAATCTAAAAACTTCATTAATGGGAATATACACTTAAATTGATTGCCGAAATATGGCGTAAATATTGCCGACTCGGGGTTAAACAATAATAATCAGTCATAATCAATCCAAAGGATGATTAGGCTGTTGTGTAAAATGTAGGAGGAGTTCTGGGAACAAGGGTCTTTTTGTATAAAAAAAAAACATCATTTTTCAACCCCCATTTGACCCCAGGGTGAAAATGAAAATTCCGAAATCTTACTGCACATCTACATGACACCACCATCCATCTCCCAAAAGATGATTAGGCTACTGTGTAAAATGTAAGAGAAGTTCTGGGAACAAGGGGCTTTTTGCATAAGAAACGTCATTTTTCAACCCCCATTTGACCCCCAGGGTGAAAATGAAAATTCCGAAACCTTACTGCACATCTACAGGACACTACTATTCATCTCCCAAAAGATGATTAGGCTACTGTGTAAAATGTAAGAGGAGTTCAGGGAATCAGGGGCTTTTTGCATTAAAAAAGTCATTTTTCGACCCCCATTTGACCCCCAGGGCGAAAATGAAATTCCGAAACCTTACTGCACATCTACAGGACACTACTATTCATCTCCCAAAAGATGATTAGGCTACTGGGTAAAATGTAAGAGAAGTTCAGGGAACTAAGGGCTTTTTGCATAAAAAAAAACGTCATTTTTCGACCCCCATTTGACCCCTAGGGTGAAAATGAAAATTCCGAAACCTTACTGGACATCTACAGGACACCACCAACCATCTCCCAAAAGATGATTAGGTTACTGTGTAAAATGTAAGAGGAGTTCAGGGAACTAGGGTCTTTTTGCATAAAAAAAACGTCATTTTTCGACCCCCATTTGACCCCCAGGGTGAAAATGAAAATTCTGAAACCTTACTGCACATCTACATGACACCACCAAACATCTCCCAAAAGATGATTAGGCTACTGTGTAAAATGTAAGAGGAGTTTGAGAAAGAAGAGTGTGACAGACGGACGGACGGACGGACAGACAGACATGAGTAATAATAATATACCCGAACTTTCTTTAGAAAGTGCGGGTATAATTAACTCAATAAACTATAATTAACTATATTATATTTTGTTAGGGAAAAGATAATCTTTAGATAATCTTAAAAAAATGCTGGACAAATCCTCGTGTTGAACCCGATTCCTCCCGTTTGATAGGCTGTAATCTTGTCCATTTTGCCACTGCAATTTATGAATATCATTTCCGATTAAAATAACTAAAACTCTAGAAATAGAATTGGGACACTAATATTGAGGAGCTTTTTAATGTGTATATATCTTGTATACATCTTTTATATTCTATGTTAATTGCTTAGAAGGGGGGGGGGGGGATAGACTTATTGCATGTATCTGGACAATTACAACTATCAGCGACAGACACCTGCTTTTTTTTAAAGAAATATTTAGAGATATCTGCATGTAGGACATTATATTAAATAATTTTAAATGATATGTTTTAATACAAAGAATCGTTTCAACAATTAACAAAAATTACTTCCACAAGAGGCATAAATAATTAATTCTGTCTTTGCTTCCACTCCGAGAAATTCCATGAAAACAAACCGCATTAAATAGATAAAAGAAAAATGCATAAAAATGGTTAGTACTGAAAAAAAAATTGTTTAAAAGATATTCACCGATAACACCGATTTTTTCCCCAGGTTTAACTGATTGTTTATTCATTTAACAACTAGATTGAATAAGTTTGTTAAAGTATTATCACAGATATAGCGATTTTACTGAAAGGAAAAGAGCAAGTTCTGAAATGTACCTGCTATTTAGTGACTGAATGGTCACTGAAAAGTCAATGAAAGACGCTTTTCAGTTTTAACTGAAAGGTCTTATTACTTACTGTGCAAGAATTTTAAAATGAAGTCAATAAAACAAATTGCATGTGGAACATAATCTCAGTATTATGCATTCACTAATTACCTTTTTCTTTAAACGAAGAGTACGCCACTATGGTTAACAATGTCGGAGAATGTGTATCTCCAAATCTAATTGGGTTTTATTTCACAATTTTAAAAATTGTTCTTTGTTTGGTGTTGTTGTCGTCTCTTTTTTGCCGTCGTGGTAGCTCATATTTAAAGTTTACCATGTTTTTGTGTCATCTACTCCTCCTAAACATCGGTTGCACGCGTTTTCATGCGTCTGATAGTCAATTTTTGATAAATCACCGACTTAAATGGATAGTGCACATTATTCAAATAAATATTTATTAATTTTATATGAATTTTTATCAAACTTAGCAATTTAATTGACAACAAGGTCGCCTTCGTACCATGACAATTACATCAAATATATATCTACCCCCATTTTCGAGAGCTATTTTATGTTTGTGTTGAAAATATCCAGAAAGCTATCTTTGTTTTTATGACGGCTATGCTATTTTCGAGTATACCTAAAGCATTTAGTGCACTCATTAAAATAATTTATTGATGTCTGATGATAGTGTGAGAAGTGATAAAATATTAGAAAAGTCGCAGTATAATCTCTATATTATATTTTTCTACACTTTAAGAAAATATCAAACTAGCTGCAATTTATTGAAACAGAAGTACTTTAGACAAATCAGATGTATTTCCGTAACGAAGCAACTCAGGAATAACAAAAATCGCACGTACGCCAGCAATTATAGCACGTTTGAACAAAATTTATAATTATTTATATCTGTTTAACTTCTTTCAACTAATAAATGTTTCTTTCTTGTAATTGTGTATGCCAATTTCCCATCATGTTTAAATCTCAATAATATTAGGAAAAAAAATTAATTTTAATTTCATACAATTCGGAAAAAGGGACCGAAAAAGTGTAGCCATCGGAAACAAATGTTGCAAACATACTAAATCACTCAAAACAAAAATAGCTCATTTTCGTTAAAAAGCCTAATATATAAAAAAAAAATTAGATAGTTTCTTTGGTAAATTGGGGAGAAAATTTATACACAAATACTTTTATAAGAGTATATCGTTTAAAAATAATCAAGTACATTTACAAACAATTCAAAAGAAGCGAAAATCCCATACTGACCTAGTAAATGAGAACGGCATCGGATTCCTGACAGATCTTCATTTAAAAGTTTACTCAGATAAATCTACAATGATTCCATTAATTCAAAACATTTCCTATATTTGCTTTCAATTACTTTTTCCCAAATTTTGCTTGCCGATTTTTTCCCACATTGCATCAGAGTACCCAAAGCAACATAGCAAGTGATCCAAGTAAGTTTTCGATTAGCCCTTTCCATGTAGTGGTTCTGGCCAGTACATTTCTTATCTTTTATCTTAGGATGCTTAGCATAAAGATGTTTAGAAAACACCTGTCGTTTCCCCTGCTTTATTCTGTCCTGAAGAAGAGACATATATTATAATTTTTATATGATTGACTTATGATTGAATCATTCCAGTCTCTCTGATTGGCTGAGATCCAACAATGTTAGAAAAATACTACGTTATATTGACCTGCACGTGACCTTCCAGGTCAATATAAAGCATTATTTATTCTACATTGGACCAAAAAAAGATAGGGAAATTCAAAATTGATGCAAACAGTTTTGAAAAGTTATTTCACTTCCATCGGACTTCCACTCATATTAACATAACGTTAAGGCACATCGATTCTTGGGTGAGGGGTAAGGGTTAGGGGTTGCAGGACGCCTCCCCCTTTCCCCAAGTTTTGAGAATGTAAAGTTTTAATTTAAATTTTAAGGATAAAAAAATTTCAATGAAAGCCCCCTTCCCCTCGTTTATGGACCTTTACATCCCACCAAATAAAATTTTGAGTGGGAAGAATTCTGTTCCTTTGGAGGTGGGGGGGGGGAGGGGCTAGTCAAAGATTTGTTTTCAGGTAAGTTGTCATTTTTCCCTTTTAATACCCCCTTTTTTTTTTAATCAATCCTATATATGTGCCTGACATTTTTTTTCTACTTTGCACCAAACTAGAATTAAAAATTCCAAAATAATACAACTGTTTTTTTTTTTTTACCCCGTTTCTCTCATTATGTTCTGCTAGTACTTCAGTATATGTGAACAAGTAAGATGGAATGGATTACTTAATGAGTGTTTGTCATCTAATCATTGAACCATATAATAAAACAATTATTGCTGGTTTTGGGGGTCAATACGATGATTAAGCCATGTACTCCTCAGGTGTCTAAATCATCGTATTGACCCCAAAAACCAGCAATAATTATATAGTATTGTTTACAATATTTCTTATTTTCTCGAAAATAAGTCTGGATTTTTTGCAATTTAACACATGCATTGATATAAACTTTTCCGTTCATTTCTGTATTCAGCATTAAATGTAACCGTTATTACAAACACGTCGAAGGTAAATACAATCGAACGTCTTGAGGATCAGCATGTCGAGGATCTACTAGAGAAATTACAAAGAACAAAAGATGCTTTTGCAAAAGCTGAGATGCAACACAAAGATATAGTACAAAATTTACAGAAAGGTATTAAAAATTACAGCAAAATGTAATGTTTTGAAAGAAAAATGATTTAGACATTATTATTGTGCGTCAAATATTATACATTGTTTTTTGTTTTGTTTTTTTTTTTTCATTATAGAAATAGAAGATCTACGTGCAGAAGTAAGCTTTTTGAAGGGGATACTTCAATTTAACTATTTAAAAAATGAAAAGGAATAATAAAAAGTTAACTTCGAAATGAACAGAGCTGATCACGTGATCAAACCCTTGGTAGGCCGTAGGGCTTCTCAGTATAATTGATCGAGTACCAAACAAGTTAATTTCAAATTAAACTTTTAAACTATGCTATTCTATGAGTCACCCAGATGATCTATTGCTATCTGTTTTCGTCCGTCGTGCGCCTTGCGACGGACAGCGTCCATTAATATTTGAACATTTCCAGCTTCTTCTCTGAAACCGCTAAACCTGTTTCAACGCATTGTGTGGTAGAACATCTATGAGTGAGAGGGAACAAAAATTATGAATTCCATGGTTCCTGCCCCCTGGGATCTTAGGGGTGGGGCTAAAACTATCAAATTGAGTACAATCTTTAAAAATCCTCAGGATTTACTCCTGGACATCACGCAGTCAATCTGTTGGCATGATTGTAATAAGCATTAAGCCCTCTATCAAAATTATGAAATTTATGGACCCAGGGCCAGGGGTTCTAGAGTTAGGATGGGGCTGTAATGATCATATAGTGAAAATGCATGAATTCTCTAAAAATGGGGGTTCTGCTGAATATAGAGCTAAAATGCACCATATCTTTGAAAATGTTTTTCTCTGCTCCTGAATATTTAGCATATAAAATAATTACATCATTATGATGAGCCAGGATGCCTTTTCAGAAAATTTAAAAATCCATAACCCCTGGGTCAGGGATAGAGCTTTTTTAATTAAAGAGTAAAAAATGCATTATTTCTTTGAAAATTGTTTCTCTGCCTATGGGATTTTAGCAAACATATTAAGTACATGTCATTTATGAGCAAGGGTGCCTTTTCAAAACTGGTCATGGGCTCTGGTGTTAATGTGGGTTTATGTTAGATACGTGTATTTAGTGAAAATGTAGTATTTCTTTGAAAATCTTCTCTGCTCTTGGATATTTAGGAAGCAAACAGAGACTATAAAGTTATAACAGGCAAGGGTATTTTGACCACATTTTTGAAATTTTGACAAATTGGTTGATTTATCAATTTGTATTCTACTGAAAAAGTTCTTCCCTTTGATATTCATCTATTATAATTAATGACTGTAAATAATGTTATTAAAACATGTAAAAGGTCAATTGAATGACAGAGTCATACAAGAACCTTTATAATTCTAAGTACAAAAGTTACTTTAATAGTTTATAATGGTCAGGTAGACTTTTAAATAATAGATAAATAGAAATGGGACAAAAATACATTATTTTTAAGACTAAGAGAGGTCAAAGTGAGAAAGAATGAGATGGGGTTACTGATTGTGCTCAAAAACTTTTGTTTTGTATAGCCTGCATGGGGATAGAGACAAATGGGGGCATGAACAGACAAGTAAATAGATAGAGTTTATGACTTATGATTGAGTAAAAAATTAATTATCTAGCTGATCCCTGATCATTGTATTTCTCTTGCTCTTGGGCAACATTGGTTGTTGTTTTATTTCATATTCAATCCATTGATCCTTTACAGAGTTAAATTTATACTCAGGTGACCGTGAAGACCCTATGACCTCTTTTTTTACTTTTGCTAAGTACTTTGAATAAAAATATTAAAAACAATCAACCCTTTGTACTATTGTCAGTGAGTTACGCCAAACTGCACGTTACCTACGTCTTGTAATAATTCCCGACCCTTGAGAAAGTACATATAATCATGAACTTTTTTTACCCAGTAGAATGAATTCATCACATCAAAGAATATATTGGTAAATTTGCAAGCGAATATTTACTTATATGTAATAATTGAATAAAGTTTGTCCTTCGTTTGCTTTGGGACTTTTATACGTTCATGTTTTCATGAGATTATTTTACTTTTTAAAAAAAATATTCAAAGAAAATGTATTTCAAGAAGATTTATTCTTGTTGTTTTACAGTTGACCAAAGCAATCACAGTCACGCAGGTAGTACACTTATCTCACATAGAAATTGCAAATAATTCCAAGTTTTATGGAACCAATTAGCAAGACTTAGATGACACATCAATGATTTTAAACTCTGGAAATTGAAAAAAAAATCATGACAAGCCCTTTTACTATTTATTCAGTTTCTATTTTTTTCTATTGTCAAAGAAACATATCTCTTTAAGTTAAAGAAGTGTGTCTTTAAGTTAAAACGATATCTCTTTACGTTAAAGAGATATACATATGTATTTACAAGTTAGAAATATCTATCTGGATTAAAGAGATATTATCTCGATTAAAGAGATATTTTTGAAGCGAAAAAAGATTTCTCTATTTTATAGCGATATCTTTTTTCCAACAAATTGTAAAAATGGCTTGCCATATTTTTTCATGATGAGCATATGTCTTTTGTGTCTATGAAAAAGTTACAAAAATAACGGCAGCATCGGTTTGGGTATGCTTACTATCTGTAAAAAGCTGTTTAAGTATCATGAGCCATTGCAGACTCCAGAACCTGTATCGACTGATGACCAAAAAATGAATACAGTTCCTCATTTATTGAACTTAAATGAAGATCACATGCTGTCCAAAGTTATCCGATATTTATTGGAAGATGGTAAGAATTCAATTTTCACTGAGATTAAAACTTGTTAATAAAAACACTAAACAAAGCAAATGTGAAAGAATATATATGAGTAGAGAGTTTGAGATGTTTTCCTTCGGAATTATTGATTGAATGCACGTGGTCTCAAAAAAACTAACATTGACATTTTAGCAGCATATTCTCATTTTGTATTTGTCGATCTCTCAATCTAATTAAAATAAGATCTTTGATCTGCTTCGAAATCTGAAAGTCCCATCAGTGAAGCATATAGAATAATAGACCTCGATTTAACAAAATATATGCCGAATTATAGAAAAATCCAAAATTGAACAGTATTGCGACGTGATTTCTCATTTAGACACAGACGAAAAATTGGTACAAAAATGTAGTAAAAATGGGTTGAGGATTTAATGATCACTTTGTAATTTTCATTCAAGGCAAGTGTGTTATTGCTGGAGGAAAAAAACCAAATGATATTGAAAATGACGCTTTTATATATACGTTGGAAGCACAGAGTGAGTTACAATGATGTGTATGCTCTAGAAATCTTGTTCAAACTACACTGTAATGGTATCTTTTCAAGTTTTACTGCAATATTTTTATATGTCTAACGTTTATTTTAGAAAGGTGGCATCAATCATACATAAAAATGGAAATATTATTTTGGAAACCTTTGAAGAAAATGCGGTAGCTATAAACGGCAGAAGAACAAAGGGATCAGAAAGTATTCTCATCAAACATAAAGACAGGTGTGTGGTGGTCATTAAGTTTTTGCATGAAATATACACGTTATCTCTTAAATGTGTTTATAATCGTTGTGCATGTAGGATTTCACTTTGAAAATCGTTCATCTTTTAAGAGTATGTGTACAAGAAAGAGGGCAATGGGCCACAACTCACTTGAGTAACTATGGCCCTTCTGCTCTTCAACAACAGATTCTTTTTCCTACATATTCTCATGTATAACCTTGATTCCATGTTGTAGCCTTGCCCTACTCTCTGGGGTCATGAGTGATATAAATTTGAATCTACACTACCCGAGGATGCTTCTGTATTAATATAACTGATAATGCCTAAGCTCTTTTTAAGAAGACGATTTTTTTAAATGGTTTTTCTATATATTCTTATGTAAAGCTTTGGTCCCCTGTTCTAGCCCCACCCTACCCCAGTTAGTCTTGATTTAAACAATCATCAGTCTACACAACCTCAAAATGCTTCTTGATTAATATAACTCATAATGGCTTTGCTGGTTTTGAAAAGAAGATTTTTAAAGGTATTTCCTTCGTATTCGTTTGCAAAAGTTTGATCCCCTGTTTTGGCCCCACCCTAACCCCAGGGGTCATGTTTTGAACAATCTGTAATCTACACTACCTGAAGATGCTTTTATATTAATGATTATTCATGGCTTTGATGTTCTTAAAAAGAAGATATTTTAAATATTCTTCCTCTATATTCCTATGTAAAACTTTGATCCCCTGTTGTGTTTTGCCCTATCCCCCAGTGTCATGTTTTGAAAAAAAACTTAAATCCACACTATCTGAACACGCTTCTCTATTAATATGACTATAATGGTTTTAATATGGTAAATATGGTAATGAAGTTTTAATTAGAGGTTTTTCATATATATACTCCTATATAAAACTTTGATCCCCCTGTTGTAGCCCCGTCCAACACACCATCGGAGGTCAAGATATATACAAATTTGTATCTTAAGTAAGTAAAGAAGCTCTCGCATATGTTTAATCTTTTCTGGCCCAGTGTTTCTTGTGAATAGATTGTTAAAAGATGCCACAAATTTTTCACAAATTCTTAATTATCTCCCTTGAAAAAGGGCATGACACTTCCAGTGAACAACTTAAATCCCCTAACCCTTTACCCAAGGATACTTTGTGGCAAGTTTGGTTGAATTTGACCCATTGGTTCTTGAGAAGAAGTCCAAAATGGGGAAAAAATTACAGACAACACACGACAGACAGAAAGACGGACAGACAGACAAATTGACACTTTTTGATCAGAAAAGCTCAGTTGATCCTTCGGTGCCAGGTGATCCAAAACCCATACTAATATAACAAAGTGTTGTGGAAGCAAGCCCAAAGGATGAATAATTAAATTTTATCATAACTTTTTTTGAAACTATTTAGTGTTCGAAATATAATGTTTTGAACAATTTACGGACAACACATGACAGACAGACAGACAACTAGACAAAAGGAGTCAGACACTTTTTGATCAGAAAAGCTTAGTTGAGCCTTATGGCTCATGTGTTCTAAAACCAATACTTATATGAGAGGAAGCAAGCCCAAAGTATAACCAGAATTTTATCACAACTTCATATGAAACTATTTAGGGTCCGAAATATAATCTTTTTTTTCTCACTGGTTGTTTCTATTCTAAGTAATAGCCTATCATCCATTTTGGCCAAACTATAACAAAAAATCAAAAGGACAAGTTCAAAAATGATAAAAAGGCATTTGAAAGCTGGTTATTTTCTCCAGTTTGCAAATATAATGTAAATATGCAAGATTTGGGACTAAATAAAAGGAACCTCACCATACGACAAACTATTTTGCCATTGTACATTTTTTTTAATTTTCAGTATAAATCTTTTGTCAGATTTAAAAAAAAAACTTAGAGGTAAAATAAACGCATTGTAAGAACTTTTGTGTGAAAAATAACTTTACGGCTAGTTATTTAATATACACTGTATATGCATATGCATAATATTACATAAAAAATCAGAAGTTAATCAGAGAACTTTGCTCACATCACATCGCATATTACCCAACTTTTAAAATAAATTCGAATATTTCCTTACTTTTAATTAAATACCCCGCTTGACAATTTGGGGTACAGTATATAGTGATTGTGGTGTTTGTCCTTACATCCTTTCGTCCGTTCCTTTACCCATACGTTTCACCTAGGTGTAGCCATCCATTTTCTGTCACTTTTCCTACAACACTGACTTTATTCCATAGTGCCTTGTGTACCTCCTATCTTATGATTCGACTCATATTTGAGGATTTTTCGTAGCAAAGCAAGGAACCGACCTTCTTTTTTTATAATACTGGGGGTACAATCTTTTATCCGTAACTCCTCCTAAATCACTGTATGAAAATTAATGGGACTTTCACAATATCTTTATTACATAATGCCATTATGCATCTCTTATTTTACTTTTACTGATTGGATTTATGCGGTGCGGATGTCAAAACATGGACTTAGTCATTATACTCATATAAAAGCGGGGGCATGAGCTTATTAGCTCACTGCTCCCATTACCTCCAATTATATTTTGATATTCATATACCACATCATTCCAAGTGTTGTTTTCTTTTGAAATCAATAGGTTAATGCTTGGAAATACACGCGCTCTATATGTCTTTGTGGATCCATCACAGGATAATTCCAGTTTAGATGACATCACGTTTGAAATGGCTTTGGATGAAATACTATCTCGTTCAGACATTGAGCAGACAATAGCACCTGGTATGTATTCATGATATTATATAACTTATAGAATAAGAGAGCATTAGTGATAAGAAAGCAAATAGCATAAATATCTAAGTATATGAACCGTATATTTCAGGTTTTTTATCCTGGATTTCTGCATATATTGATGACTCTTTTTTGTCCCAAAACATGTAATTTTATTTAAACATCAAATGTCTTTCTAACGTGTTATACATATTTAAAGTAGTAATAAAAACAAATAGAAAATATTTTGAACATCTAATGACAAAATCATATATATTTATATATATAATTATAAAAAATAACAGAACGCCGATTAAAACTCTGGTTTCAATTGTATCATCAGGATTTTTGACATATTGCTATAGATACAAACATTTCAAAGTATATTGTGACGTAGTGTAACGTCAAATAAGTGTTGCGCTTTAACAGAGTTCATTATGACGTCATTATGTTTCGTTATTACTTTAACAATTAGACAAATAGTGCTGGAAAAGTGTAAATTTACTATCATGATAGGGCATTTAGCACTGGTTGAAGCAATGAAATAAAATGTTTTTCTTGGTTTCACGTTCTTTTTCGGAAGTCTTGTTGTAGAACTTGTATATTGGAAACACTGAAGAGTTAGGAATGTTTTTTGCACATGTACTAATATGTACGCTTACGGCAGTGCACTAGTACTCGGTTTGACGAATCTGTTGACGATGGACGGTCATTCGGTGTCTAAGGGTGTCCCCGGTTTGGCCAATATAATGCTCGCCGCATCCTGAACATGTAAATACATATATCAAATTAGAACTCTCGCAGGTAAAAGATGAAGAATAATGGATGCTCTTCCGCTTTTAAAAATAAACTGTTGGGTTTCTTATAAAAAGGGACAGGTTCCACATCTTAGGTGATGACATTTTCTAACAACTGGTGTTTCTTTTGTATTGTTAAATTTTGCTCGTGTTAAAATCTCCTTTAAGGATGAGCTCTGTCGTTTAATTTTGATTAGCTGAAATTCACTCAATACTTATTTCATTCTTGGATCATTTTTTAAAATTGACATGTTGGTTTTGATGACTTCGAAAAATTCTTGATTTTTGGGGTTGTGTGTTGATACATAGGATATAAGATTTTTTCTGGTTTTTCTTTTATCTGAAGTAGGCTGGTACTGTCATGTAGTATAGCGTTGTCTATTCCTTTTTCAATCAGTAAAGTAGGATAATGTTGTAATAATTCCCGTAACTCATTAAGTCTGATATTTAAAAGATCCTTGTCCGATATTATGGTACAAAGTCGTCTGGCTAAATTATACGGAATAGTGTTCTTGATGTGTTTTGGATTACAGGAATGAAAGAAGTATTGAGTGAATTTCAGCTAATCAAAAGTAAACGACAGAGCCCATCCTTAAAGAAGATTTTAACACGAGCAAAATTTAGCAATACAAAAGAAAAGAATTCGACTTTTTAAAAGTATGTAGCCATACCATCCCTACTAATGTTATTGTGATTTACATTCAAGGCACGTGGTGTAGGTTGACCCAATCAAAGGTTATAGGGTTGAACCGATTTTATTAATAAAATTGTCAGTAAATAGGAAATTGCTCAAGTTTCTTCTTCTAAATACATGTACCTAAAAACTGTCTTTCCAGACCTTTCTGAAAGATTTGCATGATTTTCAAAAGGAAGGAGGTGATTAAAAATCAGAATCTACTAAATCTTCGCTTTTGTGATAATTTTCGGGGAAAATTGGAGAGCTCAGTAGCGACTATTTTTTCAAGGCCGCCCAATACGCTTTTAGAAAAAAAATATGTGTTAATATCTACTACGGTGACAAACCTTTGTTTACCTTATTTGCCCACTGTCATTGCGCACAGCGGATCTCACAAAGAACAATTGTCCAATCACTGAATGAATAGCAAAGTATTCTGGCCAACTACATGTTTTCATTTGACTTCGAACAATTGGTTCACGTCAATCTACAATGCGATAAAAAATGGACTGCGAACAACCAATTCAAAAAATATTGTTTTTTATAAAAGAAATACAAACTTTAAGATTAGAAACTAAGAAAGATGACACGGGCGTTAATAAATTGTTAATCTCAGATTCCCTATAAACAACAAGATAAACATTTTATATTTGTTTATTGTGGCGCTTCTGGCCGCGGTGATTCATTTCAGGAGTTACCACAGGGCTACCCCTCAATAACAAAAAACAACCAATGCAAAATATGTGACGGTACCAAATTGGGCGGATCCTGCACTGGGTAAGTCCCGAGTGCATGGACGTCACCAATACAATATTAATTCATAGTCAATTACCCATAAATTCCCAACAGTCAAAATATAATTATACTCCCTATAGTCAATTACAATTCAATATTGAATATTCAATTTCAATTCAATGTACAAATTCAACAGTTCAAACTTCAGTATCAAAATAATCAAATGTAATGAGCTTAATGTATTGCACTCCTCCAATTGCTTTGATCGCAGTTGATATTAAAAGGATGCGTGATTTCCCGACTGTCAACTTCTATGTAGTCTTTGGAGACCAGGTCTTCCAACAATCTGTTGGAGTTCTGATGGGAACTGATTCTGCCACTTTATCAGCCAACCGTTTTGTATATTCCTACACCTGTATGAAGCAGAATAATATATTTTTAAAATATTGTACATTAGAAGCAAACTCTTGCTCTGGCCTTCAATTTGATATTAAGACATATCGAGGACATATTGTCAATTGACAATAATTACTTTCATTGATATGTTGATTCGATATATCCCAGTGAAATTGAAATCAAAAACACTCCGTCATTTCACAAATGCTTCGTATTTTGATGTTCTACAGACAGTAGACGATAATGGTAAAATGATAACTAAACTATGTGACAAACTTGATGACTTCAGCTTTTCCATCGTCAACTTCCCTATTTATGTCCTAATATTCCAGGATCATCTGCATATGGTGTTTATGTCTCCACACTGATTCGATACGCAAGAGCATGTTCTGAATTGGATCTTTTTTTTTTTTTTTGAAACCGAGGCAAGCTACTGACAAATAAGTTGATGTTACAAGGATTTCAACTCTCCCATTTAAAAACAGCCTTTCGCAAATTCTACAGTCGTTATAATGAGCTTGTCTGTAAATATAGCATATCGTAGGGTCCTATTTTGTCTGACATATTTGATTCCATTTGTTAGATCATTGCTTTTATACTAAATTTGGCTACAGAATACACTGTATGCACCAATACATAGTGCTCAAGGCGGGCGTTCGTTATCTTAACATTCTTCATTTGGATGCGAAATATATTCAGACTGTTAAAACTTGTGCAAAAATAAATATGTTCATAATTTTACAGCTACTTTAAGATTTCCAGACACTTTAAATGCGTTCAAAACGTACTATTGCATTGCAAGGTTGGTTTTAGGGTTTAAGTAAGTTATGTACATGTACTTAAATACAGCTATTTTATATATATAGGGTTCAATCGGCTATATATTAACACTTTTGTCTTGATATCACATGACTGTTGATTACGTGACAGTCACTTGTATTTTTTAAGTGTTTCACATTAGTCGCTGAGGCGCAGCCGATTAACACAATTATTCTAAACATTTTGTTAAAATAATAGACTCATCGTATCCTTGTGTACCCGAAATGTGCTAGGAAAAAAAATCATAGTATTACTTTGTTACTTACAATTATTTCATAAGAAATTCATCTTACCGACAAATTTGAGTGTATTTTCCACACAATATTGGAATCTGTAATAAAACAAAGCCATCACACATTTTTCCCAAGCAAGATTTAGTTAGAGAACAATCTCTTCTTACAGATTTCCAAAAGAAATTTCAGATTAATCCTCATTAATAGCCTGTGTCAGACTCTTTTATACATACGTATTAAATTCTTCCTCTAACCACGGGTATAAAAACAGAGTACATTTCAAAGGTATATTTTTTGTAAACATTTTGAACACGCTGATTTGCAATCAAAGATACTTAAGCGATGTATTTTTTTAACATTCGAAGGCACAGAGTGCACTCTGATATTCTTTGGGAAGCCTTAACCTATCTGCGTTGTTTCAGATGAGATAGCTTTAAGATTGAAGGTGACAAGAAGAGAGGAAGAAGTGAGGGAAGCTAATGCCAAAGCTGTGCTATTGAACAAACCATTGAAATTTCACCTACAATTAACCAGCGCATATTTTTTAGGACTAAATGATCGATCACAAATTGCAAGTAGCTTATATCCTAATTTCTCTAAGATTTAAATAAAATCATTCTATATTGAAAAAAAAATGTGTTAAAAACTTTAAATGTCCTGCAAAAAATTTGCAGAAAATTATTTTATGTTTCTATGAATTGATGTGGAAACATATATAATTTCCAGGTTATTGTTAAAGTGCTGAATTTGAAGAACAACTGCAGGTATATTTTGACAGAAAATGAATTTAGCGACAAAATAGCTGCTATAAATGACTATGACGTAAGTCATTCCATAAAGATGGGTTGTATAACTTTTTATATGAAGCCATAGTTTTTGCTCATTTAATTATTTTATACCTTTCACACTGTCTTATGTTTATATTTTTCGGTTTGTGTTGTTGTCTCTTTAACGGGTAATACTTCCTTTATTCACGGTTGGCTACCGTTGAGAGATTGCTGGTGTCGCAATCGAAAAATTCTCGACAAATCTTTCAACAGTGTTCTAACCATCGGCTTGGTCTTATAATGATCTCCCATAGATCTCCAGAGTCTTTCAGAAAGAGCAACTGAGCTTACTGAAGACTGCATCTGAGATCTATGGGAAGTTACGTCTGCAAAATGATCATTGAGAGATTTTGGAGACTTGTGTGAGATCTGGAAGAGACTTTCACTACAATATCTTCAATTTTTCATCTCCCAACAAGCACATTATGATTTCTCTCAACATTTACACAGAAACAGACTTTTGCATGGACTGAGTAATTCTAATTATTATCCTTCATATTTCTAGTAATAAAGTCTATTTGATTAGTCTAGATGTCAAGTACAAAGGGACAATTCGAGGTATCTCCCTCACATGCACGTTGGCTACTGTGCATGTGTTGTCTCCCTTCAGATGACACGCGGGTATGTTAAGGCTACACTCAGATATTGTAACTTGATTGATTGATTGATTGATTGTATACTGTTTTACGTCCCATTCGAGAATTTTTCACTCATATAGAGACGTCACCATATACCGGTGAAGGGCTTCAAATTTTGACCTTTACTCGGCACTCAAGGACATTGAGCAGTGAGGGATCTTTATCGTGCCAACGCCTGCCGTGACACGGGGCCTCGGTTTTTAAGGTCTCATCCGAAAGACCCGCAACTTTCACTCCAAAGTGCCGAGCGCATGGCGAAGGAACAGTTGCTACCTATTTTTTATCGACTTAGGTCTGTCGCGGCCGAGATTCGAACTCACGACCTCCCGATCACGGAGCGAGCGCTCTACCGACTGAGCTACCGTGAACGGTATATTGTAACTTGCCTATACAATATGACGTCGTAGTAAGCTATATGACGTGAAGTTTAGATATTATGATTTTTAAATATTTTATATTTAAAGTTTTTCTTTCAAGTCCTAGAAAAGAATGGAAACATGTAAAATATGATAATAACTAGATCCTGACATTTTAGATGGTATAGATAACGAAGTATTTGTCAGGTGGTTAAATTCCTAACCCATGATGTCATAACTGTTGACCAAGTATTTGTCGAGTGAAAATGAAACGGAACGAGAATTCATGTAAACAATCATTTGAAATGGAAGTCAAAAAGCATTTTCATAAATACTATATGTAATTCATAAGGAATATAAGTTTAAGAATTAAGTATGTTGATTTATTTTCATCATTTTTTCTGATAATGAAGACATGTAGTGTTTTGCAATCCTATCAGTCTTTACCCTGTCGTTCTTAACAGCAAAGACGCAAACGTTTAGCATTATGCCAGACACTGGTACTTTGAAACGTAATTTTTGGCATATTGAGAGCTTGTGTTCTATATATAGTATTTGGAAAGTGCTGCTAGAATCGTGTGTTTAACATGAATTGATTAAAATTCTTCGATCATATGTACATAATGTAAAAATTTTGGTAAGATTAATGCGAAAGTGTGGAATGATTATTTCTTTGACAGGAGAGTAGGACTTTACAAGGACCAAAGATGTTTTACAAATTATTTTTACATGTAGAAATGAATTATCCCCGGAGTAGTGCTGAACTTTTCACTTTTAAGGCATATTCTTCTACTTTAAGACGTCACATAATGACGTCGTAGTGAAGGGTTCTTTTAGGCTAAGCTTCATTGATGTCTGTTCAATTGATAATAATAGTAAATGTTCTATCCGTGCCTTTTCTGGTTCATCAAATTTACATTTTACAAAAAAAGTGTGAATTTGCTGATCTGGGTGCTGACTTACATGCAATATACCTGCGCAATAAAATAGCAAGCGAGCATGCATAGTGGCAAATGTGTTGTCTCCCTTAAGATGAAACAAATGCCGAAAACTCTGATAATATCTATAATATAAGCTCGATCAGTTAACAATATAATCTAACTGTTACGTCAAGGTTGTATATTGATATATTTTGAAAAATTAAGGTATAAAATTAGAGCAGTGGGTGAGAGAATACAAAAGGTTTGCCTGATCTTTTATACTCTATTTCACAAAATCTTCTGGATAATAAACGATAATTATCGACTTTTTGGTAGGGAGACATCACAAATTATCAGGTATGAATAGGCTTGTCACCCTCGGGCTTAAGCCTTGATAATATGTGCCTTCTCACTACTAAACAGTTCATTACAGAATCTTTTATAATCCTTCAAATGAATAGTCAATCTGATTGGTCTAGAACATGTCAGGTAGAGGGAGAAAATTCGTGAAGTCTCCCCCACGTGCCGGTTGACATCTTCGTTGTATTTCTTCAGATGAAAATACAATAATACAAGCGAGGATGCAGAATTACATGTCTCCCTTTCATTTTGAAATAAAATGTCGTAAGTGAGATAACTCTGATAATAGTTAATACTTTTGCGTGATCGGTAAACAATAAATTCTAACGGTTTTATCAAAGTTGTCTGTTGGCATATTTTGAATTATGGAATTAGAGCAGCGGGTATCTAAACACAAAATGTTTATATAAAATTTAGAATCTTCAGGATAATAAAACTATTTGGGCTAAAGCTCCCTCGCGTGACAATCCTATTCAAACCTGATACTAGTAATTTGTGATGTCTCCAACTCAACAGTCCATAATTGTACAATTTTTTACAGCACT
The DNA here is from genome assembly GCF_033153115.1 of Saccostrea echinata. Classification (NCBI taxonomy): domain Eukaryota; kingdom Metazoa; phylum Mollusca; class Bivalvia; order Ostreida; family Ostreidae; genus Saccostrea; species Saccostrea echinata. The sequence goes on from NW_026889778.1 coordinate 37,219,723, forward strand.
TGGAGCTTTCTTTGCATATTGACTTGTATATTCACTTAGATAAAATATGAAGGTAATGAGCAGTAATGCAAAGCTCAAATTAAATAAGAAAAGTTGTAAGAGAGCAAACACGGACTTTTGTAAATCTGAAAGATGAGATCTTGTGACATGAAGGAGTAAGCATCCCCTGTCAACCAGTTTCGCCTTCCTTGTGCCCCTTATCATCGGGTAAACGGAGAAATCTGTAGACAATTCAGTATGGAAATGATGGTGTAACAATTCGTATAAAAGACGTCAACATGGACGCCACATTGTATTCGCAGTGTCATTGTGTCAACAATAGAATTTGCGAAATGCTTACTTTAAACGAGATTGTTGATATCCTATTATTTCTCAGTAGCTGGCCTCTTTTTTAGAAATTATTCTTACGTATTTTTAATGTGCCACTTAACGATAATTTGAATTTACCCTTTGATCTACTTCAGGAGAAGCAGGGAGAAGAGGGTGTTATTGACCCTTTTCTAATCGATCCCAGTTCGACCTATACACCCATAGGGATAGGATTTGCTCGTATTCAGTCGCTTGCCTCTAATCAAGGTGTTAGTGCTAAAATACCTTGTGTGAATGAACTGTCTCAGAGAATCGGGAAGATGCAAATTACAATTGAAATTTGCTCCAATAACTGGAGTGTTGAAAGACTTCCACAGAGAATCCAGGAGGAAAAATTGGTATGACATAGGATACAGTCAAACCTCGTTATCTCAAACTTCACGGGACCGAAAAAATACTTCCATATATCCGAGGATTCGAGATATCCAGGGTAAAATACTTCAGAAATAAGCGCTTGATACTTCAAAATTACTTCGACATATCCATGGTATTTGAGATATCCTTGTGCGAGATACCGAGGTTCAACTGTATTAAATCTTTTTCTCATATTCGAATGAATTAAGTGCTATTTTACCCAATTTACTCCCATGTTTATCTTTCTCTTGGCAAAAAAGGTTCCATTTACCTTTTGACTACCTTATCTCATTAGTCTTTGAGGTAACACATGTAAAATAATACTTTATGTACATATACAGAGTTAACTGGATGATGAATGAGAATTCCACTGTTTCACTATTCTACAATTTTAAGGAATCAAAGTTAAATATATTAATATATATATTTACTAATATATTTAGTCCGAGATCTTGTCAAAAATTCTTCATATGAAAGTTCAGTATCTAAAACGATTGCAATCTCTTTCACATTCTTAATTTGTAAATAGATTTTAAACTCTCAATGTACATACTACTTAAACTCTTCTTGTATAAGATAATTTGATGAAAATTTAATCGCTAGTTTCTATCTGCCAAATATGCAACTTATTATAAACTATGTTATTCTTTCACAAAGAGTTAAAACTGAGAAAACAAAAGGAAATCATAGTCCCTGAAGCTTTTTACAATCATATGTCTAGATAAAACATTCCAAATTTAGAAATTAAGATGAGATCGTGTCAATGACAGTGAATTGCAAAGCAAATGCTCACATTTCCGGAATGGACGATCGCTTAATCAATTTTAATTTTCCCTTCTGTGTTCCATTCTAACCCCGTTGAGCTATATATGAAAACAATTGAATCTACACAACCTGAGTATGGTTGCAGATTAATTTTACTCATTATGACCGTGCTGTTCTTGAAAAAAAAATCAATTTTTTTTTCCAATAGATTCCCGTGTAAAATTTACTGCATTTAATTCAATTCTTAATTATCTCACCTTTTCAGATGGCGTTACCTTTTATTTGAATAAACTTGAATATTTTTTATTCAATGGTGTGTTTTTGTTATGTTTGGTTGAAAATGATCCAATGAGTATTGAGAAAAAGTAGAAATGTGAAAAGTTTGGTACGACGACGACAATAATGACAACAACAACGACGCGCAGACAACAACGAACAATTTTGATAAAGAAAGCTCACTTGAGCATTTGGCTCAGATGATCTTAAAATATGTCTGTTGTTGTATTATCTTTTTTTGAATTCTTTTCATGTAAGCAGTTAACAATACTTAGTCTAGTATTTTTCTCTTCTTAGCTTTGTAAACCCATGTATCTCAAAATCTTCATTAATGGGATTCAATTTGAAGAAAATCTGGAAGAAAAATACACTAAGGTAAGATTTTTCATTGATGTTTAAACAAGTAAATAAAATATAAGCTCTAAAACTAAACGGTGTGTTTATGTGTGCCATTCGTCAATGTCCGATTTAACATGGTTTTATACAAAAATATAATAGCTTTAAGAATATTATACATTTAGTGCATATGCATTTAGCTAAAACATTAAAAGCACTGTGTAAGTTATTACACAGCAATTGTGGAACAAGTATGAAAGTTAGTTAATATATGGCTTGTTAATACGCCTTGCCAGGTCCCTCATACCTTCTTCCCGATATGTTATATACAGTGTTAATTCTAATCAAAAACATTTCAAGTTATTCATGTATTAATAATCGGATAAAGTGACATTTTGACATTAACTGAGTGTAAACAGTAATATATTTTATAATTTAGTTCCTCTGAATCATTGACTTCAAATTAGTATTTATTCACTTTCTCACAATTGAATTCAAGCGCATCAATTAAAACGAATCAAAATGAAAGTCGTCAACTCATTTACTCCTAGGCAAACTTAAAGTCTTAATTGTAAATTTTCTACTCTAAAAATTGAAGTATTTGAGAAATTTTACTTAAAATTAACAGGAAAAGTAAGGGCGTATTTTGAATGAAGCAGTGAAGCAGATTTAACACAGTTTTTTGTTGTGCATTGTTGTATGAATTATAAATTTAGTATCTAGAAGTCTGTTCCCAGTCCAATCTAGTTCGTGTAAACAAGGCTTTACGAGGGTTGTTAGAAAAGCTTCCGGACAAGTTTTTTTGATGATCCTTAAACATTTACAAACATATTATCTAGATAAAACATGCTTCACGGAGCATATCACCTTTTTGCACGTTTACGTTACACAGATACAGACCTTTTAAAAAATTACTGAAATTATCTGAAAAAGACTAAAATGTTTTTAGATGCTGCTAGGATTGCCTACACACATCTGAGACCAATATGTTTAAATGGTAGTAGCTTTGCAAGAATGGAAGGATTGACATTTTTGATGATCAACTCTGCGATCCCCCAAAACTCTGCTTATTGCATGGACGTTACGCCTTTAAATTTTGCATTATTTCCATACCTGATCGCTTAATGTAGACATTGGTTTTAAGATCTAGCTAATTTTCGATACGCCACAAAAACATTTAAGCAAAAAAATATAACATTTCTTAATAAAGTTATTCAATTTTTAAGAAGGAAAACACACAAAGAAAAGACTTTAGAAATGAAAGATATTTAGAACTGTGAAAAAGCTAAAGAGGTTTGAAATCAGGTTGTCACGTCACCTAACGTCAAGTGATTGCTCAATGAATCCTATAACCGTACAGTAAAAATTATTGTATCTTTTCAAAATTTTAGTAATTCGACCTGTTTTATTAATACTAATAAATAAAGGATAAGAATTTAATCAGAGACACGTCATTCTTCAAAGTAAGCAATGAATTTTCCGTAAATCAACTTGTCTGTGAACTTTTCTAACAGCCCTCGTTTATCTTACCCGACAGGTTCTTAAAACTAAAGTTCAAGGTATTTCTTACAGTTTTGCTTAAGATTTTTGCAGTCTATTATCTGTAGAATAAACATGACATTCAGATTTCACGTACTACTTGTAAAGCACTTTTAACATAAAACATGATTATACATGTATTTCAATCACCAAGGAAAGTAATAGTTGACAATGCGTTAAAATTGTGTTTCGCTCAGATACTTTGAAATTATTTTCATTCTTGCAGATAAGTGCTCGTGGGCGAACAAAATTTTACTGGAATTATTTAATTCATTAGGGTTATTGTTTGAGGGCGTAAAATATTTTATTGGTTCGTGCACGGTGGCACTTAATTCCATGGGTAGTTCGTAAAACCATAAAATAATGAACAAATAGGGTTCAGAAAGTTATTATTGGTGGGGAATGACCCACGAAACAAACGAGCATTGGTCCACCATGAAAATTGATTGATTGTTGTTTTACGTCCCGTTCGAATTTTTCACTCATATAGAGACGTCACCATATACTTTTGAAGGGCTTCAAATTTTGACCTTTACTCGGCACTCAGCAGTGAGGGATCTTTATTGTGCCAACGCCTGCCGTGACACGGGGCCTCGGTTTTTAAGGTCTCATCCAAACGACTCGCAACTTTCACTTCAAAGTGCCGAGCGCATGACGAAGGAACAGTTGCTACCTATTTTTATCGACTTAGGTCAGTCGCGGCCGAGATTTGAACTCACGACCTTCCGATCACGGAACGGGCGCTCTACCAACTGAGCTACTGTGAACGGTCCCATGAAAATTGATGATTCCATAGTATGTTTAAGGTTTTCCATTTCTTACATGCACGTATTCATTGTCATTAACGTGTTGGCCTTGAATTGAAGGGATGTGAATGTTTAAAGATCAATACAGCTGTGGCTGAAAAGGTAGACATTTTGTATAATCGTCTTTTTATGTCACAATTGAGATTGACGTGATACTTCCAACATGTCGAGTTACGCATTTAATGCTGGTTGAGACGGTTAGGACTTACATGTAAGATGAATACTTAGGTCAAGGTCATCTTTCCCGAGAAACTTTAGACATATTGTCTCAATTAAGTGACAGAGACATTTTGCTTACGTACAGTGTAATATTTGTGCTTGATCGGGTAAAATGTTTTAATGACTTTGATCGTTATATGCCTTAAGCAGATTTAATTCTTCTTGTACGAATAATATAGCCTTTTACGTCTCTCTATTCATTGTTAATATTCTTATTTTTAGGTAAAATATAGGTTTTGTTTACCTAATACATTTGAAGAGGAAGAGGAATTTGATGAAATTGAAACAGAGGAGTCTGAAGGAGCTTTTGAGAATTTTTACTACGAGAAGAAATGGAGAATACCATCACTTAAGGAAAAGGTACATGAATTATCATTATTGGAAAGAATTTATGCAAATCGCATATAACTACGTTTCCCAACAGTTAGAGATATCATAATTATTATTATTATTATTTTTTTTTTTTTTTTTTTTTTGCCATGGTTGTTTTTGTGAAAAATGATCGCTTCCAGGAGATATAATTTAAATCACTGACTTGAAAAATTGATTTTGCTTATGATGAGTCCATTAATTGTTACTTAAACGAAGGATACCACAGGGATTTTGAAATATTAATCACTTTGCACACAAGACAGGGATTACAAAAATGTAACAATAAGCATGGAATTTTGAAAGATGTAGTCTCCTTACTGGAACGATGTGTAAAACAGACTTTTTCTGACCACATTTAATCAGTGTTTACCATATTTTCTGCATAATTGTATAGATCCATTTAATATGATCGGTCAATACTGACAGAGGTTCTCTATTTCATATAAAAAGTAGTTAATGTATTTATTTCATTAAAATCAAATAACAAATCGATGAGAAATATGGTGGTATACATTTGAAACATGCTCGATTAAGTTAAATGATACGCTTATATTGGAATGATAGTAATTTGACAAAACTAGCCAAACTCATGGATAAATGTTACTATTAATATAATGAAATTGGACAAACGGGTTTACACAGCAATGCAGTAACATTTAATTCAGTAGCTATTGAAGCATGCAAACTTAAAAACAGAAAGTGCACTCTTTACATAGTATGGAATCGAATTTTGAATAATGACTAATCCATTTTCCTAATCAATAGCCTCAGTGGTTCAGAAAACGTCAATGCCTATGCAAACACAGATCGAGTTAACCCTTATCACTCTTTAAAAAGTATGAAATGTTCAGTTTCTTTTTATCAAATAAAAATGTTCAGTTGGCAGGTTTAATTATGTCCAAGTCACCATTTGAATTTTTTTTTTATATATTCCAACTGTACTAAATACATTCAAAAAGGTCATGGAATACAAAATGTAATAATTATTCAAATACAAAAGCTACATCCAGTTTCCCAATACACTTGATTCGATGTTTTAATTTTCTTTTACTGCTCTGGATAAACCAATAATATTTTGATACCAATGACCCCAAGCTTTATTAGCATCGATATATTGAAATTGCCTCCAGCTTTATCTGCGTAACTTTGCTGAAATGAATTCAACTTCAGTATGTAGCTGCCCCCATGATTTAAAGGGGCTATGACGCAAGTTGAGATAATATTTTCTAAATTTTTCGAAAAACATCACGGCTTACATGTTTCTATAGTATTTCATAGAAGTACATTTACAAACTCTTTTAGTCTAAAATTTCAAAACAACTACTTTTAAGTTGCGTTTGATTGACACTCATCCTTGCACTCTCACGAAATATGATCTTTCCTCAATATTTAAGAAAAATGGAAAATTTGCTATATATTAAAAAACACACTCAGTAAAACATTAAAAATAATAGAGCTCATGCCCATGTTTACAAACACAGATCATTGTTTGAGCTAATGTTATGAAAAAATATATTATTCTCATTGAATTTTCGGGATATGCATAAAAGTTCAGTTCATTAACGTGGAGATGATTTTTCAATAAAAAAGAAATTTAAAGTTATAAATAAAAAAGGCAACGAAACTAAGTCTAGGCTCCCTTAAGGTATTTAAAGAACTTACTTCAAAGTGTTATCTCAAAGAAATTGTTTGCTGCGCATGAAAACATTACAATCGGTCATTCCTATTTGGGCAGTGACATTTTGCTGTTGTTCACATAAAAATATTAAATTCACTGTCTGTTTTTAACTACCATTGCCTAATATTTCGAGGAAATACTATGTTTTATGGTCTTGAATAAAAATATTTGTTTGCATCAACTGAAGGTAATTAAATGGTGGTTAGAGGAGGAGACATCATTTTTGAAAAAAAAAACTACATGTATCTTGTTAACATTCATTTGAATCAAAATATCAAACATGAAAGAATTGAAATCGAAATTTAAGAACACAATATTTTCAATTTTCTTCTTTTCAATTCTTACAGCACCTTGAGTTCTTCAAAAACCTGCTAATTTTCAGGGTCTTGGGTGTTCCAAAACCATTGGCTGAGATAACAAAAGTTCGAGGAAATTTGACGGAAGTAGCTAGATTATTGGTATGTACAGGTGAATTTGATACTTTAAAAGAACCGTATTTTCAACATGTTTATCCTAAGGATTATGTTTTAATGAAATTAAGTGTTTTCAACTTTTCTTGAATACAGACCAAAATGTGCTAATAATTTTGCATAAAGTGAACACTTTTTCATAATAGTTGTAAGTAACCATTTTATAGTATGCATCGTTAAGATGAAATACCATTGCCTGATATGATTATCCCTACTGGAATTTAGGCTAATGGGTCTAATGAAAGAACATAAAAAAGTCATCGGTTTATGCAGCAGTGCAATGTCAGGGGTTTATTTTCAGTTTATCATCAATTATTTTGTATTACATATTGAAATAATTAAGGAGAGGAATCAGTAAGTTGTTTCCATTCCTTTAGATTTATTCAATGAAATACATTGTATGTTCAAAAACAAATAAAACAAGATATCAGGAAGAGCATCCTATGGTATAGTTACAAAGATGTAGATAATATTAGATAAAAATTGACACTGCTATCCTGAAGATGAAAAAAATGCACGACTGTATATGGATACTCGAACTATCATGGTAGGTAAAATAGAATTTTATTGGGGGAGCATGATTAAGGTGACTGGGGATTTGTTCTTTTTATTATGCTTTTGAGGTATCTATAACTAGATAGCTTTTTTTCAATAAAAAAAAATTTACAGACAGAAAAAGAAGAAGTCATTAAACGGCTAAGAGAAGAAAAAAAGGAATTAGGGGAAAAAGTAAATGATTTGACAAATGCAGTCCAAAGAAAAGATAATTCCAAGGCAGGATTGCAAAAAAACATGAGAAGGAAAGACAATCTGGAGAAAGATAAATGAATTGGTAAACTCTGGCCTGCTTACCTGCAGTTATTTAATGTTTATTTTGTGCTTTTGTATTGTTTGATATGGTACATCTATTGATAAAAATAGTACGGGTGTTGTTTTATTGCTTTCTAGTATGTTTGTATTATTGTGTTGGTATAAAATTATATATATTTTGATTACTGACGGAACTTCTCGGTGACAAACATATCCATTCAATAACGACAACATGAAATTTAGGCTTATGAACAACTGTACATGTGCAATGTAAATATTATGTAATTAACGAACATGTACATGGCACTATAATAGTAATCGAAAGGCATGTGCAAAAATAGAAATATTTTTTTATGTTTTTAGACAGACAGATAGACCTATTTACAATATTAATTTTGTTTTCCAAGAAATGTTTGAAAATACTATATGACTGTATTCATTGCTTTTAAAGGTTTTTTTTTTTTTTTTTTTTTTTTTTTTTTTTTTTTTATTATTATTATTATTATTATTATCATTATTTTATTTTTTTATTATTTTTTTTTTATTTATTTATTCATTTTTTTTTTTTTTTTTTTTTTTTTTTTTTTTTTGCAAATTAAAGGGGATAATTATAAACCTAACTTTAAAAAATTAAAACGGCAATGTAAAAAAGAATTATATATTTTTTATGAATTTCCAATACAGTTAGACTGTGTGTGTGTGTTATTTATATATGATTTTTATATCAGTTCCAGAATTCTAGAATGTTTACCAATATATAAAAACTGATTATGACATCTAAATCTTAAGTTCAAGAGCATATTTTTAAGTTCCATAGGAAACATTTCCTGCGGCTTTACTTTTGTTTTAAACAAAGTGAAGTTTACCAATAGGAGTCGCCCGCGTGGCGCAGTTATTAGAGCGTTTCCTCTAGTGTAGCGGAGTAAGAAGTTGATCCTTACGTCGCGGGTTCGAATCTACTGTGGGACACGGAGACTGTTTCTTCAGATGAGACCTATAAACAACCCAGGCTCCGTGTCACATTAGGAACTTGCACAAAAAAGATCCCTCAGTGCTGAGTACAGGTCTAAAATTGTATACCTCCACCGGTGGGTAGTGGCAACTTAATATGAGTGAAGAATTCTCAAAAATCTCAAAAATTAACAAATGAAGAAGATCAAAGTGCTAGAAACACGGACAAACATTCATTGAAAACAACGCCCATATGATGTGACGGTACATATTGTTGTTTTGTACATATCATATTGCACTATCCTCACTGCAAATATTGTCGTCCATCGACACATATTATCGCTGATGTAAAGACGGATAATGACTCTCGTAGAATAATGACTAGGAATCATTTTTTCACGTCGAAAAATGGCCCTCGTTCATTATTCGACGTCGAAAAATGACCCGTTTCCTTTAAATAAATCGTGGCATTATCTTTAAAATGTGTATATCTTACGTGAAGAAAAAATCAACCACCAATAGCAAAATAACCCAGTTCTTGTACATTTTGTTTTGGATATACATTTTATTTCTTCTTTTTTGTTAAATATATAGAGAATTATAAATCAAAAGGCTTGTGATCCAAAATGTTAACCTGAGGAATACGTAAAATATCATGGTCTCTTTAAATCATTCTAATAAAAAGATCTGTCTTTTATGACAAATTCACCATTAATCGATTTGAATCAATATTATGTGAAAAAGCTTCCATTTTGAATCGAGAAATGTTTCATTGTTTAAAAAGAGATATGCACATAAGCCCTGCTCTCCGATTATTACTCGGTGATTTATTTTGATAAGGAATTATTGCATTTAAACTATTAAAACACTGAAAATCTATAATCATGCAAAATATGGAGGTAAATATTACACAGGATATACATGTACATGTAGATGTCTACTGCACAGGCATGAAAAGAAAAGATAGTCTATTAAAGAAAATGATCAACGTACACGCTGCATACAAAAATCGCCAATAGAATTTTTGGCAAATCAGACAAATTTGCCAAATTCAACTACTCTACAAATAACTTTACTCTGATGTATAATTATTTGATTATAGATGAAGTTATAGATTTATCTTACAGTATGATATATGTGTCGTACGGTTTGTTGAGGAAAAAACTATCGCATTTAGAGCGTAGGGCACAGCTTCTCACTCTCATTGCCGAAGTCTGTGTATAGGTATACATGTAGATATCATGGTTTTAGAGAAAAAAGTATGTAGTTAAGAAAATCCCTGTTCTCACTCAAACTATTTTAATTGCTTCTCTTCGCCCTCCAGAAAGCGATATGATTCAGTCGCTTATAATCAGACTAAAAAATAATCGAAAGTCAATGGATATTGCCTTACAAAAGTCTTAATCTAAAAAGTTACATAAATACATGTTTCTATAAAAGATAATACATAAGTTACCGATCAAAGTACACATGTGGTGGTGAATTCCGGTAGTTGAATTTGGCTAAAAGTCGGTTGAGAGTATTGATACACTTAATATGGTCAGAACGGAAGAATTTGAAAGGTACGATAAACACACAACGCCTCCGGCCCTCAAACTATCCCAATATATTTTTCAAGAAAGGTGTGAACTCGGAATTGACCATAAGAATTTTTCAAATCACAAGAAAAACACTTTCCGAGTAGCCGGACTTTCAGAGCCATCTAGCGTCGTGCGATTTCGATCGACAGGTGATCGAAGCACGAGGATTTCGTGTGCGAGGGATAGAAAAACTGATTTTACACATGTTGTAAATGGGTTGAATATCAAACAAACGCAATTCAAATATACATGAATGGTTGTGACTTTTTTTTAAATCATATACGGTACCAATTTTGATGCACCAGATGCACATTTCGATAAATTATGTCTCTTCAGTGCTGTGACTTTTGTAATATAAATAAAACAAAGAAGAAATAAAAGTAAATAACTTTTTATACACAATTTATGCGAAAGAGAGGATAAAAAAAATTACTCTCTCTCTCTCTCTCAGACATTGTTTCTTTACACACTTCGCAATTAAATTACTTACACTGAAATGATTTTCAGAAAATAAATACTAGTTTATGAAAAGAAAAGAAATTATCCTCTTACGAGAATTGCTCTTCGACATTATTGTACACAGGAATTTCATGTTTTTTTTCCTGTCGATTCTCGCTTATAAATTCAGAATTATGTGTGTTAGTTATAATATGAAGTATTAATTCATATATATTTTACATCATCATGAAGACAATAAATGAGTGAGTATTACTCAGCAACATTATATGTTCGGATTGTATACTAACACAAATGCGCTCGATGCTATGTAATCTTCCTTCGTTACTTGAGCATCTGGATGAAATATATGGAGATAACGAACAGTATTCAAGCTCAAAAAATCCATTAAACAATACAAAATAGGAGCAGAGCAAACACGGACCTCCAAACATCAGAGGTGGGATCAGGTGCCATGGAGGAGTGAGCATCCCCTGCCGACCGGTCACACCCGCCGTTTGCTCCTTGTCATGATCGGGAAATAACGGAAAAATCCGTCGACAATTCAGTGTGTAAAGAATGGCCTAACAATTAGTATGAAAAATGTCAGTCAGCATTTGACTCAATGATAAATTATATTTGCCGACAAGGTCATTGTATCGACCATAGAACTTACGAAATGATGACTTTAAACGAGACAGCTGATATTCTTGTTTCATCAACTTGTTTGTCAATAATATACCTCGTTTTAGAAATTGTACATACGTTGAGCATGCTCTTGCGTATCGAATCAACTGAGAGATATATACCCCGTATGCAGGTGAGGAAGGTATATTGCTGCATTAGTAAGGGAAGTTGACGATTGAAAAGTTAAAATCATCACGTTTATCATAAAGCTTGGTTGTTGGATTACCATTAACGTCTTTTTCATGTAAAATATCCAAATATGAAACAAATGTGTCAGACTCTGTGGTATCTTTTATCTCAAGCTCACCAGGATATATCGTATCGACATAAGAATGGAAATAGCCATTGTTAATTGACAATACGTCGTCGATATATCTAATTGTCGAGTTGAAGGGCACAGCAAGTGTTTTCTTCTTTTCACATACAAGATTTTGGACATATTCTGCTTCATATGAATACAAAAAAGTCTGCTAAAAACGGGGCGCAATTGGTACCCATGAGAATTCCAATAGATTGTTGGAAGACCTGGTCTCCAAAAACCACATAGATATTGTCAATCAGAAACTCAAGCATCTTTTTAATGTCAACTTCAGAGTACTTGTGTGTATGAACAGAATGTTTTTAACAAAATAATTTTGCAAATGACCAATGACAAGGTAAGTAAATTAACGCAGCTGTCAATGATATCAAAAAGCCTGGATTTTAATTTATCGTGGGGAATGGTTGTGTATTAAGTTGAAAAGTCGTAAGTTTTTAAGATGTTGATTTTGGTAAAATCTTGTGATTTCAAATTTTCCAAAAGTTCATTGGAATTTTTAAGTATCCACATCTGATTTACACCACTTCTCGATTATATTGTTGCACAGTACTCTTGAAGTTTCTCCTTCACTACTGTTAATATCTTAGTGCTGAGTAAAGAAAGAAGCTTGGTTGAACATTTTCTGGATCCCACTATGTATCTTTGTTTGTAAGGATTTTTATGTTTAAGTTTCGGAATCCAATATAAATAAGATAATTCAAAGTCATTTTGGTTGTTTGGAATAATAAAAATATTCAAAACTGACATATAATTTTGAAGAATTTCTTCTTTAGAAAGGGAACTATGAGTCTAAGTTGGATTACCACTTGTAGAATTAAATCCAAGTTCCTTTAAAATACATTTAATGTAATGAGCCTTAAAATAAAGACAATGTTGTTACCTGCTTTGTCAGCAAGTACCAGTACATACTGATCATGTAATCTATCTAATTGTTTTTTCACTTCTGGATTATTGAATATAGAAGGATAAATGGTTCTCATATTGCCCCTCAATCTTTTAATGCGCGATTTTAACATACATCCGATACATTTAATCCATTCTGACAAAGTATCAAGGTTTCTTTTTGATGTCTGGCCCATCGCCTGGCGTAGTCCTCTACAGAATCCATAATATTTATGAAATTCTGACGCCAATTGAAGGATCGGGGTTCCCTATATTTAGGACCTTTTAAAATTAGTGATCTAAGGTCCTCATTATTAACTATATTTACGTCACCAGTAATAACATGTCCAACAGAACTATAGTTATAGGGTGAAGAAGAACATTAACACGATGGAGGATTATGTTTCAGTTATTCGATATCTAGGCCCTGTAAAGTATTCTTGTAATTAAAAAGTTTGGAAGCAATAGTCGCTGTATATTTGTATTAAATACAAGGTGTAGTCTTTAACTTGAAATATGGTGGAATACAAGACTAGACCCTTTTGTGATTAAGAATATTACTATGTTAACCGTGTCAATTCCTTTGTTGGCATATTGAAGTTTAAGGAAAAAACGGATTGTTTTAGCTGCATTTTCTTCAGTAAAACGTGGGGGTTTAAAAAGCCTATGATTTCCAATATCCATAATCACAGATCCGAGCTGGTGTTGAGGAATCAAAAATGGACTTTCCTTGACCTTTTCAAGAAGACTATTTAAAAGTTACAAAGGGACAGAGTAAAGTTTGGTGCGAATATGATGTACACCTAACTGTTGATATACGTAAGGTAGTAATGAATCAAAAGAGACATCGTGTATTAAAGGTTTATTGTAAAACCGTGTATTAAAGTTTTATTGTAAAACCGATGCCCATAACCACACTTACGTCTCTGTGTATGGTTTAAAAGTCCCGTCACATTTACACTGTTACACTGTGGACTGGAAAGATTTCCAACACTATCGACATTGTCATTACATCCATAGGGAAAGGCTGTCCCTAGCTTTCTAATCCAAAATTCTTCTCGTTGTCTACGGAAAGGTGTACTCAGTGATGGACTGTTTGTGTGCTGGTAAATCTTTTCTAGAATTCTAACTGTCATTGACAAAATAGAATGATCATGTAAATTAAAATGCCTGTATCAAAGTTGATGACCCCATTATTTATCTGAAATCTATGACCTGATATTCTTTTATTGAGTGATCCCTTGGTTTCATCAACATAAAAAGTCCACAAATATTACATTCTATTCCGTAGACAACATTAGAAGATTTGCAGTGCGGCGCGGTGTGTCTACCTGTGTATTTCAAATTCACACCCACTGTGCTAAACCGTGTACATGGTATAACAAAGACCATTTCACACGGTGCATTTTCCACCGTGCAACGGGGAATACTCGTGACCTCTACTGTACCATCTTTTTTTTCTGGATAATCTCTTTTATCATAAATCTTGTATAAAGAAGAGACATCAAATCTGTTCGAACAAATGTGTAATTTGCTAAGTTGTCCAAGCAAATATCCAGTATGTCCGAACAATCCCGATCAAGAATGCAAGAACAATTTCATCTACTTTCTTCTAAGTGTATTTAAATTGTCCAAAGCAAGAACTTATTTGTACACACATATCTTGTTCGTCCGAACGAAGAACAAATTTGTCATAACTATTGGCTTATTTGTCAGAACATAAATCAAATTCGTCCGAACAATTATATATATTTCTGGGCTTCAACGACACCATACTGTTGTAGTTTATTTCGTATTTATAGACGTTATGGACTTCGTGGATTTTTGTAATTTTTTTTAAAGTTATTAAAATTCTAGAATTACAAAATATATATTCTTACATTTTTTTTAAATGGCAAAATGAATGTACTTGCCAATAAGGTCATAATAATACAGTGTAACCCAGGTTTTTCGAAATGCTGACTTTGATTGAGTCTGTTGAAAACCCTGTAATATCAACTTATTTGTCAGTATCTTCCCTTTATTGTACTCAGAGCATGCTCTTACAAACCGAATAAGTTATGAGACAAATATCATATGCAGGCGAATGTGAAATATTACTACAAAAATATATGCAAGGATTTTGCGATGGAAAAGCCGATTCAGAAGTCATATTGCCATATAGTTTAGTTGTTAGTTGGCCATAAGCCTCTGTAATCAGTAAAATATCCAAATATAAAACGGATGAGAAAAAAGTCCAAGACAACCGTTTCAACCAATAGCCACTATGACGTATCTATTGCACGATTTTTATTGATCATGAGTGCTGAAAACTCAATAGGTGAAATATGATGTAACGAACAGCAACGAAGCACATACGTCAGAACAAACAAGGACCTCTAAAACATCAGAGGTGGCATAAGGTGCCACGGAGAAGGAGTAACCATCCCCTGTTAACCGGTCACCCCGCTGTGTGCTCCTTGTCATGATCGTGCATGCAACGCAAAAATCCGTAAACAATTCAGCGTGAAAATAATGGCGTAACAATTTGGATAAAAAATGTAGGTTAACATTCGACTTAACCATCGACTGTATTTCATAACAGGGTCATTGTATCGACCATAGAATTCGCAAAGTGTTGACTTTAAATGAAACTGTTGATATCCTTGTAGCATAAACGTATTTATGAATAGCTTCCCCGTTGTAGAAATTGTTCGTAGTTAGAACATGCTCTTGCGTATCGAATCAACTGGGGGACATAAACTCCATATGCAGGTGATAATGACATATTATATTAATACTGCATGTAGTTGAGGGTAACACGGAAAATTTTCACCCAAAGAAACTATTGTCAACCGAGGCGCAGCCAAAGAATGGCAATGGTTTTCTTGGGGGTGGAAATTTTCAATGTTACCCTCAACTAGATGCAGTATTTATTATACTATACTGAATGCTTATACTAATACAAAGAAAGGTGAAGAGCGCGCATATGGATTCCGCGCTGTTAATATTTTATATATATCAAACAGTGTTGTCTGTGGCTATGTTCTATCGCACTGGAGTATATGATTTCATCATTCAGAGAATAAAAGTGTTTTTTAACAGATCTTTTTTCGACGAATAAAATTCAAGTAATTTACATGAAAGTATAGTATTTCTACATAGATAAGGGAATTTGACGATAGTAAAGTTGAAGTCATCACATTTATCATAAAGTTTTGAAATTAATTTTGTTAAAAAGAAAAAAAAATGAGTACAATCCCTAATTATTTTTTTTTCATTAAATCTTTTCCTTATCTAAGAAAGCGCATTGCTGCTAGTTGAAAATATTTTTTGCTATGTCGTACGTACGAGATGCTAAGTCGTACGAACGAGAAAGTCGTACGTAGGATATAATAAGTCGTAATTACGAGATAAAATGTTGGAAAAATTAAGTCGAACGTTCGAGATAATAAGTCGTAATTACCAGATAGTGAGTCGTTAGAACAACATATACTAAGTCGAAATAACGAGATAATAAGTCGTTATACCGAGCTACTAAGTCGTAAGTACAAAAAAACTAAATCATACAAACGACATTCATTAAGTCTCGTACGTCCTAGATGATTAGTCGTAATAACATAACAAGGTAGCCCTTTCACACACAGCACACAGACACTAACGAAATAGATTTTTTGGAATCTTTCATATAAATATTTAAATAAATTTATTTATTATCTTTTTCTGGTTAAAGAATCCTTATATTTTTGTACAATTTTGGTCGGGTATCCCCCCCCCCCCTCAGATAATTTCCTGGACCAGTCCTCAATTTCTTATTAAAAGACAATGTAAAAATTTGAAGGAAAAATTGTATTAATTGTGATTTTTTGGAACCAAAAGCAATTTCAAACTATATAGAATATGTCTATGAAAGTAAATGAATCTTATGATTGCTTATCTTAATGGCAACAGCAAATTCACAATAGCGACTTTTTAAAGACTTATTTTTCACTGATTTGCTTTAATAGTTGTTAAAGATTATTCAAATGTCGTCATAAAATTGCGATTAAGCAAAGTAAACAATGTAATAAGTAATATTACTGTTTGAAATAAGCCAATGGCAACCAACTTACAGCAAACAACAACTTAAATATCTTACTAAAAATGTACGTGTTAATAATCCAGTAAAGCGGATTCAACGGAGAAAACATGTTTAGCTTGGAAAATTTTGTCCAAATACGTAAATGATCGTATATATTGGAAATGGGAAAGGATATCAAACTTTGCATCATTTGTTACTATGGCAACAAGAAATCTAGCTTGCAACAAAGTACGAAAGATTTATTTTTTACTAAGGAAAAAAAATCTAGTACAGTTTACCAATGCTATGATTGTTGATTTAATATATTTGATCTAAAACAGATTCCCTATGCATGTACTGAAAACTGACATATCTATAGCAACAAGGACTTATGTGTGTTCAATCTCGTTTTCATAACTTATTATGTCATACGTTCGATTAGTATATGTCGTAATTACGACTTGTTATCTTGTACTTACGACTCTGTATCTCGTTACTACGACTTATTATCTCGTTACTACGACTTATTATCTCGTTATATCGGCTAGGCATATGTCGTTATAACCTATCATCTCGTTATAACGACTCTGAATCTCGTACGTACGACTGAGTTTCTCTTTATAAAGACATTATCTTGTTATAACGACTTAGTATATGTCGTTATAACGACATATAATCTCGTAATTACGACTTACTATCTCGTACGTACGACTTAGAATCTCTTTAAAATCTCGTACTAGTCTAGTTCGTACTAGTCTTATTCGTGGATGACGCGAATTAAGGTAGAATTAACAATATTATAAAAATGACACTGGCACTATATTCTGTAAATATTGGATGTTTTATCTCTCTGTGGTAAACTTGAATCTGCCACAAAGACGTCAACCCCCACAGCCCCCCCCCCCCCCACCTCAAAAGATATATGCAGTGAATCAAGATAGAATATATATCAGATAAAATATTAGATCTAACTTCTTATTACTTAAAATAATGTAAAATAATTTGTTCTTTATTGCGGCCAATCTGCATAATAGAAGGGAGAAAGGGTGGGGGTCAGCCAAATGAAATAATATATATGACAAGAAAAATAAAACAGATTTAATAATCGAACTGCGAGTATTCTTTATTTTCCGTATATATAAGCGGATCTATACTATACTCAGATTTAACAAATGCTAGAGGAGGGACACAAAGATATGCTTGCCTCTCCCCTTCAAAAGTGGTGATGTGGACAGTAGCCCCCTATGCCCATGATCTAACTGCTGATTTCTCTCCACCCCTTTTTCAAAACAATTTTTTAATCTGCATCAGCAGATAATCGTATACAATAGCAAATATAGAGTACAGTAGCTTTCACTGGATGCCGAGTGAAGTGATGAAGATTCATTAGAATTCCCGCCCCGCGAAATTAATTCAATAACAATATTATCTCACTTCTTTCTCGGAAATATTCATATATCTATATCGATAAAAGTATATATTTATTTTTACATATCGATATTACCATATTGATATCAATAAATATCTTTCTTTGATCAATATATTGAAATCAATATTTTTTAAGTCGATAATACTTATAGCAATAAAACCAATCAATTAAAATAAGGTGCCTTAAATTATATTAAAACATCTAGATTCAATTCAAAATATGTGTATAAGTAAGGAGTAATGATATCAACATTGATAAGACAATAAAATATAAGAGAATATGCAAGTTATAACACAACAATTGAAGAGACCTTTTACGCTTCCGTAAGCGTCTGACCCTAGCAAAGCATTCTAAAGCAATCAGTATGGTGTCTGCAGGGCTATCCTTTCAAAAAAATTGTTTTTAAAAAATTGAAACATTTTTTTTTCTTTTAGCAAAATCTTGTTGCAAATAGATTAACAAGCATAAAAGTGTTTTCTATGGATAGTCACGGCATTAAGGAGTCACCGCATGACGATTTCAGGTTTGTTCCACAAAATTGGAGCAGCCGGAAGTTGGATGGACTTGGTATGAACACCAAGACACTGGATGACTATTAAGTGATACAAGTGTAACTTTTATCAAAAGTTTGCCGTCTTAAGCCACAACAAAGGCATCTGAGGTTACTTTTTATAAATATATATATACCCCCTATTTAATAATTATTATGTAGGGGGTATATACCGGGGTATTATATACCTTTAACAGTAAACTAAAATTAATATACCAAGCTTTATTATTTTTTGAGTAGTTCTTGAATTTGTACTTTTCATAAAGATTTTTACAGACATTAGCCCTCTCATTTAAAAGACAGTGCTAAACAAAGTCAGAAAAAAATAGAATTAATTAACACAAATTTTCATGTTTGCATTCAATTTCTATCAACCATGAAAAGTGAGACACTTTAGAATAGTTGCTATAAAAAAAAATTGTCAGTTTCATTTATTGCAATTTTCTTTTGTTCGTTTTGTCGATTTTTTAAGGTCTAACGACAGGTTCCTCAAATATCGGTTTTATATATCTTTATAATACATAAAAAAATATTCATAAATGTCATTCTCTTGCAATTTCTGAATTGTTTTCAAAATGTATTATATAATAAGTACACCAAAAATTGTAATACTGGCAATTCAAAAGATTACCAAAAGGAAACACCACCCTCTGGTATCTTGCACAAATATAATGCCTGGTGAGGTACCTCAATTGTTTGTGAGGAAACTTGTTAAAGTACCTATACTTCAGTGACAAATTCTTGGAAAAAATATATATTAATGAAGAACGCGTCTCCAGACCTTAAAGATTGGAAATTTAGAAAAATTGTTAAGTTGCACGAAAATTAAGTAACCAGAAAATTATCTCCCTTGTCTTGAACAGCTTAAATATAATTGTCCCCTAACTTGAAATGTTAAACGTTTTATTTTACTTTTTTAACTTAAGATGTTAAATGTATTATTTTCTATTTGAATAAAAATTTAATTAAAAAGCATTTCTTCGTAGTTATCATTCGTAGATCAGTTCGCTAGATTTTCTTTTTTCTTAAAGAATTACGTGAAATTCTATTTCCTAACCAAACAAACCATAAATTTACCTGACGATCTCTTTTTTTGCGGTTGAGTGATTCAGATCGGTCCGTCTGAATCGTTGAGACACTGCTCCACAAAAAGTCGGGGATTTCCCGTTATTTGCCTGACGTTAAGGAAAGTAAATATTTGTCGGGTATAGACTATTTCCGTGCAATGTACATCTAGCACCTGAAATGATTTGTGTTCTGTATTGATCATAATACAGAAAGGTTGAGGTGTACCTCATTTTGGGTAGGTATAACATTTAATAATTTTATCCTATCTGATCAACAAGTGATAAATAAAAATGCTGTAAATGGTACTTTAAACTTTCTTCATTACTTGTAAAAAGATCATAGCTATGAGTGCACTATATGTACTCATATAGGAAAGTATAAGTTTGAATGTACAATTATGATAATAAGTAAAAATGAAAAAGTGTAACTGAAAATGCCTTGTTTTCAATCTGACATATCCTTTCTTAATCTGTTTACAGTAAATGCATGTAAAGAAGTATAGGGGTAACACATTTTATTTGAACTTCCTTAATTTTGAGATATTTTTATAGGATTTAGTACTCCTTTCACCTAGATTGTTTACCAGTGTCACCGGAATCAACATATTAAAATACCGTTATTGCAAAATATTTTAAACTAAATTCTCTGCATATGAAATTTTCAGTTTAATATATTTAAAATTAAATAATAAATGATTAATAATTATTATTATCCAGGTAAAGAGCTGATAATTATTTAAGCGTTAATATATTTAAATAAATGTTGTTTAATTTATTTTTATTATTCATATATATATATATATATATATATATATATATATATATATATTCTTAATTTTATGCTTTCTAGATAGCCCTTTTTTCAAAATAATTTTTATACTGAAACGCAAAAGAAACGCAACAAGCAGTAATCTACAAATATTTAAATTTTTTATTTAATGATTTTCAAAAATGAACACACTTAGGTAAAACTTGATTTGAAATCATCAGAGATTTGATAAAAATGTTAAATGATTATCTTTTAACTTTAGAATGTCACACATGACTGTTAAAACACCCCCACCCCGGCCATTTAATTACAGCGTGCAAGACTGCCATGCACAACAGTTGCAGCTTGATTTCTACGATGCAACAGGTTCATCAATCTCGAGATCTAAGCGAAAGAAATATTCTTTGTCATTTTTAAATGCGTTTTTTTTAGATGATGAGGTCGAATTTTCTCTAGCCAAATGCTGTGTAGTAATCCTTGGACTTCCGATCCAAGGACTGTCTTTCATGCTAATGATACGTGAGAGCCTGTTGAGGCTTGATGTGGGTCATATTTGCATCTGCAACTCTCCATCACCTTTATTTTGAGTTTTTCCAGCTAGAGCAATGGAAATGCGTACTTAAGTCATTTTCAGGAAGCCTTGGCATCGCTTACGGAAAAGAAAGGGGAATTTATTTTTCGGAACATTGCTGCATTTCTTAATATGAACAGATACAAACCCTTAAAACCCCATATTATTGCCAAATGTTTTGTTAAACATGCAATTTTTGATTTTTCTTCAGCAGACTCAAACTTAACTTCCGGTAATGGTATGAAAATCATTCGACCGTTAAATTACCGATATTTACAAAGTTGAAGATGTCCTTACTTTTTAGATACAAGATTATAACTTATATGTAATATTTCCCCCTAAAATATGATGTTGCGTTTCTTTTGCGTTTCAGTATATTTCGTAGATGAAACACATTTCCGACCACGATAAAATGGATAAGACACGAAAACGTATTGCAGTCCTGGCTATAGTTATGGCATTTATCACACTCAACATATGGTTTGTGGCCATGATAACACCAGGATGGTTTATTGTATCATGGAAATATATTGACCCACTCATGACACACAAGGTAAGGCAAGGGGTATGACATTATGAAGATCTGCTGGGGGAAAAGAAGAGAGAAAGAGACGAGAGAAAACAGGAAGAGGAGAAAGTAGAGTTGAATATGGGAGAGAGGGAAAAGTTAGAGGGAAGAAAAGGAAGAGGGGTATATACGTTATATATTAGGCTGATGCCTTCTCCAGAGAGATGGACGTTGTTACCTTCTCTCTCTGCGGTTTTGGCGTGTATGTGAAAAAATAATTGCATAAAAAATTTAATTAGAATTAGGTTAAAAGTAGAAATATTTTCTCTTGGTATGCATTCTGCATTACACAATGCTTTATTAGTGTAGGTATAAAATGAAAATATTAAAAACATGTTCTTACAATATTGCAAACTGTATGGAAGTTTATATATAACTCGAGAATTGGTAAGGCATTTCTTTTTATAAATCTTTTAAAAAAGAAACCAAAGAATTATTCACAAACAAATTACGTTTAGTTATGAAATGAATGATAAATAAGATACATGTTTCTAACAGTAATTACATTTTATAGAGTGTGCATAGTACATTGTGTGTCTTTTTACATTTCACAGGATTCCAAATATATGAGGGATTTGATGAAATTCTCTTCGGATTCTTTGAAAACAGTATAAGTATTTGACGCTCTTGTTGATATTAAACCTTATACATACATGTACAACATTGAATATTATCAATTATGATAGGGGGCATACGATCTACTCCATTGAAACAAAATTATGTAAAATAGACGATTATTTTTCTGTCAGTAATTAATGCAGTTAAAAATACTGTAAAATTACTTAATTTTATGGGGTCAAATTTATGTGATTTGCTTTTAGAAAATAATTACAGGGTTCAATGGGATATAATTTTGTGGTCAGTAGACAAACTTAATATATTTATTAATATATATATTAATATATATACCATATTTTTAACATTTCGTGGAAGACGTATATTCATGGGTCTCTTCATACCAATTAGGCATTCACGGAAATTAGTGATTTCACAGTAAGACTATGAAATAAGCCCACCAATTAACAAAAGAATCAAAATTGCTTTCTTTGATTATACCTAACATATTACTAATAATAATATATTATCATCAAGATTATGTTGCTATTTATTGATTTATATAGTTAGGGTAAGCTAGGTGTTTCATTTACATTTTTAGAAATATTTTTCTAGAAAATGAGGGGAGAGAGTTAAAAATATTTATAATTTGTTTAAAGTCAGAGAATAAATATCATTTTGTTATGAAGAACATGTAGGAAAACTGGTACAATTTATTTCTCTTTCGTTTACATATAGAATAAGTAGTAGCATTTAGCCGGAGATTTGGCTCCAAACACCACATCAAGAGTGAACTTTCACTTCTGGAGTTGTAAAGTGTTAAGTATTTTGATGTTCTTATTTTCATTCCAGGTGACCGTAGATGTCGAAATGAGCATATGGTACTGCTCTATATGTCTCCAAGACACCTGTGTTCAAGTTTCTTATCAGGAACTTAATAGAGAAGCATTATTAATGAAGCGTGCAGAAAAGTCAAAATCACCTTTTCGTAAGTTCTGAAAATCATTGAGGACATTTTTTAAAAAATAAATGTGCATTTGGTTCTACAGCCAAATTTACCTCCAATATATTTAAGTGAAAATTCATATGAAACTCACATTAAAATTATTTGAGATAAATTTCACAAGAGTGTTTAGTTGTTATATAGACCATTCCAAGTTTTTTTTTCTCTGTTTAGCTTCCGCGTTCGCCTTGGTTTTTGACACCCCAGATCAGAAAAAAATAAACAAAATCATCAGTCCTGAAAATGATTCTTTTGGTCGTACATGTAACTTTTGAATTCTGTCAATTTCTTTTTACATGTATATTTGTCAAAAATATGTCATATTACATGTAGGTATATATATCAAGCATTTAAAATCTTGATTTTGCTAAGAGGGATGTAATATCACAACTGCTATAAAATCTTTAATAATCAAAATTTTAAATCAAAACTTTATATGTTAGTACATTTATTTATTTGAACTTTAGCCTAAATACTTCATTCAGATACATGCAATACTTTATAAACTTGAGATAATGTGAGCATTGAGCTCACAAAGTGATACCCCCGCCTCCGATATGATTATAATGGAAAAGTCCACGTTTTGCTATGGGAGACCCAAAATAAGTGTTCGATCAAAAACGTAAAATAGGACGTCACAATGGCACTGTGTAATTAAGATTCTGTGAAAGTATCATTAAATTTTATTCAGTTGTATAGGAGGAGCTGCGGATAAGAGACGGGTCCCCTCAATATTATAGAAAACATGGCAGTGCCCATATTTTGCTATTGGAAACTCGAAATACAGTATAGCGGGCTTTCTTAGCAGGGTGTTAATTTTATCTTATTTTAGCGGTTTGGTAAAAGCCCGCTAAAATTTTAAATTTGCACAATTGCGTATAAGTACTTTATACAAGAAGAATAACTTTGGTCTGAATGTAAACATTATACTTTCTGAATTCTTGCGTAAATTCTAATTCAAATTAAAAACGTACCGAAGACTCATCTTGAAGACATATCTACACATCTAAGATACCTTAAGCAGTCTTTTGTTTAGCAGTACCAAATTACGTTTCTTTGTTTATTGTTTAACATCCCTCTCGAAAATTTTTCACTGATATGGAGACGCCACTACTTGCCGGTGGAGATCTCTAAATTTTCACCTATACTCTGCACTCGGGGCCATTAAGCAGTGAGAGATCTTTTTTGTGCCAACACCTCCTGCGACAAGGGACCTCGGTTTATACGGTCTCATCCCGCAGTGGATTCGAACCCACGACGCAAGGATCAGCTCTTTACTTCGCGACTCTTAGGAGCAGACGCTCTAACCACTGCACCATACGGGCAACCAGTACTACTTATATTACTGGTTTGCAACTTCATGTGCCAGATCGAAAAGTAAAATAGGAGATACACTATGAAACAATGACTCTGTAAAAAGTCTCATTAAATTTCATTCATTGGTTTAAGAGGATTTGCGAATAAGAGATGGGTACCCCAAAGTGTAACGGATGGACGTAAGACGGACAGACGGACAGAAACCCCACATCACTATACACCCCCGCTTTTCAAGTTGGGGGTATAATAAATATTAAGATAAATACGATGCTGAATCTCGTCTATCGCTGCATAGGAAGAATGTACCGATATCGTTATGACGTTTCTCTTCGACAATCATCTGGAATCTGCTGAAACATAAGATTAACGCAAAAGGAATGAAGTTAGAAATTACATTTGGACAAAGCTCAAATAACTTTAATAATGCAACTCAAAACAAGATGGTTTATAGCAAAATAGCAGTAAAAATTATATATATATATATATATATATATATATATATATATATATATATATATATATATATATATATATATATATATATATATATATATATATATATATATATATATATATATATATATATAAAAAGAAACACATGAGAGGTTAAAAAGATATGCAGATGAACTGAGAATAAGTTCCGAAACGTAACGTCGGTAACATTCTTGTGTTTATCTTAATATTTTAAAAAGTATTTTGTACAATCGAATGAAATTTTAAGGCAAAATCAAAATGGATATATAGGGGTAATAGTTAGTATATTAAATTTTGTTAATATCTTTTGATTTTTAAAGATTTTGTAGCAGTTGTGAATTACTTTTGGATCAACCGTCATACATGTAAGGAAAAAATCCCTCTTTGAGAAAAACACATTAAAGAAATCAAATTCTTTGAATGACGTCATTTCTCTGACTGTAAAGTCTGGCATTTTTGTGAATAGATAGGTAAATGTTTGTCAAATGGGTGACGCTAAACAGAGAAAAATATGTGAAATCACCCTACACTAGATTGTGTTTAAGATAATCGAACATTACATAATTAAATTTGATTGTTGCTATATGTTTGTTATCTTCTCATATAATGGCATTGACTGAGAGCAATTACTGTGAAATCACATAATTTCGTAGGGTCAAATTTTCGAGGTTTGAGGAAAAAAACTATCGGTTCGTGAGGATTATATTTCGTGGATGAAGAAATGTTGAGTAGTTGTGTATATGACATTTTTCGTTTCCTGGTGGACATGAATTCGTGGGTCTCTTCATACCTCGAAAACAACGAAAATTAAACCCCCGCGAAAAAAGTCATTTCACAGTATTTTTTTCTTGTTTCTTTCAGCTTACTTAATTGATATTCAAGTGTGGAGTATCCTTGCGATAATTTTCTGCTTGTGTAGTTTAACTCTTCTTGTATTCAACTTTGGCAATGCCTGCAGGATAAGAGCCGGGGGAATCACCATGTTTGTGGCAGGTAAATGGGATATGTAGTTTATAACCATGGTTTCATTTTCTTGTACATCTATAGATTTAAACTTCTTTTATCCATCTATTAACTGAGGCTGGGAAAAGAACGATGGGACAGGTACATGTGCCTTTTGAACATTCATTCGAGTTAGACAAGCATTTTTTTCTACAAAAATACAACAAATACAACAAAAATATTAATAAGACATAACACTCAAAAATACTTTTTTTTTAATTCACGCAATGTAAAAATATCTAATTTTGGAATTTAATATTCACTTTTGAATAGTTATATGCCTGTCCTCTATAATAAAATGATAGTAGTTTAGAACCCTAAAATAAATCCTCAAACCAAAGATTCCTCCTTTTGACCTGGTCTTCATTGTAAAATTGTCACTATATACACAGGTGCATCTCCAAACTGTCAGAACACTAATGTATCATTGTAGATTTGTAAAGTGCTTTTATAGGGGAAAAACATCAAAAAATTTCAATATTTTTTTCAATAAAAAAAATAGTCATAGAAATTAAGACAACTCGCCTATATTAATTGACTGTTCTAAACATAATGTTCGGTGGATTCTATAAAAAAAAATCAAGTCTTTTTACAATCTTAGAAAATTAATTATATTCTTAATCGGTATTATTAAGCATCCATTGTCTTCTCAAAATACAAAGACGTGATAATTTACATTATATTTTCAAGGTAAATACCAAAACGCTAAAAGGATCCGGAATACTTCTGCAACTAAAAAATAAAATTTGGCTCATATTCTTCTATCATTCCAAGTTTCATATATTTTTAGGTTGCAAGTAATCCAAATCAATTGAGAATTTCAAAACATTTAGTTCTGAAAGGAAAATCCAAACATTTCTTCAATTTAATTGAGTCTGCATCAGTATCACACAGTGTTTAGTTTTCCACGCCAACTATCATTATTAACTAACCAACACTATCAATACAATTAACGGATGTTTTTAACTGGGAAAGCTTATATTACATTCAGATGTACATCTTGTATGTATGGGAGCAATCGACATAATTTTTTTTCAGCAAATATTATATATATATAAATATATATATATATAAATATATATATATATATATATATATATATATATATATATATATATATATATATATATATATATATATATATATATATATATATATATATATATATATATATATATATATATATATATATATATATATATATATATATATATACAGTACCAACCAGACCCAACCTGACACCTAAGCAGTCCCAGAAAGCAGTCCCCGGGACTGCTTTGGGACTGCTCTGGGACTGCTCTGGGACCGCTGTGGGACTGCTCTAGAAAGCAGACCCAGCAGTCCCTGAGACTGCTTTCTGGGACTGCTTTGTTCACTCATGCATGAAAAAGGTTCTGAGTGACATGATAGCTCCACCCCTTGTGTATTCTGAATTTGCAGGCTCCCTGTTGTTTTTTGGTTACTTTCAGCAGAGAGGTGTTTAAGATAAAGAATTAAAAAAAAAAAAAACCCAAGGATTTCTTAGAAATTTTTTAATAAGTAGAGATAGATTTACATGTAATTACTAAATGTCTTTAGGGGCTGTAAATTTACACAATTGTAGTCTAGAATTAATTTTAAAAAATGAAAGTAGTTAAAAAGGGAAGAAAGTAGTTAAAAAGGGAAGTCAGGAGATGACTTTTATTCCTTAAATTAAACTTTAATACAGGTGTCTGAAAAAAAATATCTAGCCCTATTTAATTAATTAATGCTAATTAAAACTTCAATACAGGTGTTTTTAAAAAAAAAATTAGGCTTATTTAATTAATTAATGCTGTCAAATTATGTACTCAATTTTTGCATTAGCACTATTTAGAAAACAAACAAACTTGTCATTACAGTAAGATATTCAGAGGGACATACTGTACTGGATTTTTTTTAAATTGAAAAGGCTAAAACCATGCTAAAAAAGAGCAGGCTATTTTTTTTTTACCGCCCTCAAATAAAACCTAATAATTTTTTAAATGACAATGAAGTAAAATTATTCTACCATTCTTTAGTCATTTAAACAATGTGAACAATTATTGGGGGATTTATTTATGAATTTGTTTTTGATTTTTAAACAAGTTATTAAAAGAGTAAATTTATTAAAAAAAAAAATAAACACTTGAAAATATTGGGAATTGTGACTTATTTCTTATTTGTGTTGTTTGTGTTTTCCCGGCCAAATAATAAAAAGCAATACAGATGTATAAAATGGTGTCAACACCTGAGGTTTCAATCGCCTTTGGGCATGATTAGCAGAAAGTCAATGCATGTTATTTTGGGTATCAGTGTTACACATCACTGAACACGCTGGTCAAAAATGACACTAATTTTAATCTATGCACTTCAAAAAATCTTTGTTTCAATAAATGTGTATAAATTTATTTCGGGATTAATTTATTTTGAACATAATCTGAGGGTTCCATTCGCGTGATTTACAGATGTACACTCGAACGTTTATATAATAAGAGTGTTATTGTTTTCTGTTACATAGAGAATCTAACGATCATAATAAAATTGGTAAGTCAGTGAAAATAATCATAACTGAAATATAATACTCGGCAAAATTTAACAAAGAATTTTTCAAAATCTCCAGTACTTAAGAAAAATGCATTCAGAGTATAGTACGGGAATCGGTCTTGTTCTATAATTATAAGATTTATTTAAAGCTAGTTCTGATAGAAAATAGATAACTCAAGTTTAATTTTCTATAAAAAAAAAAATAAATAAATATGGAAACCAATATCAATCACAGTAAATTAAGAAATTGATTTATTTGGGTGAAAAATTAATATACCACATAACTGATTTTAAATATTCAGGTTATTAGTAGGTGTGAACGTCTTCTTTGTTCAATATTATTTGTTTCTATACGCCTAGTGTTATTTTTTAACAGTTCAGAAATAACTGTCGCATGAGAATTGTAAACATTTGTTGACACTGCTCAAAAAGAAATGCATCATCAATTTCAACTGCCTTTTATAGTTACATTGTTTATTGGTAATCTCATTTCTGAGTAAGCTCCGCCCATTAAATTAATTAACCCCGCCCACTGGGACTGCTGGGACTGCTTTCTGGGACCGCTGGGACTGCTCTGGGACTGCTCTGGGACCGCTGTGGGACTTCTCTGGGACTGCTTTAGCAGTCCCAGAGCAGTCCCAGAAAGCAGTCCCCGGGACTGCTCTGGGACTGCTTTGTGTCAGGTTGGGTCTGGTTGGTACTGTGTAAATATATATATATATATATATATATATATATATATATATATATATATATATATATATATATATATATATATATATATATATATATATATATATATATATATATATGGTACTCCATTGGCCGTTTAACGTGGCGGCCTCGCCTAAGTTAAATTCCTTAGCGCCACATTAAAAAAAATCAGCGCCAAAATTCTGCCACAGTTAAAATATTAGCACCACAGTTAGATGGTCGTCGTCAGTAAAATACATAAAATTATGTAAATATATAAAGAACAAGGTTCACTTAGGGCCTTTTTTGGCCCTGTGAATTTTAGAAAAACTGAAACTGCTTGGTTTTAGTTGACAATGCATTAAATATCATTTAGACCTTTGGTGACTGCGTATCAATCAAAAATGACGTAATTTTCTGGCTAGTCAATGCATTATGACGTCATGAAGTGCGTCATTTTCCTCATATCCCGAAAAATTTTACAAAAACAGCCAAATAAAAATAATAATAAATATAAAATGAAACCTAAAGAGTAATCAATAAATTGGTATATCTACAGGGCCATTTTATGCATAAAGTGAACCTAGCTCTTTATAAACCAAAGGATCCTCAAAATTATGTACCGTTTTCCCAGTTTCTAATGCTAAACCGTTAAATTTACACTACTTAGGGCCTATTGTTTGGCTTGCACAAGCAAAAATCTTCTAGATGAAGAGACAAGCCATTTTTTTCCACACTTCACGATAATGCAAATGAAAATTCTTATATTAATTCATTCATGCTTTAAAAGTTCTACAGATAACCACGTCTCTAAAATTGCAGTGACACTAGAATCAAATACCGTACGTGTATCGTAATCATGTGTTTTTGTAATGTTGAAAAATTAACGATAGATTCACCAAATTATTATTTTATGCCTCTAAACTGCTTTAGTATTTCTTAAATTAACTAGTTCTAAGATATTTCAGTCTTCAGACCGATAAATGCAAATATATATGTTAGCGTGATTTCGGACTTACTAGAATTTCACCTGTCCTTTTATGAACACAGTATAGTTTATCTTTTGTAAACAAATTTTTTTAGATAGGTTTAATGCTTAAAATTTTTTGTTACTGTTTTGTTTTATTTTCAAATTCTATAAGCTAATATTTGTTTATTTATAAGTACGTGTGTGTGTGTGTGTGTGTGGGGGGGGGGGGGGTCTTTTTCACAGTATGCATATATAAATTTGAAACATCCTAATTTTTTTTTGTTTTACACTGTGTTTAATCGATATCGATTAATTGCTTTAATTGTTAAATTTTTTAATCAATTTGCCAAATAATAAATGTCCTTTGTGTATTAAACCATTGATTCATTGGGTTATGTGTTTTTTCAAATTATTTTGTTGTTCCTTCGCGAATTCAGTCGGAATATTAGAACTTCGCGTAAGTCTTGCGCCACAGTTAAATTTGAAATGATGGAGAACAATAGCGCTGTCGTCTTTGAATTCTACTTTTAGTAAATATTATATCTATGAAGTAAATCTCAACAAACGCTTTGCTTTTCTCCATAATTTTATTCACCCGTAAACATAAATTGCTGCATCTAAGTGTTTTATTCCATATCCTATAATAATGCCAAATTAATAATTAAATTCAATAATTCATTTTAGCTTTGTTTGAAATTGTCCTGCTTCTTCGGATGATCATAGCCAACGTCCCTGTTGCAGAAGCTGTAAATATGGAAGTTAAAACTGCGTACTCCATCATCCTATCTGGAATAGGTCTGGTTTTTAGCTTCTTGGTCACGTTTCTCTGTAAAATCTTGTACTCAAAATACGTCCAACAAGTGCCACCATCAACATCTGCACATTTTGCCATTATTCAAGAAAGTGACTAATTCTACGAAACATGCTAACGGTTTTACATATAAAGGATTATGAACATGCAGTAGATATCCTCTTTGAAGGAATTCGTATGTCAAATTTGATTGACAATAATATTCTGGACAAACGTCAATGGGATTCACCAAATGAAGTTTAAAAATTAGTTTGGTGTTTGTTATAGACAAAACTACAGGTAGATTTTTTTTTTATTTTCTTGCTTATGTTTGGAAGCACCGTGGTGAATTGTTCACTTGATAACAAAATACATTTTTTTAATCACTAGAGTGTTTCCAATCGTAATTTGATATGTTTTCCCTTTCTAACGCATTATTTTTTTCGTTTTGTCTATTTAGCTAAGCATATGAGGAAATTATTTCACCTACCTGTTGTTGTTGATCATGTATTCATTTATTATTTATGATCGAGATGAATTTTGAAACAGAATATTGGTTTTACGAAAATAAAATATACATGAAAGAAAAAGGTAACGCATCATGATCAAGCTAAACAATCCAATTAAAAAAAAAACTACAAACTGAGTGCAGAGCAAGGACAGACACTTTAAAACATCAGGAGTGGGGTCTGGTGCCATGGAGGAGTACATATCCCTTGTCGACCCGTCATACACGCCTTTAGCTCTTTGTTTTGGCCAGACAAACGAAGTAATCCATTGTTGAATAAATAATGATAGTTATAGTTATAGTTTGTAATATTTACATAGCGCCCGACCTCTGATCTAAAATGTGCAGTTATATAATGTAAGAACTGTTTCTGAAGTTTATCAAACACGTTTTATTTTTATTTTTTTTTTTTTAATTTATTTATTTATTTTTTATTTTTTTATTTTTTTATTTTTTTTTATTTTGGATCGAGGGGTGGGCTCATATTTTAATTCTTTGCTATAGGTACTCAAATACACCTAATTTCTACAAAATTCAAGAACATTGCAATTTAACAAAGCCTGAATTTTTACTATCTGGACTCTCAGAGGAAACTTTGATAGGGAATGGAAGCAGCGAGTTTTTTTTCTTTATATTGATGTTTGAAATTGGACATACTGACTTGGCCAATTAGTTGGTATATGGACAGGGCCATTTTATGCATTAAATAAACCTAGCTCTTTGAAGTGTATGTATTTGTGTCTGGAGGGGGGGGGGGGGGGCTTACTTCGTATGTTGATTATTGTATTTTAATGCACTTGCAAAAACTGTTACATTTTGTACACAAAATTGATTTTAAAAAATAGGTTTACTTGTTACTTATATATTATTTTTCAGATACCACAACCTTGTAAGTACGTATATGTTTTGTGGTTAGGGAGGGGGAGGTAATAGTACATACCTTTTTCACAGTATATCATGTTTTTTTCGATATCACAATTAATTTTATCAATAATAGTATTATTGTTTTTAATTTGCAAAATATTTTCAATCATTTTTATATCAAACTAGACTAAGTCATTAAGAGGAGTATTTTTTTTTTTAAATTTATCCACTTATTTATTCGCGAATTCAGTCGCAAAAGAACAGCGAATATATATAAAGTCTGCACCACAGTAAAATTTTAAATGATGGAGAACACTGAAACGTATTTATGAACTATTATGACAATTATTGGATACACAATTAAAGTCATTTAGTGGACTATTACTGAAGGATTAAAGAAATGTCCTTCTTCATAGTTCATTTTCTTAGAATCTTCACCCTTGCTCCCATATCAACTGATTTTTAAGTGATTCCACTTAAAGGAAAATGGCTTCAAAATTAATGTAAAACATTTGTCGTCACCATCACTGAAATATGTGATATCTAAATTAAATGGAACGTCTTATTCATGAAAAACATGTAGGTGGCACAGGACTGGTTTTTTTTTTTTTTTTTTTGTGCTCAAAAATAATTGGCAGGTGTTTTCAATAATACTGACCTTGATCTTAGATGTGTAGCACAAAACTGGAAATTTTCTGTTCCTGTTCATCGAGCTTTGAAAAATGTAAGAATAAAAATCTAACATATTGGACCCAATTGAGGACAATGGGACCGGTCTAAAACTTTCACGAAATTTGATTTTATTTTTACTACTCCACCAAGTCCAAAAAGCACACATGACCATGTATACGTCTCCCACTAAAATTAAATGTGAAGATTACGAACAGTTATCATGTTCAAAGTCCAATCAAACAGCACAAATTGTGAGCAGGACAAAGAGGAACCTCTGAAAAGAGAGGTGGGTGCCATGGAAGAGAGAGCACACCCGCCATGTGCCCCTTGTCATGGTCGGGTAAACAGAAAAATCTGTAGATAATTCATTGTGAATTTAATTGCCTAAAATGAAAACCAATGTCTGTGCTGATCACAGATCAGCGAGAAATGTTGGATCATTCAGTTTCCTTTCAAACTACATTGTTTTTATATTCTAAATCATGAGATCCACTTTTTGTGAAATGTGGTTTTTGTATGTATCTTCTTATTTCTGTTCCAAATTCTACGAATGATAGTGGCGACAAATTAAACATGAAGAAAATTTCGAAGTGCGGCACTACCCTCCTGATGAATACACAAAATTTCCCAGCAAATTAAACACCTGAAATACACATTCAAATTCGACGTTTTCCCATTTTTACAATATTTGACGGTACTTTATTTAAATCTTTCCTGTACCAGCTCATCTCTTAAAGCTGAAAATCATTTTCACGTACAAAATATAGTATGTTTTATTTCAGTGAATCTCTTATACATCACTTTCAAAAATGCGGTTATGCAATATTTTTGCATTTGCTTTGTTTTTCCTAAATAAATGAACTAATTTGAATGCCATTTTTGTGAATAGTCACACGTAGAAACCTCTGCTAAAGTGACGTCTCAATGAGGATAACGAGATAGAAATGAAAATAATTGTGATAATGAAATATGAATATAATGCAGAGCAGCGAAAATTCAAATCTTGAGTAAAGTTTTAAATATCCAAACGTAAATATACAGATTTTTTTAGTTTTGTTAATGTTATTGGTGTGTTAATCACACAGACTTGTCAATAAGGCATATTTCTTTTTATGAATCGCGCTAGTGTACTTTATGAAATATGCCTAAGTGACAAGTCTGTGCGATTTACACACCTTTAACATTCACAAAACTAAAAAGAAATCCTTTACCAATTGGAATAAAAATAAAAGAATTATCCATGTTGAACAAAACGTATCAAGCACAATATAGAAGACATCTCACATAGACGTGAACAATTGGTTGAATTAATATATAAAAGACGAGCAAAAAAATTAAAATAGTTGAAAACCGTGGTACAGCTCTCGTGTTTATTAACGATAAAATTTCAAGAAAAAGGTGAATGTCGAAAGTAGTTTCATATAAAGATGTCTCAAAGGACAATAAACATCAAAGATACGTCCTACTATCAGGCTATCATATGAAGAAGTTTATCATTTTTAGACATAGGATTCAAACTACTATTATTCCACATATATTATATTTAAATCAACGTTTATAGAAAACAAGAATTAAAATAAACTCATTGTGAAGTTACTGTCTTCAAAAGTGGTCTGTAAGAATCCTACAGATATACATGTATCATATGACAAATATGTGAAATATATATATCAAACTTAAATGTTTTCTTATGAGACAGCAATTATCAAAATTACTTGAAGCCAATTTTATGCAACTAGGGATGTGTAATTTTAAAAGCAAATCAATCTTGTGTACCGGTATGTTCTTCTCTGCAAACGAAAAAAATAACAAAACATGTGACATAATTTCTTAAATGAATTGCATTTGGGACAACATCATGCAGAAGAGACATGAGTTAGATAATCAGTTTTTGGTATTGAAGTTTATTTTATTAACGACTTATTTTCTTAATACATGTACATGATGTATTTTCTCTCAAATACAAGGGAAAAAAAATACTGTACCATCAATTCTATACAGACTTTATTTTAACATAACTATTTCTTACCAAGTGAAGTGACCGTGCTTTAAATGGTTTTGGTGACGTGATAATCCAACCTGGCGTTGCAATGGCTGCAATCCAAAAAATAAATATAATGGACATCAGATGAAAGTACTTAATATTCATTTCTGTTGTGTTGTGTTTTTAGTAACTTTAAAATTTTAGAATCATTCTCATGTTTTCATTCAAAATTGTAAGGTTACTTGTTTTGTCAGTGAGAGGTTATAAGTGTCTGTATTTTTAAAAAAAACAGGGGTTAAGTGTCACTGTGTTTGTTTATCTTGGGTAATTGCCTGGGACATCCTTGACATGCAGGTTAATGAGGTGTGTGCTTTGACCTACCTATTGTGTAACTTTTATAAATTGATATTTCCATTGAAGACAAACAATATTTTTAAAACAATTAATAGATCTCAGAACACTAAAATATTTCAACACAGAATGCAATTGTGCTATTGGTTCTACTTAAAGTCACATTTAATTTAAATGTTTATTAATAAGAGCAATTAATAGATCTCAAAACACTAAAATAATTCAACACAGAATGCAATTGTGCTATTAGTTTTACTTAAAGTCAAATTAATTTAAATGTTTATTAATAAGAGTTCTAAACTTATTTTTTCAAGAGAAGACATAGGAATATTTATGTGTACTGCCAACATGCGGACAATCCAAATCCTCCAAAACACAATAAAATATTAAATGATTTCTACAACCAAAGTCAATAAATATGGAGGTTCAGCTCCAGTGTAGAAAGTAATAATTTATTCCTCTCATTCTTTATAGCAGGAACCATGTCTCAACTGTCCATGATAGAGAATCCCTCATTTGGGCATTCAGTGAAATTGTTAGGTCTAAAATATGAAATGAAACCAGAATAAAACCTTACAGGAATCTGTACTGAATCTGCAGGAACACATTCAAACTTAATGGATATCATTGACATTACCATATAACTTTTAAATGATTTAATTTGAGGGTGTAAAAACGTGGAAGTAATCGATTATTAATTGATTACATTCCAAAAGTAATCAATTAAAATCGATTACAGGACAAAAATGAATGTAATGGATTAATAATCGATTACACAAAATTCCTCTAAGTAATCGATTATTAATCGATTATATTACATTTTTCAGTAATCGTGCTCATGCCTGGTACAAATGGAAAATTGCAGAATACAAATAGAAAACTTTGAAAATGACAGTCTAAGTAAAGCTAGAACATTTATAAATATACATTCTTAAAACAGTCATTTTTATAAAGTCGCCTGCGTGGCGCAGTGGTTAGAGCGTCTGCTCTAGAGTTGCGGAGTAAGGAGTTGATCCTTACGTCGCGGGTTCGAATCCCACTGTGGGACGTGGGGACCGGTCTTTCGGATGAGACCGAATAAACCGAGGTCCCGTGTCGCAGTAGGTGCTGGCACGAAAAAGAACCCTCACTGCTCAATGGCCGTAAGTGCCGAGTATAGGTTAGAATTTGTAGCCCTCCACCGGCAAGTGGTGGCGTCTCCATATGAGTGAAAAAATCTCGAGAGGGACGTTAAACCACTTACAATCAATCAATCAATCATTTTTATAAGCGGACCCCAGAGACAGTTTTCGATTTAACGTCATTTTTTTTTAATGTTTTACAAATTATTGCTGTGTTTCCCAATCACAGACTATAGTTTCTGAAGTCCGGTATTACTAAATTTTTTACACTATTCAAAAAATCTGTTTCCTAGAAAATGCCTCTCATCCGGGTACTTCTTTTTTAAAATCCTATTCTCTTGTATTGGGAGATTTTCCGTTTTCACAGTACAGTTTAAAAAATATCAATGTAGAGATCCCTTTCACCATCAATTTAAAAAATATATGACTACCTGACTTTTCACCATGAATTTAAAAAAAATATGACTACCTGACCTTTCATGATGTAATCAAAAAATTATGACTCATGGAATATTTTTTTGCGTTATAATAAATATATCACACTACCAAATGTAAAAGAAGTTTTGTAAATATTTCATTATTGTACAAAAATAAAAATATCTAGAGTATGGACATGTACAGAATGTAGAAACTCCATGTACAATACAAATAAAATACTATAGAATACAAGTGGGGAAAAATAGAATATTGCAATGTTGACGTGCAGTACTAACGTGTGATGTATTATATGGAGTTCTTTAGTAAGTTTTCGGGTTTTGGCAAGGGGAATAATTCTTTGGAGAAGCATTTTATTTGCATTGTTTACACAATGACAACAATATTTAATCAAATTTTGGATAATGACAATAATTTCACGGCAAACATAGATTATATCGAAAACGGACCTTAGGCGATATTTTCTGAGCTTCCTGTTTTTCTGAATTTTAATTGTTTGTATCTTGTCTACATGTGTTAAATAAAGGGGGTGGTTTTTTACAATCAGTTTATGGATGTACATGCACTATACTTGTATATCAACAGGCAAGTTTTCCTCCAGAATATGAATTAAAACAAAATGCATCTTTTGTTTATTTTCCCTAGCAGTAACTATTGATCGATTGTTCATTGGCAAAACAAGTGACAGGCCCTACTTGCCGATTAATTCGCTTCGAAAATAGCATGTGCAAATTATAATAACTGATGTAATTGATTAATTAAAAGAATGTTAAAACATCTCTGTAATAGAGGAATTAAATAAAAGATGAATGAATGAATGACTTGGATCCAAATTAAATTGAAATACACACGTTGCAGCATTTACTTTTTATTATCTCGTTAATTGTGTCAACATTTTGTATTTTGTGTTGGATTTGCATTTAAGATTCATTTCTCTATGAGCGACATAATTTACTTTTATATTCAAACCTATAATAAAAAATAAGCATATTACAGCACTGAACAGTTGTGCTTAGCTTTAGACCAATATTTCTTACCTGAGTTATACCTTTGTTATGCCTGCATTTGCCTCTGAACCTGATTGATTATATGCAAGAACAACATGGAAGTGTTTTTTTCAGAATTAGCAATGATTGTTACGCATGCTTCCTTTTATAAACATTATGTTGAAAAATTCGCGATTACATCAACATCGGTCTACAAAAAATTATGTCATGTAGACAAAAGTGGAATATGTTATGATCATAAAAACTTTTACTACTTTTACTTTCACTTGTATCTACAACTGTATATGATATTTATTTTTCTGCATAAAATGTTTAATCTCTTTGAAGATATTGTTAAATTTATGTTAATGTAAATTATACCAAAATAATAGAGATGCATGAGTTTCCACACTAACCAATAATTATATATATATATATATATATATATATATATATATATATATATATATATATATATATATATATATATATATATATATATATATATATATATATATATATATAGTGAAATTGTAGTAAAAGTCCACGGTATAGGTAGGTTATAAATTAAAATAAAATCCAAGATAAACAAACAAGTTCACATTTAATTATTACACTAAGCGCTTTCGCCGTGAGGCTCTTCAGAGTGTAACAAAGTTAAACTTTGTTACACTCTGAAGAGCCTCACGGCGAAAGCGCTTAGTGTAATGATTAAATGTGAACTTGTTTGTTTATCTTGGATTTTATTTTAATTTATATATATATATATATATATATATATATATATATATATATATATATATATATATATATATATATATATATATATATATATATATATATATATATATATATATATTCTCAGCTTCAATGATCATTGAAATGCTCGTTAAAAACTATAAGCATTTCTTCAATGTTTCACTTTGGTCATCACTTTAAAAATGGACAGTGAATTAAGTGATTATTCTTTCATACAATTGTGCAATACATTTTGGTTTTGACTTAAATATTTTACACATTCCCTCTGAGCTAACATCAATTGTGGTTTGGCCTTTCTCATTATGAATGCATGGGATAAGTTAATTCCCAAAGAAATAAATAAAGACGAGCAATCCTAAACGACAGAATTTGAATAATGCGAGTAAATATTTCTGTCTATTTTTAGATATGACAGCACAATGCATTACGTGCATGCCTTTCTTGAAATGATTCGAAATGATTGTATATTTTCTTTATTTATTTCAAACATTACAAAAATTAAAGTGTTACACATGTAATCAGATATTACCGAAATATGTTTTTTTTTTTTTTTTAAATATTGATAAAGGAACAACATTAGCATGTGTTCTCGTTCTAATTATGGAAAATAAAACTCTGATACTTCATAGATCTTTTGAGCACCTGGAGAGTTTCAATTTTTATTTTTATTTGGATATTAAGGATTTACATTAAACAACCATTTGCCAAAACCATCAAACCTCTATTACATTAAAGATATAACAAATGTGTTGCATGATTATGTATGTTCTTCCTCTTTGGGTTGTTCTGTCCCTCTGACGAGTGTATTTTTTATTTATGCATTGAAACTCTCTTCATAACAAAGATCTTAAATAATCGCCTGGCAAAGAAAGATGTTCGAGTGAACATTCCATTACTAAATAAAGGTGGCTAAAATATAGGATATGTCTGTTAGTCTGTAAGTCTGTAAGAGGTCTCAGTAGGAAGTCCTAGATCTCCATAAACACTAAAAATGGGGTTTGGGTCAATAGTAGTAGAAAGTATAATGTATACCTTTAGTATAAGTCGTATCTCACTTGGAATTCTTCATTTGGAATTTCCAAATCACCATTCGGAGTTTTGGAACAAATTTCCAAATGGTTCCAAATGACTTCCAAGTTATTTTCAAGTTGTTTCCGAATGACTAAACTTAAGATTTTTCTAGAAATGTCCAAATGATTTCCGAGTTGCTTCCAAATGACTTCCGAATAACTAAAAGAAATGTGATTCAACAAAATAAAGCAAGATTTCATTGACTTGTACAGTATCTAAACATGTTATTTGTTAAGATGACAAACTGCCAGCTATTTGATAATATATATATATATATATATATATATATATATATATATATATATATATATATATATATATATATATATATATATATATATATATATATATAGACATCTCATAGAAAACACTATTCTTTTGGCATCATTTATTGCATTTGAAAAAGACAAACCTTCCTGATAAAAGATTATCCTGTAAAACTGTTTTTAATTGAAAATTTCACTTCAATTTTTGAAAATTTCAAATCCAAGTCACAATAATTTTTAAGAATAGAAGTAATCTAGGCATTCTCTGGGTTCATGTATTTACATAAGTAGTAAAAGACGAACACGTATTATCATCAGATACAAGCACTGACATGTATCGAGATGACGAGTAATTCCCAAAAATATTGACACCTTTCACAGTTTCAGCAATGATCAATCTGACAGTATTGGTCTAACTGTTTTCCCAAGAGAAGTGCGACATAAAAAGAAGATACAATTGAAGGAGTCATGAACTTAAAAGGTGTTAATTATCTCTATTGAATTACATATACTTCATAGTAGCTCAATCCTCCTTTAATGAGATCATGAAGCAACACTCTTTATGTTTGAACCGCCTGATTTCAAATTCCACGAGGTCGAACCCGACAGAAGACCTCGAACCCGATTACCTGATAACATAACATCTGCTCGTTAAATATATAGACTAAATTTCATCTCTGCACTTCAAAATGGTTCCAAATAGATTCCAAATGAAATTCAGATTCTTCCAAATAAAATTCTTCCAAACGACTTGGAAGTACTTGGAATTCCAAATACTTCCAAATACTTCCAAGTAATTCCAAGTGACTTTGAATTCCGAATGAGAATCGACGGGGAGTTGGACCTTCTGCACGGGTTCTACTTTCTTGATGTAATACATATATTTCCCAAAATCATTAATAGCGGTAAAGGGTGTTATTAACTAACACTGTATTTTCACAGCAGAGGACTTTCCAGTCTTGTAACCTACATTCATTGTATATAAACTTCAATTGGTACCACCATCAGTACTAGGTTAAATTGGTTATAACGTAGTAGTTTGGGTCATAGGAGATAAGAACCCCAGTATTTAAATTTGGAAGTACCGGTAATCATTATCAATATATTTCCCCTACATACCAGGAAATGTTGTTTTAGCTGAAAATTTATAGCTGATACTTTTTTTCTCTCTCCAAAAATTAATGGATTAAAGCTTGCACCACTTAGTGAAAGCATGGGCATAACTTTAGAAGTTTGTGATGGGTAGTTAGCATGCGTATTTAAATATTTTTAAGAGGTTGCATTGATAGGTTTGGTTATGTACTCTCACAAGCAAGTTGGGAAAGGAATATAGATACAATATATAAGAATAATAACATTTATATGCTAGGATACGTAATTATGAGAATCAATTGATTTAGTGTATTTAACATTTTTCATCTGAAAGTAAGATTCATACAGATTAAGTGTACAGACTCTAGTAGAAACTGGTGGTATCTTGTTTCGACGAAGGCGTCTGCTGAAGCTTAGCTCGTTAATAATCAAAATAAAGCACTACACTTAGTATATTTCATCTGTTTCACACTTTTGTAATTTGGAAAAATAGATTTATTAAAAAGGATTAATTTCAAGGCAATGCATTTTACAGTGTATTTGTAGACTATATATTCCAAATCCTTCTTCTCAGCTTGCTTCTGTAAAAAACGTAATAATGGATGTGTTGCCCTTTGGTAAATACCATTCAGTTAAGCATCAAACTGATTAAGGTTCATATCCCCCCCCCTCCCAGCCACTCTTATAAATATGCTCCAATGCTTAGATTTTTCCAAAAGAAACATATTTATAAGTAAAATACAAACATTTTTAGCATATCTTGTGGGATAAAAATTGGACAAAATGGCATTTTGACATCACAGTTTATAAGGGAATGTTATTCATTTATATTTATCCTTTGAAGAGTTATCTCTCTTGTCCAAGTATCAGTAGACCTTAATACCATTCAATTATCACGCAAACAAAACAGCAAGGTCTTGCATGACAATGAATGAATATTGCTACTTTAAATTCAGTTGCATTCACATTATACAACAAGGAACTTAAATCTAAAGATTTTAAAATAGCTAGACAATACTGTATATGCATACTAGGACTGAATTTCTTTTCAGTCTTGCAACAGAATTTTTAAATAATTTCCTTATTTTAATTGTCATTTTGGGTCAAAGATACATTGTGTTTTCATAGAGAATACGAGAAACCCAGAGGCTAGATTTTTTAAAGATTTTTGTTCACTAGTCAATATGTCCAGTACAATTTACATGAATGAAAAATATTTTGTTAATGCAGGTCTGTAGGGCTGATAAGAGGATCATTAAAATCCGGATTGGAGTGAGTATGCTAAGTATAGCCTCTTTTTTAAAAGTGAGTTACTCTAAATCAGTAAATGTTTTTTTCAGGTTGGGGAATTAAAAAAAAAGAATTTGTTCTGTTGAAAAAATATGCATAACCTATGAGCCGTCTGTCACTTAGTTGTGTCATACCTTGGTCAGCAATTTTCAAACTGTATGCATCAATATTTTAGATAGTATGGGTCAATCTTTCTTTGCTATTGGGAATAAGATGATTGAACTTTAATACATGTAGTATCAAACCACTAAATCCTGTCAAACGACTAGTAATGTAATATTTATCATTACTTCTATACAAAAAGAGATGTCTCATGGCATTCAGGAATATGTAATTTAAACTTTGGTGTCTTTAAAAAATTATTCCATTGTCTTGAATGAATATTTTTTTATGAAGATGGACTTCACATGCTAATTATCAATTTGGGGATATCACATCACCTTGAATGATTTCGGGTAAGACTGCAATGTTTCAGACAGGGAAACAGTATATCCATCTTGATAAGTCT
Organism: Saccostrea echinata; assembly: GCF_033153115.1. NCBI lineage: Eukaryota > Metazoa > Mollusca > Bivalvia > Ostreida > Ostreidae > Saccostrea > Saccostrea echinata. The sequence goes on from NW_026889778.1 coordinate 37,262,819, forward strand.
TGGCTTGGGAACGGCTGTTGATGCCGGACTTATCCCCATCCATTTGATGGCGGAGTTACCTACCTCAATATATTTGTGGTGGGAACCTTGTGGCGTAAGCGAGCGGCAGTGAGTAATTTTATCCTTTACAGTGATGTAACTGTTTAAAAATTAAAAGCTTCCCGGTTGAATATATAAATAAGTACTTGACCTTTGCACCTCCCAAGGTCAAGGGTTTAACCTCTGCACATTGCAGGATCAAGGATTTTACCATTTGTTGTGAGATTATGACATTTGAAATACGGACCTTAAACCTTAATTCCAATGATGGTTATGTGAAAATAAACAGCCTAGTTAAATATATAAATAAGTACTTAATCTTTGCACCTCCCAGGTCAAGGGCTTGACCTCTGCACCTCCCAGGGTCATTGTTTTAACCATTCGTTGTGAATTATGAACTTTGAACCTTAATTTGATGATGTTGTTGTGAATGTTGCTTTTTTGTGTTGCTGGGCTTTCCTGTTGTTTCGGAGGACGGTCGATTGTTGTGTTGGGGCCTGCTTGTTGTACGTTTTTGGCGGTCCATCCACTGTTTTGCAAGAGACACTAATAGCATTGATAATTATTCGTGTCTCTGCAATTACAATCGTACCCAATATACACCAAAATAAAATCCTTAAAATTTGTGCTTTGTGTCTAGTTTTGCACTTCTCTGAGATAACTTCCTTGAAAATTTGAGATACTTTGTAGTGTAATATATTTTTTTTTTAAATTCCATGTTTTGTGATAGATACACAAAAACACGGAAGGAAAAAGTGTATATGATTGAATTAAGCGGACATGACTTCCCAATTACTAGATATGCTTTACGTTCAGTCTCGAAGGTTGTCTGATGTTTTTGCCTCCTATTTTACCTTTCTTTTCACACTGAGTGAATGAGTGAAGCACATTCCCAATCTTCAATGTATTTGACAAGAAAATGCATTGCAGTCCTGGCTATAGTTTTTGCATTCATTACACTCAACTTATGGCTTGTGGCTATGGTAACACCAGGATGGTTTATTGCATCGTGGGAAAATATTGACCCACTCATAATACAGAAGGTAAGAAAAAGGTGTGAAATTCTGAAGAAGATTGAGGATAAAGTGCTGGATGGGGTGGGGAGGGAATGAGAAGATACGAGAAAAAGAGGAGGGGATACCTATAAAGAATTTTCCCTGCATATCTTCAATGATGATGATATCCTTCATTTCTTTTTTCCCAAAAAACACAAAAAGGATTTTAAGGAGGTCATTGACAAACAAGTTGATGAAACAAGAATATCAACAGTCTCGTTTAAAGTCATCATTACGTAGGTTCTATGGTCGATACAATGACCTTATCAGCATATACAATCTATCATTAAGTCATATCCCGACTGACATTTTTCATACTAATTGTTAGGCCATTATTTAGACACTGAATTGTCGACGGATCTTTCCATTATTTTCCGATAATGACAAGGAACACACGGCGGATGTGACCGATTCGCAGGGGATGCTCACTCCTCCATGGCACCTGATCCCACCTCTGATGTTTTTGGAGGTCCTTGTTCGCTCTGCTCCTGATTTGTATTGTTTTAATGGACTTTGAGATTGAATACTGTTTGTTATTTCCATATTTCATTTTTAAAAATTAAGCATCATTTTGATTACAAGACTTTTTTCCAGAGTAGTTGGTTAAACTAAGATAACTTTTATCCAGACAAATGGACGATAACCGATTAATCATGATAAAACAGCAAACTGGTATCTATTACAGCTGGTTACAATTTCTGATAAAGATTTGCATTTCCCTGCATTTCTTCTAAATGGACGCTATGTTTTTTTTTTTTCAAATTTCACAGGTTTCAAGACCTTTATGGAAATGGATCAGGAACTTTGGTGATCCCTTTGAAAGAGTAAGAGTAATTGACGAGATGTCTTGATATAATCTTCAAAGATCGAATGATAAAAGTTCTGAAACTTTTTTATATTACATTTTAACAGATTCAGATTTAAAAAAAAAAATAGTTGTTGTTTCATTTCTAAAGTACAAAAAGCAGTGAGTAGAGGATGGACACATATTTTCATAGGAGAATCCAAATTGTTCTTTTTCCTTGATTAAAAATGTCAAACAACTAATAATTACCGTATAGTATGTAATTTTAGAGTAGGAAATCTTTGGAATACTTGAAATCAAACATGAGAGGGAAATATTTTGGCGGATAAACATTTTAAAAACTTACATAATATCTAAAAACTTTTTTTTATTTAATATCATTTTTTATCAAACCTTCAAATATTAAACATTGCAATGTGTGTGCCATGCCGAGGGTGTTGTCAAGACTTAAACCTGTCCATAGTTCTCAAAAGAGAATAATATAATATTATGATAATCATCCGATATTTTTATTGATCATTATTATTGTGTACATATTTCAACGATAAAGGAAAGGAAAAAGTGATTTAAAAATTAACCATATTACTCTACATAAACTTTCTCAAGAGGTTGGCATTTTTTGGCAAGTTTTTTAATCAAACAAATAATTCTCATCTCGCCAAAATAACCATAAAATCAAAATGCATTCTAATTAGATTTGAGTTTTTAATTGTTAATCCTCGGTTAAACATCGCATGTAAGTGGTTTACGTACAAATGAAATTTTGACAATTAAGACTGGAGACTTAAATTTATTTACTATTTCTTTAAAAAGTTAAGGAAACATCATTTTGCTATGACGAACAAGAAATGTTTGTAAAACATTGATGCCCCCGTATGACAGCTCATGCCGAAGGTTAAAGTTCCATTTCAAATGACAGTCGAACGTCAAGGTCAAAAGGTATCCTAAGATAGGTCCTGTCAGAAGAAATACACAAGTGAAATATAAAAGCCCGAGTACCAAATGTTCAGAAGTTATAGCCATGTTTAAAATTTTCCAAAAGCAGGTTAAACTCCTGGGTCAAGGTTATAAGGTGAAAAATCTTGGTTACCGAAAAAAGTAATGTCACAAGGAAAACACATGTGAAATATGAAAGCCCTATAGAACCAACCGTTCAGAGACTTTGGCCAGCTTATAAGTCTTTCAAAAGTAGGTGAAACTAAGTTCTGGTGAAGGTTATAATTTGATAACTTTTATAAAAGAAAGTCAAACTCAAAAATCAAATTGTTGGTACGCAAAGACAGAGCATGTCACAAAGAATACACATGTGAAATATGAAAGCCCTAGCTCTAACTGTTAGGGATGAAACGATACGCTTCCTTCACGATACGATACGTATCGTATAATTTTGACTCGGTTCGGTCATTTTCGATACGATACATCTTGATAGAACAGAAAATAGGGGATTTTGCACCGTGTAACAAACCGATGAATAATACCGCGGTGAACCGTTTCACCCCTACTAACTGTTGAAATGTTAAGGACAAGGATACAGTTTTTGCAGAAAGACAGACGGACAGACCAAAAACCATATTGATTCGAATCTTCAATTAAGAGGCCATAAAAATTAGGAGGAAATTGATCAATGTCCATCTGTGTATATCTATAACTCCTTTTTAGTCGAGTGTTTTGCTTTCAAACACCAAATGAAGTACCGCGGTAAGTTTATTTATAGCTATTGATGTTCTTTTTCAGCCCCATTTAAACATAGATGTAGAAATGAGCATATGGTATTGCTCAGTGTGTTACAATGATACTTGCGACCAAGTTTCTTGTCAGAAACTTATTGGAGAAGCATTATGCAGTAAATATGGAGTAGAGTCAGAAAAGCGCTTTCGTAAGTTCTGTAAAATAAATGTGCCTTTGATCTTAAAGAATACAAACTAAAGTACCTTCAGTGCGTCTGTTGTAGAAAAAAAAGTTAACATGAAATTCACATAAACTGAATAAAGATAATTTTTTACACTGATTGTAAGTGAAAGGATTCTCTGGCGAACAAAATACTAAGAATACATTTTTTTTGTATTTAGAGGAATTACAAAGATAATTCATTTTCAATTAATCCATGGTTTTCATGTCCAAAGTATCAAAGTTTTGAGGGTCTTTATCGCAAAGTTTTCTTCCGAATGATATAATATTCGAGGTTTGTCCAAAAAAGTCGTAGACAATATTAATAACTTTTTATACAATCGAGCAATACTAATCAAATTTTGCATGACAAGCATTTATTTATTTTCCCTTGAAATAGTGAATTCTTAAATAAAATTCTATCATAATAATTTTATTATAAGAAGTTGATGTGGTTTGTCGGTGCATGAACAAAATCTGGAATGATTTAAACGTATGTTATTACAATTGCATTTACTTCTCTAATATTTGTAAAATATCAAATACGAAATAATATCAGTTAAATAAGAAAAGAAATATGCGTAACATGTCAAATTTTCAAGTAAATGTCTTCAGAGGCAGAGGAGTAGTGACATAATTTTCCAAGCGTATTCCGAATCGAGTTGCTGCACATGACGTAATCAGTGACGTCAAATAACTTCCCGGCGTACAGATATTTCATAAAATATTGTTTTGAATATGGTTTGAACCCCTCCCCTCAGAGATGAAAATATATTTAGAAGTGACATAACACACTAGAATATTAGCAGAGAAGTAGTTTATATTTAGTATAAGAGATTTTTATGACTTAGCACCAAAAAAAAGGAAGGCCATAGAAGTAGTGTAATGGTTGTTTTATTCAGTCGGTGGGGAACGTCCTCCTGGATCACGACCGACGTTAAAGTTGTTTTTTCTGCCTTGTGCAATGTAAGTCGACCTTGCAGGACTAAATTTGAATCTAATGAAGAGCAAGAAGGACAGTAGAGACTTGAAATATATTCCCGAATCAAGAGTGTTTTTCAGTGTATTTGAAAAAATCCAACGTGTTCTTGCGCAGAAGGGCCAGTATTTAAAAAGGAATGTTCATGACGTGATAAAAGAGACGAAAATTACATTTGCTTTCGTCCGCCGGTGTACAGATATATGCTTATTATTATTATTGAACTTAAAAAGTATAATCATTTAATGTTTCTTTTGACAATGACAAGAAAGGAAAGTTTTGTTAGCAAAAAGAAACTCAATTGTTTACCCTGTCTACGACTTTTTGGGACAACCCTTGTACAAATAAATGTAGCACGAAGCCAGGTTTTGTCGAATGTTTTAGAGATATTTTGGTCAGGATGTCCCGCAAGACTAAAATACTGTAGATTAAGATTTTTATCTTTGATAAGATTTTTTTTGGATTATTTTAGGAAAGTTAATTAGGCTTAGAGCACCCATGTCCATGGTGAATAATGACCAAAAGCCGAAATTTTCATTGTATATTATTAATTTTAAGTACTTTTATAATTATCAGAAACCTAAATTGTTATCGGTAGAGGTATACAAAAATTTAAAGGACTATTACTTTTGTTTCCCTTATGAGATCCTTTCATAGAATAATTTTGTGTTTCTCAATTTCAACTCATTTCTTGTACGATAATTTTGTCTAGATGAGGATGTCTATTTTGCTCTCTAGTAGATGTCTGGGGTATTCAAGCATTGCAACTTTAATTAAATTATTATAAATTACATATATCTTAATTGATAAGTTGTTTTCACTAAAAAACTCAAGACATTTATAGCTTAAATGCCTAGCGAAGGATTTCCTTAACTTGAAAATACATCTATATATTCTGTCTGGGCTAATTTGAACAATTGTTTAATCTTGTTTCTTTCAGCTTTTTTAATTGATAGTCAAGTGTGGGGTATCCTAGCAATAATTTCTTGCTTGTGTAGTTTAAATCTTCTTGTGTTCAGCTTTGGTAGTGCCGTCAGGGTTAGAGCTGGAGGAATCGCCATGTTGATGGCAGGTAAAAATTAATATTTGTACTTATAGCCATGATGTTCATTTTTATGAAAATGTAAAAGTTTTAAGCATTGATTAACTGAGAGCTATTCCAGTACACTTATTTTATTGATACCTCTGTACAGCATTGTCATCTTTGAATTTCCGAAAAAATTAGAAAATGAAAATTCTATGAAATAGATCTGAAATCAGAAACAACGAGAACTTGGCCTATCACCATACGTAATTTTATTCACTCCTTTGAACAAAAATTACTGTCTCTGAAAAGTATACTTCAATAAAAAATGATTATGTGAAATCAATAATTATATTAACTATTTTATTTTAGCTTTGTTTGAAATGTTCCTGATTCTTCGCATGGCTAAGGACAACATACCTGTTGCAGAACTTTTAGATATGAAGGTCAGGAATCCTTACTCCGTCATTTTCGCCGGAATCGGTCTGGGTTTTAGCTGCCTCGTCATGATCCTCAGTAAAATTTTGTATACAAAATCAGGCCAACAGGTTACTGATTTGCCTCCACACCATACTGTTCTTCAAGAAAGTGATTAATTCTACAAAATGCTTGCAAATATACTTATAACAGTAATTGTCTGAGTAATAAATATAATATTTTACAGAATAATTATTAAAGTTTGACAAAATTCACGTACAATAATGAGTTCAAGTCAACCAGGGGCGTCGGCAGGTATTTGACATTGGGGAGGCAAAGTGGATCAAAACAGGAGGCGGGGTGGGGAAGGTTCTAACTGACCAGTTCAGACTTTCACCAAAATCATTTTTAGACAGGGTCACTGTCAGTCGAAATCTAAAATGGATGCCTTGTGCGTAACACCTTCATGAAGCATTATATTTTTAAAATTCTAAAATCTTATATGTAAACAAACTACTCGGATTTGTAATATTATACTGCTTTACCGCTTGTTTACTTCCGGAAATGTTAGATTAACTAGGACCTTTTTAAGTTTGGTCAATATTATAAGGTTCTTCGACTATTAATAAATTTGATACTGAGCGACTCATATATCTTGTAACAATGTTTATTTTTAAGTTCTTTTAATTTTAAATTTCTCTATTTTTTTTATGTATCAAAACCCTATAATAATCTACATCAGTAATGAAGTTTATGATATAATGAACTTTATTAATTTGTCTTCTAGTACTGTTTCGGTATTTTGATTTTTTTCCCCATTATGTTAGCAGCTCAAAAACATCACCTGATAAAGAAAAGTTGTTTTATATGTTTTTACTTAAATTAAATGAAAGGTTCTTTGGACTTAGTTTCAGAAAAATTGTCCTTTATTCTGCTTTATTGTAAATTTGATACGAACCATGTTTTTTTTTTCTTTGCAAAATTAACAAGGTTGTACAAAATCTTAGGTCTCAAAGTTTGTTTAGTGTTTGATAAAGACAAACATACATGTTGAATTTTTTTTATATAATGATTGGAAATGTGAATCTTATTGGCACTTCAGTGAGTTGGTGATTTGATAACCCAAATACAATTCATATGCACAAGAATGTTTCCCTTTGTAATTTCATGTGTTGTTTCCTTCTTACACATTATTGTTGCCCTTTTTCATATTAACCTAAACTATAGTAAATATATAAAGCAATTATTTTATCTGCCTGTTGTGTTCATTATGGTAATTATTTAATAGATTCTGAAATAAGTTATTCATGTTACGAGAACAAAATATACATGAAAGGTGAAAATAAAGAAAAATAATAAAAATTAACAATCCAATTAATCATTACAAACTGAGAGCAAAGCAAACATAGACAACTTAAAACATCAGAGTTAGTATCAGGTGTCATGGAAACGTATGCATTTCCTATCGACCAGTCACGCATGCCATTAGCACTTTGATTTCATCTAGAGAAAAAGAAACAATCTATTGACGAATTAGTATGAAATTCATGGTTTAACAATTTGTATTAGAGGGATGCATGTATAAAATTACACTTCTTATATAAAATTTTACAGAAAAGTAGCATATTATAACATTACGCTGCTGATGACATCGGTTAAAGTTGATATTGATCATGTTGATAGCAGCATGTGGAAATCTTTATCTTAGCCGCTGATGATGTAGCGGAGGCACTTCAAGTCCCAGATGTATACAGTCATTGTGTTTAAGGTTGTAGAGTAATAAAATTCATTACATCAAAAATAGTCGAACATCTATTTCAGATACCTTTTATCTTTTAAAAATTTGAAATTAAAATCAAGTACGACAAGATGTGTTTGTAAAACACTGATGCCCCCCTATGACAACTTATTGCGAAGGTTAAACTTTCTCAAATACACATTAAATATATTGGTACACAAACTAAGGTCTTGTCTTGAAGAATATACCTGTGAAATATGTAAGCCCTAGCAGCATCCAATTTAAGTAAGGTCAAGGTAAAATGATCAAAATCAATGCTGCCCAAGGATAGGCCCTCTCACAAGAAATACACATGTGAAATATGAAAGCCCTTGCACCAACCGTTCAAAAGTTATGGCCGAGGTTAAAGTTTTTCAAAAGTAGGTCAAACTCCAAGGTTAAAGGGTCAAAGTTGTTGAAATCCAAAGTAAGGTTTCGTCACAAGGATTACATATGTGAAGTATGAAAGCCCTAGCACCAACCGTTTTAAAGTTTTTGCACATGTTAAAGTTTTTCAAAAGTAAGTCAAACTCATAGGTCAAGGTTAAAGGGTCAAGGTTTTTGGCATCAAAAGAACAGTCTTGTCTCAAGGATTACACATGTGAAGTATGAAGGCGCTGGCCTAGCATCAACTGTTCAAAAGCTATGGCCAAGGTTAAAGTTGGGTAAAAATTTGCAAAAGTGGGTCAAACTCGCAGGTAAAGGTCAAAAGGTCAAATATGATGGTACCCAAAGAAAGGAATTGTCAGAAGGAATACGCATGTGGAATATGAAAGCCATACCTCCAACCAATCAAAAGTTATGGCCAATGTTAAAGTTTTTGCGGACAACAGACAGACAAACAGACCGACAAACTGACGGACAGGGCAAAACCTATGTGCCCCATAATCTTCGATTACGGGAGCATAAAAATACAATCTTTGCTAATTAGTCTTTAATGCCCAGTTTTTTTTAATGCATCTCATTGTTAATTCCTTCTTTAACTTTCCTCAATTCTGAGTCACTAGAATCTTTTTTATGTGGAGTTTTATTTCCTTCACTACATTCACATTCACAATGAAATTGCACTTAACTGACACATGTTCACCACTTCATCCTGACCTGATAGTGTTACACTTGGAGTCATTATGCCTGGAAGTCAACATAAAAGTGAGGATTGTGGGAAATATTTATCAAGTGCGATAATTGTAACTTTCAACATGGCAGCCTCCGGCAGTCATTTCACTTTTGTGTCTTATAAATATATAACGAAGTAAAAACAAATTGCATACAAGGGGAAAATTTATCTATGACCATTGCGGGTATATTAAGGAAGCATTCAAGTCATTTCACAGGAAATTTAGACTTCTTCAAGAAATTTATTTTTGTGAATTTATCAAAGCCAGCGATAGAAGGTAAACTATTCTTATACGAGGGTTTTCCCAGAAAAACTCGAACTTTTTCAATATTTTTCGTTTCACTAATATTATAAAGTTTATAATTGGCATGCACCATAAACAACATTTTTTACATAATTCACAGAAATTTCAATAAAATATCTCTATAAATAACATCTTTCTCTCTGATAAACGAATCATTCAAAATAGCTCCCGGCGCAACACCGACGACGTCAAAACGTAGCTCGTGGAGTTTTTGAATTTGTTCAGGAATCGTGTATCTTTAAAAATTCCTTCGAAGCAGAAATTCTATACTACATTTGATTTTCTTTTAGTTACCGAGTTATCCATTTCACACGTACTACAGTTAAGAATAAATCAAGGAATTAATTCTTTTGATAGACAATTTTCAAACCCCGATCATAAACTTAATTGCTCGCATAGTTAACGGCGGTCTCCACGTATGGCGTCCAGCTCTAGACTTTTCAGTTTGCCGTCATTTTTGTTGGTCTACCAAACGCTTCTTCCATCGGATAACCAGTCTATCCATCTTTGAACCTCTTTTACCAGATATAAGACAGTTTTCGATGCATGTACTTTGTCGATCCCTCGTTCCCAGCTCTTTTCCCGTATGAACAGGAGTCATACCCACACAGTAATGAGTGATACATGTAATCAGTTCGCCGCATTATCGCCTGACGTCGCCGTTTTTGACAATATCTAATAGTGTTTGATCATATACCGTCATATTTTTGTTATTTATTATGTCAAAGTATTATTTCTTTATACACGAGTACTCTAGATCGTGCAGTTTCTATGGATGTAATTTTTGTCACATTATATTTCTATATAGCCTTGTAATAAAGAAAACAAAGATGGCAATTATAATTTTGAAAGTCAAGAAATTGCCGTGCTACGACCACCGATACTTAACACTCTTTAAATGCTGTTCCTAAATGCATATGACATTCCAGCCTTATAGTATTGGGCAAAACTACGAAAATTTCATTTCCCAACATTGTGCCAAAAAAAAAATAAATTTTGGTAAGTTAGTTCATTAACTACTTAAAAAGTTTCTCTTGGACAATTATTGCAAAAAGACAACAGAGTGTCTGAGGCCAAGAAGTGTACCACTCCGACGTCATCACGTGACTGCTATTGATAGAAAAATATTCCTTAATAAAAAGGTTAACAGAACAACACTACCCCAGGGTTTAAAAATTTTTTTAAGTAAAAGAATAAAATTGAAAATTATATCTTATGCCTAAAAAGTGGTGCTTGAATCCCACTGTCCGGCGGGGAAAATAATTATTCCATACATTGACACAAAACCTTACGCGATGTTTTGCATTTTATACATATAATTAGAAATATCTCTTCAAACCATGTTTACATCGCGAATCTAGCAGCACTTTCCAAGTATAAAAGAACATAAGCTTTCGATCTGTACAAACCGTCACGGTAGCTCAGTCGGTTGAGCGCTCGCTCCGTGTTCGGAAGGTCGTGTGTTTGAATCACGGCTGTGACTCACCAAGGTCAATAAAAAATAGGTAGCAACGTTTTCTTTAAAAACGTCAATCAACATTTGACCTAACGACAGGTTGTACAGTCATGTTTTGCAAACTAGATCATTGTGTCAACCATAAAATGTGCCAACTGTTGACAACGAGAATATTCATATCCTCGTAACCTCTGCATATTCGTCAGTACACTGATTCGGTTTACAAACTGATCGTAAGCAGAATATGGTCATGCATATGGAACCAACTGGAGGACATAAATACCATGTGTAGATTATAATGCTAGTTTGATCGAAATTGAAAAGATGGACTTTATATTGAAAAACAGATGTATGTGGCACAAGAGAATTTTTCTGCTTTAAAATTTAAGCAGACGTTTTCCAAGATATTGACCTGGTTCTAAGATATGATACACAAATTGAAATTTTGTCATCTTGTTCATTAAGGATTTTGAAGAATTTCGGAATAAGACTTTAAGAATGGATTCTTCAAAGTAAATCCTACAAAAAAGTTAGCGACAGCGTTATTGTATCTATGATACATTTTTGTGTTCTAAGACTCCAAAGTTAAGAAAAAGGGGGGATGGAAATTTTAAAATTTAAAAACCATGTAGGAAAAATATTTTGAAGACTACATATTGTTAAGAGTGATTAAAAGAACATGTACGGTTAGTTTCAAGTCAATCCAAGCAGAACTTTCGGTTTTATGAGTCACCAAAAATTGTCTATGAGAGTTTCTATGTTAAATTGAAATCACGCATGTTCCATTATTTCAGAAAGGAAGCAAGCAATTCTTGTCATATTTAAGTAGAATACTTAATTTTACACTGTCTTTAGGTGATTAGGTGATGAAAACAAAATTCCACAAAATAAGGGATTTTTAGGGGCCAGTACAAAAAAACGGTGTTTTCCCTGTAACTTTTTTTATTTGCCAACCAATCTGTAAACAGTTTTCGGATTTGAGTTAAGCACGAAGCGTACATTTTAAAAATTATGGTCCGTGGGGTCACTTTTTGACCCCTTAACGGAGTTTCAGGGGCCTGAAAAACAGTACTTTTAGAGTTCTCTTGATTTCATCGCGTAATTAGATGTCTGGTTTAGAGTTCAGAGAAAAAATCTACGTTGCCATTGCGCAGGGGAAAAAAAAGGGGGGGGGGAGTAAAGAATGTTGATGTATATAAAGAATATACATTATAGAAATCTTAGCTTACTAAAGGATTTATTGTGTCTAAAAGGTCAAAGGTCAAATGTCAAGGTCTTCTGAATAAAAGTAAAATAAAAGACAGTAATAAGACAGATATTAATTGCATATTGAGCCGAAATCAGAGCGTAAAGTTGTTTAAAATAGTTATTGTATTTATTTTACCAGGTCTACAACAGCCCAAGGAGCCCGTGCAAATGTCTCCAATTACCTTACAGAATAAAAACTGTGTCTGTGCTAATCAAAAAGCAAGATATGTTGGTTCATTCTTTCATGCTATCTATACTTTAAAACATGAATTTAAAAAAAAAAAAAAAAAAAAAAAAAAAAAAAAAAAAAAAACATGAATCCCATATTCTTAAGGAAATTCGGAAGTGTTATTTTTTGTTGCACTTTCGAATTTCTTTTCCATATCCAATGAATGATAGTGATAACAAATTCTGAAATGCATAACTACCCTGTAAGTGCGTACTTATATCATCTCAATTTTTTATACACCTGATACATGCATTCAAATTTGAGGTACGTTTTCATTTTTTTCAAAATTTGATAGTACTTCACTCAAATCTTTCCTGAACCACCTCATCTCCTCAAAAACTGGAAAATTATCTTCACAAAATAAAGTATCTTTGAACTAAATACACATTCTTATCTTTGAATTAAATATACATTCTCCTAAAGGCATTTTTTATTGAATGGTAATCTGGTACTAGTATTTTTTTTTTTTTTACAAATTGCTTACAAATAAACAATTTATTAATGTTATCTTTACGCAAATGACCTTTTAGTATAATAGTCAATGGTTTACTATAAAGTAGCTAAAGATACACCTGTGGTAAAGCACAACAAAAATAAATAATCTCATACTGTTTTATTTCAGTGAATCCCTTAAACATCCCTTTCGGTAATGCAATAAAACAATATCAAACTGAAAAGGTAAAAGGACCATTTATATTAATGCAATAAGTATTTTGATAGCCCAATTGCCCATTAAATTGCTTATTTCTTTCCATAATCCTCTCATCACTAGAGCACCATATCTTATCCTCCTTCAATGAATAAAAAGTCTGTAAAACAGTCTGTCGTGTGTTGCCACCTTTGTGACGTTTAATAATTTGCTTGAAATTCTCAAAAGTATTATTAACAATGGCATATAATTTTAGCTGACACAAAATATAAATATGAGAAATAAACTAATTTTGTAAAGGGAGATAATCCAAATTTCCAGTAATTACAACTTAGACTTAACAGAAAAATCATGAAAATGGGTCTGAAAACGCTTAAAATATAAAATTACAACCAAAATTTTGGCGGAGGCGGGGTGGAAGGAGGTAAATAACAAACTTGAAAAAACGTCCGTCCTCCAAGGCTGTAGGTGGGAGAAGAGGCAGAGTGACGCACCGCGTGGCCGAAATGTTAAATGTTTGATTTTGATTGGTCAATCTCTGCCTCTCCTAAGACATGAAACAAAATAACCATTATAATACATCACGATACAATATATCAGACTTGAACATTCAAGGAGGACACTTATTGATTACAATAAAAAATTTTAAGTAAACTTAAATTTATTTATATTAATGCAATAAGTATTTTGATAGCCCAATTGCCCATTAAATTGCTTATTTCTTTCCATAATCCTCTCATCACTAGAGCACCATATCTTATCCTCCTTCAATGAATAAAAAGTCTGTAAAACAGTCTGTCGTGTGTTGCCACCTTTGTGACGTTTAATAATTTGCTTGAAATTCTCAAAAGTATTATTAACAATGGCATATAATTTTAGCTGACACAAAATATAAATATGAGAAATAAACTAATTTTGTAAAGGGAGATAATCCAAATTTCCAGTAATTACAACTTAGACTTAACAGAAAAATCATGAAAATGGGTCTGAAAACGCCACTGACTTGACCGCACTAGGGAAAGATCAGACCCATGAAGAAAAATGGCAACACACATCAAACATTAAACAATATGGGAATAAACATATGTCCCATAATGCAACAAAACCCCATCTGTTCATGAGACTTATAGGACAAGATAATGTATCATCTATTACAATTCAATTATAATAAAAAATAATAATAATAATAATTTTCCCCATGTTCTATGAGGGATAGACATATGCCCCCATAATAACAAAATCTGAAGATAACTGTTAAAAGGGATGCATTTCATATGCCCTTCTGAGTATCAAACTGAAAAGGTAAAAGGACCATTTATGGTAAACAAAAGGTATAAAGCACACAATAAAAGACATCTCGCATATGCTAGAACATATTCTTTAAAATATATGAAAAAAATAGCAAAAAAAAAATATAGAGCACACAGTTTTCTTTTGTGTTCATTAGGATAAAGAGAACTATGAAAAGTGAACCATCGGGTTATCATATGAAGACGTTTATCATTTTATACATATCATTGAAACCATGTTCCACACATATTTCAACAAAAAAAACATTTTGAAGCAAATCACAATTCTATCATTGCCCCTGTCGTCAAATCTAATTTGTAAGATACTACATATCACAAGAAAGATTTATGAAAAATACATTAAAACTTAAATGTTTTCCTGTGAAACAGCAATTCTCGAAATGACTTAGAGGATCAATTGGTACATCTAGGGATGCTTAATTTCCATAGCAAATCGACCTGCAGTTTGTGTATAATTATATTAATGAAATAATTTCTTCATTACATCGCCGAAGGCTTTGATCATGTTGAGATATATATATATATATATATATATATATATATATATATATATATATATATATATATATATATATATATATATATATATATATATATATATATATATATATATATATATATATATAATTTTGAACTATGAAGTATGGAGATAACGAACAGCTATCAAGCTCAAAAGTCCATTGAAACAATACAAATCTGGAGCAGAGCAAACACGGACCTCTAAAAGACATTAGAGATTGGATTAGATGCCATGAAGGAGTAAGCGTCCCCTGTCGACTGGTCACACCCGCCGTGTGCTCATTGTCATGATAGCGTAACGGAAAAACATATCATACAGATGAGAGTCAGATAAGTTTTTTCACACATGATATACTCCAACTGTTTTCAACATTGGGCATTAATTTCTTTAAGAATAGAGAAGTTGTCTGAGGAGGTTGTCGAAATCAAATCCAGTGTCTGACTGTCTGTAGATTGTTTCCGTAATTTTAATTACAAAATAAAATTAATGACGAAGTTACGAAGCCAAACAGAGAACTGATGCAGGAAAAGTTAATTGAATAAGGTGTTTTGACTTCCATATTCATGGAATCGGCATTATGCATTATAATGTTTAATCAGATATAAATTAAAAGTTCTTTTTAAAATATTTCCATAAACACAAGGTTAAGTTTCGTCTATCACAATGCGACAAGAACATTACTGATGTCTTTTTGAAGTTACTTTTAGTAACTCATTTTTTTCTTGGTTCATCCACAAATCTATTCAATCTCCTACTTGCTTTTTTAATTTTCATGCTTTTAAATAACTTTAGGTCCCATGTCGCAGTAAGTGCTGAAAGGAAAAAGATCTCTCACTGCTTAATGACCTTAGTGCCGAATTAAAGTCTAAATTTGCAGAATCTCCACCGGCAAGTGCTGGAGTGAAAAATTCTCGAGAGGGACGTTAAAAAACAAACAAACAAATACTCTTAAAACTGACGCTACATAAGAAGAATTCCGCAAAGCAAATGAATATGGAAATTAACTGTCAAACTGTTTAAATAATTTTAAAAAATAAACTCAAAGCAAATGCTGTAGCTATCACATGTTGGCAGTGTACATTGAATATGATGTGTGCGATGAAATGAGAGATGAAATAGATTTGTGGATGAACTAAAAATGAGACGAAATAATTCTGTCAAAAAGACATCCAAAATTCAGCATGGCGATAGACAAAACCTAATGTTATGTGTAAATAAATTTAAAAAGAACTGTTATGTATATATTTGAATGAATTTTAGGCACAATCAAAATGATAGAGGTAAAAGTGTATAATTTTTTTTTTTTTTTTTTTTTTTTTTTTTTTTGGATAACTTCCAATTATGAAGGATTCTACAGCAATTTTGTGACATTTCTATTTGGTTCAATGTATATATCAAACTCATATGTTTTCTTATAAGATAGCAAATCTCAGAGTGACTTAGAAGATCATTACAGCAACTGGTTTTTCAACGATGGACATTATTACTTATTTTTAAATCTCTTTAAGGATGGAGAAGTCGTTTGAAGAGGTTGTCGAAATCAAATCCAGAGTCTGGCTGTCTACAGATTCTTTCCGTTGTTTTGAGTAAACAACTCCAATTAAGAAAGAAGTTGCAAAGCTAAGCAGGAAACTGATCCATGCCAAAATGATTGAATAAGGTGTTTTGACTTCCATATTCATGGCATCGGCAAGATCCGTCATTTTAATGTTTGGCACAGTCATTCGAATGATCAAAATAAATGAAAATATACCTGAAAGAAATTTTAAAAAAAGTAAAGTACGTATTTGTTAATCAACTTGATTATTTTCTTCACCCCCAAAAAGGTATATATCTATGTATATCAAACAATAATCTAAAAACAGTTAAACACAATAATAAGAAATCAGACATAAGGAAATATCACTTGGTAATAAGGAAGTTGTATTTTTCACCTATCCCTCAGATTTGTCTTATAACACATTATTATGGAAAATAAAATATCACGGTTATATGTTATTAAAAATCATACCCACAGGTCTGTGTTTCAATGAATTATTATTTTCTTTTTTTTTCGGGGGGGGGGGGGGGTAACAAAGCTATGTTTTGAGTATCTTACCAGACAAAATCATTGCAATTCCTCCGACCAGAATGTTACAGGAAGATTTCATGTTCAGTAGAAGAAGAATATAGGCCATTATCAATAACACAAGAACAAATACGCCCTCGATCTGAATTTCAACAAACGACGCTGAAAAAAGAAAATGTTATTTAATACCTCATCAAGTTTCTTAAAAATTAATTTCACTTATTATAAAGATCATTTTTTTTCTTCAAATATTAGTGGACATCCACCTCAAATCTGGTACTGTTTGAAATACACAAACAGCTTACGAATACTGGTCATTCCCTCTGTGACTTGTACACCGCTGGTGTCATACGGAACCGGAAGACATTGACCTCTGTTACATATGAGGAAGTAGAAAATGCTCATCTGGACGGATATCTGTGTCTGTATTTCATGAAATATTAATATAATATTATTGTAAATCAAAATAATTAACGACACAATCATTTTTCTTATTTTCTTGCAACTTTGCTTTTAGGCTAGCATTCAGAAGAACTTGGTAAAGAACACCGGTGAATAATCCGAGAAATTACCTATGGTTAGTCAAATAAAAAAAAGTGAAAAATTAAATCTTAAATTTATCAAAACTTTCTTGAATATTTCAGTTAACATTAATTTCTTTTTGGTAATATCTTCACAATTTGGAACAATCTTACAAGTATTGAAATTATTTTTCTATGAAATTGCATGCTAATACCAAAGAAGGCAAAAATGATATTATATTACTATCTAATACAGTTAAACAATTTTTCATATGAGTGAGTCTTTGTTCCATTTTTTATGTATTTCTTGGAACATGTGAGAAACATGTTGCAATGACCCATTATATCTGAAAGATACACTTTTATTATCAACATTCGTACTTTTTATATAAGGAATTTAAGTCCAGTTATTCAATTGACAGGGGTCATGAAATGAAGACTTAAATTTACAGTATGTAATAAAGCTTAGTTTCATTTTTTTGGCTCATTGGTTCCTTAGGAGATTTTAAATGATACATGTACAAGAAAGTTTTCACGAATTTTTAATTATCTCCCCTTGAAAGGAGGCATGACACTTCCTGTTAACAACACAGATATGTTAAGGCAGTACCCAGATCATATTTCGGCGAATTTAGACTTTTTCCCGTAAAATGTAACATTGATAAATCGGAAAAGCCATAGATAAAACATTTTCTATTATTATCCATTGTATAGACGCAATTGAGTCTTAGGCTAAAAGAAGCACTCCACTACGACTTCATCACGTGATGTCTATAAATAGAAAAATTGCCTAAGTGAAAAGTTCAACACTACCCCGGAGATAATTTATTTCTTTTAGTGAAGATAATTATGTAAAAACATCACTGGGCCATGAAAAGTGCTGCTAGAATCCTACTCTCCCGACACAGAAAAAAATTTTTAAAGTTTCGCATGAAACCTTTCCAAAATTTTTACATTTTGTACATACGATCAAGTTATCAATTTATTTTAAGCACACGATTATAGCAGCACTTTCCAAGTACTACAGAATACAAGCTTGCGATACAAACAAAAATATGTCTCAAAGTATGCGGTGTAGTGTTGAACTTTTGCATCTTTGTTGTTATAGAACGACAGAGGAAAGGTTGATCAGGATTTCAAAGCACTGCCTGTGTTCATTATAAGAAAACATGATAAGAATTTATCATCGTACCTGATTCTTAATCTTTAATTCCTTATGAATCACACATAACATTCACGGTATATGCCTTAAAACTCCAATTTCATATATTTGTTTACATGAATTCTCGTCACCTTTAATTTCACTCGGCAAATATTTGATCAATAGTTATGACGTCATGGGTTTGGTATTTAACCCCCGTGCTATTTATACCACCTCAAAACGACAAGATTTAGTTTATATTATGTTTTGAATGATTTCATTCATTTCTTGGACCTGAAATTAAACTTTAAATATAGATATTAAGAAATCATTACTTCTAAAGTTCACGTCATACAGCTTACTATCACGTCATATTGTAAAGGCAAGTAGGATATCTCTGGGTGTATCCTTAACATACCCGCGAAATTTACATTCCCTTTAACCAACGGTGCTTTGTAGCACGTTTGGTTGAAATCGGTTCAGTGATTCTGGAGAAGAAGCTGAAAATGTGAAAAGTTTACAGACAACACACCTCACATGACATACAGAGGACAGATAGACAGACAGACGGACTTTGGACAGATTTTGATCAGATTCAAAAGCTCACTTAATCCTCGGCTCAGATGAGCTAAAAACAAAGGCAGAAACCAAACGCATACAAAATAAACATATGCAATGTAAACAAATTACGATATCTAATATATATACAAACCATTTGTATTTCAGCGATATTCTCTTTTCCAGTGTCGTCATCATAATCCTGCAGATACTTGATATAAAAAACAAATGTTCTTTAGAAGTGACTCAATGTTTATGAATAAATAGATTTTTGAAAATTGAAAATTGAATTTTTATCAATTTGTAAGGGATTCCTGACTAAAACAAAAGTAATTTTCGCGAAGAAAATAACAAAGTTCTCACTTCCTCGGAAGAACTTCTTGTGTATGAGGTAAATGATGGACTAAAGGATTTCTGGAAAAGAAGAAAAAATCACGCTATAATTTTTAATGCAACAAAGATTTCAATTATTTTTAGTTTCTTGAAAAGATCTAACGACATTTTTTTTTTACAAATCATTTACTATTTACCAAGACCGTGTATTCAGGAAATTATTTCCTCTCATTCAAGAGGATTCTTACTTTCTGTCAGTTTAGGCTTTCTAGTAAAGTTAATGCTCTGTTCACACCGAGAGTTTAATTCGCAGTAAATTAATCCGAATTAAAATGATGCGAATTAAACTAATGCGAATTAAATTGTGTTCACACGACAGCTAATGCGAGGTAAATTAATGCGAATTATAATTTTATTTCTATAACAAGGCTTTTCAGTAAGGCTATTATGAGGTCATTTTCAAATCACGTCATATTATGCAGAGCAGATGTACAATTTTGACATAATGTCATGGTGTCTTTGCACTTTTTAGTGATTAACATAATTTTCCTTTGTTTTCCGCTCAAAAATAGCACAAGTACCTATATTTGACCATCGACATGTGGCCTGTGACTTAATTCTGCCCTTACGCATGCGTCAAAATTTAATTCGAATTATCTTAGCTTAGCGTTTACATGGAGCTATTGCGAAGTAATTTAATGCGCAGTAAACTAATTCGAATCAAACTAATTCGCATTAAATTCTCCGTGTGAATGTGGATCAAATTTAATTCGCAGTAACTTACGTTTAATTCGAATTAAACTCTGCGTGTGAACAGAGTATTAGATTGAATTGCAATGTTGGTTATAAGGACTATTATATAAATAGCTTTTTTTCTATAAATGTATCCTGTATTGCATTTTCTTCCGAATGCCAGAAAAAAATTAAGTTGACAACCATACATATATAATGGGAAAATTAATATATATAATACATGTACCAACCATTTGTACTTCAGGGATGTTCTCTTTTCCAGTGTCGACATCATAGCCTTGCAGATACTTGATATAAAAATAAATGTTCGTTAGAAAATGACAATGCTCATGAATAAATAAATTTTTGAATGTTGAAAATTGGATTTTTATCAATTTAATTTGTGAGCGATTCCTGGCTAAAACAGAGGTTATTTTCCCATAGAAAATATTAATGTTCTCACTTTTTCAGAAGAATTTCTTGTGTATGGGGTCAATGCTGGCATAAAGGATTCCTAGAAAAAACACAAAAATAGCGTTATAAATATTTTTTAAGCCATTCGTAGGATGTTTTAAAATTCGACAAAGATTTCAATTAGTTTGATTTCTTGGAAAAAATATAACATTTTTTACATTTTATGCATCATTTACCAAGACAATGTGTTAAGGAAATTGCTTCTTTTAATTCAGGGGAATTTTGCTTTCTCTCAGTTTAGCCATTCTAGTAAAGTTTTATTGAATTAAAATGTTGGTGATAAAGTTTATTTTATAAACGGCGTATTTTCTAAATACATGTACATGCTATACTGTAATGTATTTTCTTCCAAATACCAGAATAAAAAAATAGTGTACCATCAATTCTATACGGACTTTAATTTAACATAACTATTTCTTACCAAGTGAAGTGACGGTGCTTTTAATGGTTTTGGTGACGTGATAATCCAGCCTGGCGTTGCAATGGCTGCAAGCCAAAAAATAATTGTAATGGACATCAGAAACAACGCAAATACCTTCATACGTTTCGAGTCCATTTCTATAATCTTTGATTCTTAACTGCAGATCCTATTAATCTGTTGGATAAATAAGACATGAACAAACTTTACTTCGAAGCAAAGGATATTGAAACTTTGACGGTCTAAACTTTAATACAGGTTAATTGTAAACCAAATTAACCCTATTGTGTGCCTCAAAATCTCTGGTAAACGGTCAATGCCTGAGTAAAGATTAACTTACCTTAACAATGTTAAAACTCAGAGTAAACAGAAATTCGAACTGATGTCCCTTTTCTAAATTTGATTTAGTTCAAATATCAGTAATTAAATCAGTATAAATTTCTCTGATCCTGAAACACTTATTAGAATTTTCTCTGCTTCTTATCGAATGCATGTTTTATTTCTTTAGATTTTTTTAATGTCTGACATTTTATTTTCTCTTTTTGTATAAAAAAAAGTTTAATCCAGTCAAGTTTAAAAAATCAATTATTTTGTTGCCATCGTAATAATAATAATAAGAAATAGTTAATTTAACCAAAAATATATTTTCGTAGAATGTTGTATTATAAATTTTAGTGAAAAATTCTTGTTACTCAAGCTTTTTATGAGTGTGTTATGGTTATGGAATTTCTAATGAATTATCGGTTATTTTTAATGCTCCGTGTGGCTAACAGAAATGAAAAGTTCGTGATCAATATACTATAATATAATAGTAATACCTTTGTTCAATGTATGATAGTATCGATTTGAAGTTTAAATTATCATGATTAAAGTTCGAAAAGAACTAATTAAAAATATTTTTTTTTAAATAATTACTATACGTGTAAATACATGCACATGTATATATGATATTTATGTTTTAATAGCATTAAATAACCGGGAATATAGCAGGTAAAATTGGATATGCTAAAAAAAACTTTTTTGGAACAGTCAATATAGAATGGAAATAGAATATAAATGTTGGGATTTGGACTACTTGCCCTTTGCATGCTATAGAGGAAAGGCTGGTAAATTATCTGTGTTCATATCTAAAAGTTGCAAGAATATTTTTGTAGCAAGGATTAATATTCTTCCATTCTATACGTAGTGTAGATAGAAAAATTTATCAATGATATGGGATATTTTATTTTCTATGTCACAT
This sequence comes from Saccostrea echinata, assembly GCF_033153115.1. Lineage (NCBI taxonomy): Eukaryota > Metazoa > Mollusca > Bivalvia > Ostreida > Ostreidae > Saccostrea > Saccostrea echinata. Next base: position 37,285,120 of record NW_026889778.1, read on the forward strand.
TTGAACTAATCATAGAATGCAAATAAATTGATATTTACATACAAATTGGAACAATACAGATCGTGTATTTTACAATGCAGTTGGAAATTATACAGAACAGAATACAGAAGGAAAAATAATTGGCAAAAATCGAAAATTTCAGAATACAAATCGAAAATTATAAAAATTCCCAGAGAAAATATGCAAATTGACAAATTGACAATCAAAGAATACAAATAAAAAAAAATACAAATGGTGAAATATACATGCTGTTTCGGCATACATGTCCTGACGTTGAGGTTTCCAAAAATGTTTTTAAGAATTTATCAAAGATATGTTCTTGCAAAAATGTTCACAAAATATCCATGCAATTTTATCCAAAAAAAAAACAATCTAAATAAAGTTTGAGCATTTATATATATTCTTAAAACAAGCAATTTCAAAAACGGACCTCATAGACAGTTCTCGATTTAACGTCATTTTATGATGAAGAAAACACTTGCTGTGGCCTTCAACTCGACATTTAGATACATCGACGACGCATTGTCAATTAACAATGGTTATTTCCATTCTTATGTCGATACGATATATCCTGGTGATCCTGAGATAAAAGATACCACAGAGTCTGACAAATCTGTTTCATATTTGGATATTTTACTTGAAAAAGACGGTAATGGTAATCTAACAACCAAGCTTTATGATAAACCTGATGACTTTAACTTTTCAATCGTCAACTTCCCTTACCTGCATACGGGGTTTATATCTCTCAGTTGATTCGATATGCAAGAACATGCTCTATGTATGTACAATTTCTAAAACGAGGTAAGTTATTTACAAACAAGTTGATGAAACAAGAATATCAGCAGTCTCGTTTAAAGTCATCATTTCGTAAGTTCTATGGTCGATACAATGACCTTGTCAGCTCACTCTTCCATGGCACCTGATCCCACCTCTGATGTTTTGGAGGTCCGTCTTTGCTTTGCTCCTATCTTGTATTGTTTAATGGACTTTTGAGCTTGAATACTGGTCGTTTTCTCCATATATTTCATTATTCCAAATGACTGGCGTATTTCTTAATCACAGCCTAGTTTTGTCTCTGAAGTCCGGTATTAGTTAAAAAAAAATTCACCATTCGAAAAATCTGTTTCCTAGAAAATTCTTCTCATTTGAGTACTTTTTTTTCAAAATCCTATTCATTTGGATTGGGAGAATTTCTGTTTTCATAGAACAGTTTTAAAATATTAATATAGAGATTCCTTTCACCACCAATTTAAAAGAAGATGACTGACTTTTCATGATGTAATCAAAAATTATGGCGTTATGGTACATGTATATTGTTTTTGTATTATGATAGATATATCATACTACTAAATGCAGTTGTTGTTTTATAGATATTTTATTATTGTAGAAAAATATAGATATCCAAATTGGACATGAACAGTATGTTCAAATACCCTGTACAACACAAATAGAAAACTATGGAAAGAACTTGTGATGTATATATTAAATGGTGTTCTTTAGTAGTTTATTGGTTTTTTGGCAAGGGGTATAATTCTTTGGAGGAGCATTTGGTTTGCATTGTTTACACAATGACGACAATATTTAATCGAATTTCGGATACTGTCAGTATTTTTACGGCAAACGTAAGAGATTAACTAATTAGATTACAGTAAAAATTGGCCCTAGGCGATATTTTCTGAGCTTCTTGGTTTTTTTTTTCTGAATTTTAATGGTTTGTATCTTGTGAAGTGGGTGGTGTTTTACAATCGGTTTTTAAATATATATTTGTTTATCAACAGGCAAGTTTTTTTTCCTCCAGAATTTGAATTAAAACAAAATGCATCCTTTGTTAATTTTCCCTGGCAATGACTGTTGATCGATGGTTCATTGGCTATGTAATGGATAAATAACGAGACGGTGTTGAAAAGTTTAGAGAAAACATTCACTCCGTGGGCCGAAGGCCTTAGGAGGGGATGTTTTATCTAAACTATTCAACACTACTGAGTTATTTATCTTACTTAAAAAAACTTCCCCACTTTGGACCCCAAAGAAACATTTACCCATTCACATATCCAACTTTGCTGTAATACAATGGAATCTAGCCCATTTAGATATCCAAAAGTGACACAATACAATAGCCTAATCGAACACCCTTTTTATTCATGGACTAGTGAGCATGAAACTACATGGTACTAATGTCATTTCAAACCTTTCCATTGTTCAGAACAGTCATGAAATCAGATGAAGAATAGTTTTAAATCCAAAGTAAATTTAGAGATGTTCAGATAGTGTTTTGAATACGTTTGACCTGAAAGCAGAAGAAAACTACAGAATTTTGATAAAAGGTTGGAAATCTATCATTACATATAAGATGATGATTAGTTGAGGAAGAGTGTTGGAATCTTATGGAGTTTCATTCGGACAATACTTCTAGTAGTGCTAAAACAGATGAAAAGATTGTTGGTGTTATATGGAACCTGCTTTAAAAATATTCCATATCAAGATCTGCAATAAAAAAAAAAGGTGACAAAAAAGTTGGGCTGTCAATTTAATAAATTGTTTTGGGAAGTACGCAAGAAAAGTATGAAAACAGAGATCATGAACCTCGAAAAATCTTAGAGGATTTGCTGATAACGGACCCCTAAAATAATATTCAGCAACAGGAAATGATGTGGTTTAAGGTTCAAGATGAAAATGTATTTATAAGCGTGTCAAAAAGTGATGTTTTCAAAATTTAAGACCGGAAACTGTTAAATTACCATCGGATAAGTATTGGATATATTATTGACGACAAGAGTTTAATAGTGTGCAAAATTCGGAGGAATTGTAATTTTTGTGAGCATTGGAAGAACATTTTTAACACGATTCTAATGGTATGAAAAATGCGAAGTGATTAATTCCGTGTGTATTAGGCATAAATTCTAATAGTGTGACAAATTCGGTGTATTGGAAATACTTTTTTAAACTCTTTTATCTCTTCTGTTCATTTCTTAATTATGTTTGTATGCACAGTTGGATATTTAAATATCCAAACGATAGACAGTTGGATATTTGAATAGCCAACTGATGGCCAGTTGGACCTTTGAATATCCAACTAGTGATGGTTGAATCGGTAAAAATATACGTAGACTAATAACAATGGGTGACGTCATTGAAGTTTTTAAAGTACAAACAAGTGTTGGGCCCTACTTGGCAAGTAATTGCTTCGAAAAATACATGTGCAAATTATAGTACAGTGGCTACAACGTTATTGTTGACAAACCAATCGTGCAGAATCGTTCGTGTAACGTGCGTGATCGTTCGTGTAACGTGCGAGATCGTGCGTGTATCAGACTCAATCGTTTGCGGTTTTAATCGTGCGTGATCGTGCGTTAAGAAACGTGTAAATTTCATTTTGTAAGTTTTTAACGGAATGATATTTGTTATGCAAGCATTTCGCTTGTTTTGTTTTTTTTTCAATCCAAATAAAATAAATGAAGCACGATTTACATAATTAAAAGCAGAACGAACTAATTATCGCTTGGAAATGAAAAAATATAGTAAGTCGTACAATATTGTGTTCTCGTCAAATAGCGTGATTTTTTGTGATAAATCGTTCTAAAGTCTTAGATGATTAAAAAAAATTTCTATGATGTTAATTATATTTACTGCTAATTATGGTCAAGATATTTTTAAAATCAATATATCAAAAATAGATATTTTTTACAAATAAATAAATAAACAATTCTCAATGCTTACATAAATATTTAGTCGGCGAATGTACATGTGTTTATCTCTGGAGCTTACTTTTAATTATTTTTATAATTTCTGCAAATATATGATTTGTAAAAATAATTGTTGATTTTAGAGATTCCCAAATGGAAACATAGATATAACTTATAATTTACTTCATTTTCATGCCATTTTTTTCAAACCTATCCCTTTCTGCATATTATGAAATCCAATTCAATCAAAACTCACGGTCCACCTACATATACATCTTCTGATAGAACGAAAAAACATCAGTTTTCTTAAGTCGGAGAAGTACGTAAATAATTATTTGTAATCTAAAATAATTAATAAGTCTTACATGTATTTAGTTCCAGAAATATCCATTTCTATTTTTGATATTCATTTTTCATAGTCAATGAAATATAAATCAATATTTATTTGAGATCTAAAATGAGTATTAACTAAAGCCTTATTTCGTTTTGAAAATATCCATTCCTAAAGAATTTGAGGTATTTTGCGTGAAGAATCGTGCGTTTGCGTTAGCAATCGTGTAAGATCGTGTAACGTGTAGAGTCGTGTGCGTGAAGGATCGTTCGTGTAACAGATTTTATCGTGCGTTAATCGTGCGGAATCGTTCGTGTAACGTGATCGTTCGTGTAAGTTGTCAACAATAACGTTGCAGCCACTGTAATTTATGTAATTGATACCACAATCATAACGGAGACACTTTATCTTTTGATAATATATTCAGCGAATTACGCCCGCCAATTTCACTGCCTTGGATCCGTTCCCGTGAACTTGTGCACATCTACACAACTGTCAACATGTAAATTTCGTGCCATTTTTCTCGAGATTGTCAAATAATCATTAGAAGAAAATTCACACGATTAAATTTACAAAATTAAATTGAAATATACGCGTAGCATCATTTACTTTATATTATCTTGTTGATTATGTCAACATTTTGTATTTTGTTTTGGATTTTCCTTTAAAGATGAAATAAGAAGATAACGAACAGAATTCAATCTCGAAAGTCCAATGAAACGATGCAAATGTAGAGCAGAGCAAACACGGACCTCAAAATTTAGAGGTGGGATTAGGTGCCAGATTCATTTCTAAATGAGCAGCATAATTTATATATATATTCAAACCCATAATAAAAAATAAGTATATTACAGCACTGTATAGTTGTACATAGCCTTAGACTAACAATTCTTACCTGTGTTATGCCTTTGTTATACCTGTTATGTCTGCATTTGACTCTGAACGTGATTGATTATATGCAAGCACAACATGGGAGTGTTTTTGAGAATTATCAATGATTGTTATGCATGCTTCCTTTTATAAACATTAGGTTGTAAAATTCCCGATTACATCAACACTGGTCTACAAAAAATATGTAACGTAGACTGAAGGTGTAGTATTTTATGATCATAAAAACCTTTACTACTTTTCACTCATTTCACTTGTAACTATTTAATTATTTTTCTGCATAAAATGTTTAATCTCTTTGAAGATATTGTTTAATTTGTGTTAATGTAAATTACACCAAAAAAATAAAGAGATGTGTGAGTTTCCATACTGACAAAAATATTCTCAATTTCAATGATTATTGCTCGTTAAAAACTATAATCATTTCTTCAATGTTTTATTTTGGTCATCACTTTAAAAATTGACTTTAAGACAGTAAATTACAGCTATTAATTCATGTGTACCCCCCCCCGCCCCCCCCCCCCAAAAAAAAAAAAAACAATGCAACATATTAGTATTACATGTACGTATTTGTGATAGCAATGCAAATTATACATGCAAGTCTCATATCAAAGCCATAAACAACTGCTCCTCTATATTCATTCTTTATTTCATATTGATTTAAGTATGTTTTTTTTTTAAAAGACGTGTTAAACAAATCATTTTTTAAAGATTTTTTTATCCAGAATGTTGCTACACTGAGGGAGAATTTATAGTTCTTCCCCCTTTTTTCGGGGGGGGGGGAGATCTTGGCGGGAAACACTAAAAACAGTGCCGCTATTTAGTACAGATATAAACATGAAGTCAATCATTCTGTAAAAGGGATGGAAAATATGTTTACTTGTATTTTCCTGTCTTAGCGATGACATCATTAATATATTTGTTGTATATCTTCAATTTTATTTTTTTTAGGTGATTACTCTTACATAAAATTGTGCAATATGTTTTTGTTTTGACTTTAACATTTTACACTTTCTCTCTGAGCTTTGCTATCTATTAAAATCAATTGTGGTTTGGCCTTTCTCATTATGAATGCATGAGATACGTCAATTCCCAAAGAAAATAATAAAGACTAGCAATCCTAAATGACAGAATTTGAATAATGCGAGCAAATATTTCTGTCTGTCTAATCTTAGATATGACAGAACAATGCATTACCCGTACTTGATTCAATTTTCTCTATTTACTGCAGACGTTACAAAAATTAAAGTGTTACACATGTATCAGATATTACCGAAATATAACATATATATATATATATATATATATATATATATATATATATATATATATATATATATATATATATATATATATATATATATATATATATATATATATATATATATTGATAAGAACAACATTAGAATGTGTTCTCGTTCGAACTATGGAAAATAAAACTTTGATACTTCATAGACCTTTTGACCACCTATAGAGTTTCAATTCCTATTTGGATATTAAGGATTAAACATTAAACAACCTTTTGCCAAAATCATTAAAGCTCTATTACATTAAAGGTTAATTACAAATGTGTTGATTATGTATGTTCTTCCTCTTTGGGTTCTGTCCCTCTGACGAGTGTATTTTTTTTTTTTATTTGTGCATTGAAACTCTCTTCAAAAGTAAGATCTTAAATTATCGCCCAGCAAAGGAAGATGTGCGAGTGAGCATTCCATTACTAAATAAAGGTGGCTGAAGATAAGGTATGTCTGTTAGTCTGTAAGAAGTCCCCGTAGGAAGTCCTAGATCTCCATAAACACTAAAAAGGGGGAGGGGTAAAAAATAGTAGAAAGTATAATGTATACATGTACCATTAGTATAAGTAGTATCTCGAGAATCCTTGTGGAATGCTGGGGCAGTATAGTAAATTCTAATTCAATTTAAGTGCCTGGTTTTTCTTATAAAAATAGAAATTTTAAAATGCATTGAAGAGAAACAATTCAACTATCTTTTACTCTCTATAGTTATTAATGACTAGAATTACCATGATGATACACATATGTATATGTATAGAGTATGTGAGAATAAGAAAACCTTGATGGGTAGTGGTATCCAAATTATGTGAAGTTCTGAACACAATCATGCTTTATATTGGCCATTATTTTTTTTTAATATTAATTATAAATTAGATTCATTGTCTTTCTAAAATCACAAAAAATTTGAATTTTGTGATATGACATTTTGCTTTTGGCTAAAACTTTTTAAACGTTCTCTGAACTTTACTATACAATAACATGAATAAGTTAACTTCATATGTGGCTATCTAGCATCTTCGATATGAATGCATGGAAATAGTCAATTGAAAAAATAAATAAATAAAGAAGAGAATCCTAAATTACAAAATTTGAATACATTAAAATACAAGCAAAATGTTTATGTCTATGTTTAGATATGACAGTTATTATTACGCAATAATAAGCCTTGTATGAAATAATTGTAGTTTTTCTCTAATTAGTCAATGCACACATGGCAGTGAGTATAATTAATTCAGATAGGACCAAAACATGGAATCTAGAATTTCTTCGAATCTTACATTCTTTACTGAATTTAAAGGAAACAACGTATACCATTGCTAATAAAATTCACATACAATAATGTTTATCACATAACGAATGTAAGCTTCAATGAGGTGGTCGCATAAATTATGCATTAACCTACAACTGAGATAATATTTTTTGTTTGTTTTTTTTTTTAACGTCCCTTTCAAGAATTTTTTACTCATATTTAGACGCCACAACTTGCAGGTGGAGGGCTGCAAATTTACACATGCGCTCGGCACTTAAGGCCTCTGAGCAAGATCTTTATTGTGCCAGCACCTTCTGCCACGGGACTTCGGTTTGTACGGACCGGTTCGAGATAAGTAAATGTAGCCCTTCTATTATACACTACCAATTTAAATGATAGTTAAATAGTTAATGTTTTTACATCTAACCCCAATTAACGCTACATTTTTCCTCTCCTTCTGGATGACTGAGAACCAGGTAACATCTTCTTGTGAATCGTTCATGAAATATGCTTGTGAATCGTTCATGAATTCATCTAATTGTGTTCTTTATATCGTATATTTTTTTGTTTGTTTAGCATTATACATGTATATATATATATATATATATATATATATATATATATATATATATATATATATATATATATATATATATATATATATATATATATATATATATATATATATATATCGTAAGATACATGTAAGTTACAGCTTTTTGTCCCCTACCGTATTTAATTTAACAAAGCTTTGTTTGTATCAATTGTTTGTTTGTTTATTGTTTAACGTCCCTCTCGAGAATTTTTCACTCATATGGAGACGCCACCACTTGCCGGTGGACAGCTGCAAATTTTGATGTTTGTATCAAAATATAGTTTCTACTCAAAAGTTTTAACGAGGCCGAGTCTAATTCGAGTGCGCACAACTTTGCGCAGCTTTTTAATTTCATGCAGTCATATCTGCGACATTACACCTTTCCCAAATATTGTGATTTTAATACAAAATTAACATTATCTGTAACTCCTATGGGTCTGAAAATGTGTTTTTACGACATAATTAGGAAAAAAACACTGAAATGGCTCGAACGACGTCACTGTTTCCCGATTTTGTAAGCAATACATGACTAAAGCTTGTATGTTCAAGACGTCCATGGATATTATACTAAAAACTGTTGGCAGAACATCAAAAGAAACATACTAGCAATCTAAGCAGTGCTATTTTTTACCAAAATAATTTATCTGCGCCGATATATATTTATACCGCAATATGGCAATTTTAGAGGTATTGGGCATTGAAAAAATAAACTTTGTAATAATTCCTAGACCAACCTAGATGATCAACCTTTTTGAAATTTCACGATTTGGTGACATTTTACAATAACTTTAATGTACTTGGCTGAAAAAGAAATCTCTAGGGCAGAAATACAAAAATTATGGAAAAATGTGATAATTTGGCGCTTTTCCAACAAATTCCCATATGGTCCAATAGTAAAACTTGAAAACTTCTTAGATGGCTCCCCTCAGAAAACGGGACGGTAAACATTCGATTTTTTAATCTTAAAACAATAAATATAATAGTAAAAATTAATTCAAGAAAATATATCAAAATCTCTAAGGTAGAAATAATTAGACTCGGCCTCGTTAAAAACAAAACAATATTATTATGAAAAGTATAGATTTGCATTTCGCTTTTTCATGTTTTTTTTTCACAGAAATAGATGTAGACATGACACTGAAAACAAGCAGGAATGTTCCTGCCAAATCGATGACCATTATGGCGGTGTATGGGGAAAAAGCAGCAGATGATAACTGTTTCATTATTTGAGGAACAGGACGGGAGATTAAGGGGTCTATTATTGATAGAAGAGAGCACCCACCGTGCTTGGGTCTTGAATTACTAAAACATCCTTCTGGATACTGAGCTCTCTCTCTTGAGGTACAAGGAGAGACATAACATAAATTTTAATATACTCTTCAAAAAAAGAAACGCATAGTAGAATTTTAGTGACACATTGAACATTAAGATTATTTAGTAAAATGATGCATTGATAATAAAGAAATGTGGTGTTAACAGGGATCATCTTTTTATCATACATGTAATGATATGTATTCTCTAATAATGGACCGGTAACGGTAGCCTGCAGTTAGAATATCCTTATGCATTTACAAACATGCTGCAACCCTGCCCCGTTTTTCGAATACGTAACATAGTTCAGACACATGTTGAATTGATCCAATGTCGGTCTTCGAAACAACGGCATATAGATTCTGGACTCTATATATAGTCTACTGCATCACAAAAAAGACAAATGTTCGATTAAAAGAATATTATGTGATATAGATTTACTCAAAATATTTATTACTTAAACAAAAATTACACTATATTATTAACTTCTTTCAAATATTATTTACTTAATATCTTGTATGAACATATTTGGCCCAAATGGAGCGGAGGGCACAGTCTTGAGGATCCGGGCTGGGAATTCTCTTCATTTGGCTGGATACATATCAATAATCCGGATGTGTTTGTATTTTTAAATCACAGTCCTTTATAAAACATCCCACTACCAAAACGTCTGTTCTCCATTCCTTCAAAATCTCCAGTTTTTGATTATTTAAAACTTTGAGATGAATGACAGCCATTGCAGCCAAAAATGTACGTAGAAGTCGTGGGAACAAATTTGGCTGGAAAATAAAATTTCAATCAATGCCAATAATTTTATATAAAGATGCACAGTGCTGAGATACACATGTAGCTATACTGAAACGCAAAAGAAACGCAACATCCTAATTTTAGGGGGAAAATTATATACAGGTTATAACTTTGTACTTAAAAAGTTAGGACATCTTCAACTTTGCCAAATCAGTAATATAACGGTTGAATGATTTTCATTCCATTACCGGAAGTTGATTTTGAGCCCTCTTAACAAAAATCAAAAATTGCATGTTTAATAAAACATTTGACAAAAATTTGGGTTTTTAAGGGTTTGTAGCTGTTAATCATAAATATTTCACTAATATTCCGAGAAAAAAATTCTTCTTTCTTTTCCCGATGTGATTCCAATATTTCCTCAAAATGACTGAAAACATGCATTTTCATTGCTCTTGCTGGAAATTCTTAAAATTAAGGTAAAGGAGAGTTGCAGATGCAAATTTGCACTACGTAACGACTCATCAGGCTCATGCGTTTCAAAAGCATGAATGACACGACCGGAAGTCCCAGGGTTACTACACTACGCCACGTTCTAAAGAGAAAATTCGACCTCAGTATCTGAAAAACAGGCTTTTAAAAATGTAAAAATATTTCTTTCTCTCAGATCAAGAGATTGATAAACCTAATGCGTCGTAGAAATCGAGCTGCAATTGTTGTACATGGCGGACTAGCACGCTTAATTGAATGGTCGGAAGGGGGTGTTTTAAGAGTTATGTTACTTTCTAAGGTTTAAAGATAACATTCAAAAATGAATACAGTAAGGTAAAAAGTAAATTTACAAACATCAGATATTTGATTCAAACTTTGAATGTTATTTTTAAACCTTAGAAAGTAATCCATAACTCTTAATTATTAAACATGCAATTTTTGATTTCTGTTAAGAGGGCTCAAAATCGAATGAAAATCATTCAACCGTTAAATTACTGATTTGGCAAAGTTGAAGATGTCCTAACTTTTTAAGTACAAAGTTATAACCTGTATATAATTTCCCCCCTAAAATTAGGATGTTGCGTTTCTTTTTGCGTTTCAGTATATATAGCATAAAACCACATAACACATTAACAAAGGAATGTGTTACCTTTTGTGTTGTAATTTTAAAATCAATGCTTCTAATAAGCTCTGTCTTATCGATGACGGCCCAGGCAAGTAAAGCATGTATGTAGAAGTCTTCGGAAGGTATTAGGCTGGAAAATAAGATAATGATCAATATGTAAATAGTATAAATCACTAAATTTTCGCGACACCTTATTTTTGCGAGATAAACATGTACTCTATGTACTCTTTTTTTCACGAATTGTAGTTATTGCTCTATATTATCTTTAGGAATACTAATATACGCGAATGATAATTTCGCGAGTTCACTGTCTAGCGTAATTACAAGACAAGAAAATAAAGTTCCGGCGAATAAAATGAGATTTACAGTATGCAGAGTTCTGAGATAGCTAAATAGCATAAAACCACATAGTTAAACCTTATAATCAACAATGACTGTGTTACCTTTTGTCGGGCGATTTCAAAATCTGAAGCTCCCGCGAATGCTTCTAATAAGCTCTGTCTTATCATGCTGCTAGCCTAAATAATAGAAATATGTATTACTACAGTAAGACAATTTCTTGAAATTTGAATGAATTAAAGTTCATCATCATTCTCCCCACTCATATAAAATTTTGCTTAAACGCTTATATATGATTTTATGAAAATATGTGTTTATAATTAGAATAAAAACAATTTCATTTTGTTGAGCAAAATTTTTACATGATGATAATTTTTTATAAAAGAAAAAATAGACATATATCCCAGTAAGAGTCATCTATCTTATCAGAGTATCGATGAACCTTAAGTTCTCTTGTTATTTTTATATAATTTAGCTAGTGTACATATAATAATGTAACTATGAAAAACTTATCATCTAAAGTCAAATGTTTTGATTATTAACAGATGAAAATGTTGCCAATCTTGCCAGTTAATGTTGTGCAACCTGACATCTATAAAAAATAGTACGTCGAAAATAATTTTTGATTTTTCTCATTTTCTGAGTATTACAAAATTAGGAAAAATTACATATAATATGCAACAATCAAAGTTTTATTGAAGTAAAATGATCAATCACCTCTCTTACAAACAAACAAGCATACATACAAGTAACAAAACAAAAGAAATACGCAAACATAAAATTAATATGACAAAGAAAATCAGAATTCAAATAACAGTTTTATTGTGACAAGAAGCATAAAGATTCAAATTCAATTCATACTGATACATTTTATAATTAATATCTTACAAATTTACCTAAATATTGTCTTGATGAAAAGTTTACCGGTATATTTTTATGACAACGACCGTGAATTTTCCTAAATGACTTTGGCTCAATGTCATGACATACCCTAAAGTCATGCTTGGTCTTCCAATGAATTTCTATTAGAAAGTAATGGATCGGGTCTGACACGAATTATAGATTTACACAAATAACCAGATCATAAGTAATCTTAGAGTAAACTATGAACTTCTAATGCTTATCCATTATAAAGTTTTTCTATCAGCTCTCTTTGAATTTGCATAAATGACCAAAGAACAAGATCATAACACACCTTCCAGCTATAAACAACTTTGTTCATGCCAAGTATGGGCAATTGTTTCTCCGTTACAAAGCACTGGTCAGAACAAAATTGGAAGCATGAACAGACGGAATCTTGAAATCAGTTCATGTCATATCAGAATGTGTTACCTCGCTTTTCACCTTGGTCTCAAATTCAACAGGGGGCTTTCCTTGGGCATGTCACACCATCACTTTGATTTTGTTTGCAAAATCTTAAATAGAATTTGTTATCATCAGGAAACCATAATTTGTGCAATAAAGGTCTTTTTGATCTTGGCCTTTGACCTTTTTATCTGTAACGAACTAACGATGCGTATAGCTTTGTGTATTCCGAATATGCAAGTCGGCCTTTGAGGATCTGTTAGTGGCTGTAGCAAATCACGTGACCTAAAACAAAGGTAGATAAGCGAGCGCAGCTAAGCTGCGGGGTTCTTTAACTCCAGACAGCAGAGAGAAGGAGACGGATATTCAGAAGCTAAGGTTACATGTAGTTGGGTGGGTGGTCTAATATTAAGGCTTACCACAATTATTGTAGCAATACTAGGTGGAATGTCTGACGGTGAAGGCTTGCCATAATAAATTGGTAGTATTGTGCTATTACTGTAAAGAATCATGACTAACCACTTAGAGGCCGACCATAGAGAGAGAGGACAACCTCTCAGAGGCTTGCCTGGTAACCTTCCTGGACACAGTGTAAGTCTCTGGTAGCAGTGGATGACTGTTCGTCCTGAATAAGGACAACTCAGTATATCCTCTGTTGTCAGAGGCTGACCATTAGTAGTAAGTTAGGACTTGGCATCGTGACTGACACTAAGAGCCTGAATGAGGCATAATGGGTGTATGTCCGGTGGCATTTGTGACCCCCCCCCCCCACTTTCTTTTGTAAATATAAGGCCGACCTTTAAGTGTGATTCCCCCCCCCCCCCCTAAATAAGGAAAGGGCCATATTTGTATATATTTGCAGTCCAATCATTTCATCCAATCATTTTAAGTCAATATTAATATCAATTAAAACCCGAGATCCTGGATTCAACCAGGTACGGACTCCTCAACATGTTACATTTCGGCATCAATAACAGTGAGGGTTTTATCTAAGTTGGTTTAAAAAATTTCGTTGCAAAACTTTTATTAAGTACTTTAAGAGACTTCATGTAGAATGGTGTGGACAAACAGAATTACGGACAGGCCCAAATTAACATCCCCTGATTCTAGCGAAAGTGGGAGGATAAAAGTGAAAAGTTCAGTATATTAATCTAAAAGTGTTGAAACTTCGAGAAGTCCAGACCTCTCCTATGCTTGATTCGTTAAATACGTAATGTTCATGTAAATGAATAAAAAGCTTACCTTTAATTGTCACATTGTCAAGAGTTCACTTTAAACAATCACATGGAATAGTTAAGGTACATAATGAGTCAAAATCATGTGTTTCTTTTATGAAAGTTGTATCACAAAACAAAAGATTTATGTGGAATATGAATATAGCGAAGTTTTGGCAACTCAACTGCACTGTAATGCAAGAAAAAGCAGCAAAATGTAAGTGCCTGGAAAACAAATGTTGTACCTATCGCTTTGGTTTTATCGTCAATGTCCACAATGTCAAGGTCATGCGTCCTTCATTTTTAGCGTGAAACTTATAAACAACATTAAACTGGAGCAAGCAGAAGTGAGAAATAAGTTCTGATCATCTTTTTTGAAGATTGTATAAAAATTCTCGGTCATCCGACATTTATATCTATGGAATTGAAACCATGGTAAATTCTTCAACTTTTCAGCGCATGCGTACAAGAAAGAGGAAGAAGTGAAGTAATATTTTTGTGTTGGGTTATACAAAGATTTTTTTTTACTTTTAGGTTCTGAAACCTGTAATTTTCTGAAACCTAATACCTTCAAAAACTAAATAAAATTTGCATGTATTATGCATAAATTCTACTTTTGTCGATTTTCGCGTTTTTCCGTCACGGTGTCACTTTAAATCTAATACATGTAAACTGTATGTACCATAATCCGCGCATTTTTTTACGCTGCTCATGGGGACACATACACTATGATATACAACTACCAGAGACACTTTTGCAATTCACAGTTTAAAAAGCGAATCATGTTCCTATTAAAATGAATTATAGGTGATTCTTGAGAAATATATAAAAACACATGCCAGGGAAACCATGGTCATTTATTTATGTGTTACCTTGTTTTTCACAGCCAGACCAAGGGTGACGTCACTATCAATTCTATCACTGAGAGTCTTCTGTAAAAATATATTTTTTACATATTATAATAAATATAAACTACACGGTTACTGTCTTGGAAAATAAGCGATATTGGGGCGAGGTGCGAGGCGAAGAAAATGTTAAAGAGAGCAAGGCTTGCACTAACTTAGTAATTGCCTATAAATATTGCTTATATGTCAAGACAGACAGTTTCCTTGTACATGTATTATGTTTATCCTGTAACATAGTTTAATTTACATTGACCCCACAAAACAAGTATAAATAAGCTTGTTCCTTTTATTTGAGTCTTTAAAGATGCAATTACATAACTATTCAGTATTTTTATGGTAATGGAATTTATAGATCACAAGTGGGATAGAATCTTTTAATATTTGTGAAAATATATTTTTTAAAAAAAAACTTGTTTCACGAGTGAAATAATTCCATACCCGTCTACGAAGAATTGAATTTCCTGTTTACTACATGATCTTTGGTTTTCCTTTTGCCCATAGTGGTTGTGTCTGTAGACTTTGAGAGTTTTATTTTGTGTCAGAAAGGCTTTTTTCACTATCGCTACATGTATTTACAATGTACATGTGACACCTGATACCAAAATTTCTCAAAATTTTTGTTCAAATATTACACGTTTACAATTTCCAATCTTAAAATTGCTCATACAGAATCTCATAGCTGCTCAGCTGTCATTTGTAAATTTTGAATTTACCTCTAGTTATCGTGTTGTAAATTTTGTATTTACTCCATATAGTAAATTCAATATTTTACAACATGATACATTGTAGCATCTTATGCTAGTACGTTTCTTCCGAAAAGACAGATAGAGGCAAAAGCAAAAACCGAAGAAAAATGTTATAAACAGAAAATTAAATGAACGCTTTTATAGTTGTAAATATGGAATTTCTTTCACTCACTATTCATGAGACTGTAATTTTTGATATTTTTACTCGTGCTTTGTACTCTGGAAAACTTTCAAAAAGTCCAGTTTTCTACCATTCGTGAAGAAAAATTTCATATTGAATATTTTCTATGTATCACCATATTCAATGTTGAAAATTTACTTGGAGTATAGTTGATCCAAAGAAATTACTAAGTAAACTTAAATTATATATAATAATAATATAAAGCCCATACCGAGTCTCCAATGTATATATTGCGAAAGTAGGCCTTAGTAATTGGTTCATCCTCATTCTGGAAAACAATATACACAAATATTAGAAACCAGCTGAGATTGGTGTCATATAATCAATTTGAACAACCCGTTCCATATTAAAATATATTCACTATCATAATTCGTGGTCACGTATTTTTTTTTTATTTTGTGGAAACGTATTTATTTTCGTGGCAAGGAATTGAATTTCGCATCCTCATTTTTTTTTTCTTTCGTGACCATGATTTTTTATTTCGTGATTACAGATAGATATTATGTTTTTAATAGAAATCAGCTAGAATTTTATGATAACTGCTTGGATTGTATGAAACGTTTGTGACTATAAGAAATAGACATTACCGTGCGAGCTTCATAACCCATTATAAAGGCTTCCCTGGAGACCCATTCTCTTCTTGAGCTATTAAAGTACTGGAAAAAATTATAATATTGTTACATATGCATTAAAAATCATGTTTGAAATGTAAATCATCTTTATTCCTGAAACTGGGGACTATTTTGTAACCGGTTAGTCGCAAGTTTTTCAGACCGAGTAACCGGTTAACCGAACGGATAAATTTCTTATGAATTATTCAACTTATTTCTAACAAGGATTATGAGAATTCCTTACCATAAAAAATCAGGGGAAAAAAAAGATACAAATACATGTATGAAAGTTTATTTCGCTTTTTATTGCAAACGGAGCCAAGCCATATTTTCATCGACATTAACATCAATTTCTCTTCTCCGGGACCCACTGCTATTCTTACTTTTTAAAAAAATGATTCATTGACCTCCGAAGATAAATGGCAGTAGAATTTTGATGATAAATAGAATACTATATAAAACATAACTACCATATGCTCGTGCCCCCTCAATAATAACGTCTGACGACCTATGTCCCCCTTGTGAAGGGATTTTTGGTAGTTGATAGCCCCCCCCCTCCCCAACTGAAAATGCATCCCCCCATTGCATGCCTCCTACGGGCAACTTCAAAACTTATTAATAAGAAATCGCTCTGGTGGCATATATGTAGATGTTCCGGGAATCACAAGATACTAAACTGATGAAATTTTGCACTATTATCATGTCACCACTGAAAAGGGGGGGGGGGGGTTCTGCATGATCTCAGGCATAAATACATTAGTTCACTATTCTATAACAGTTTTAAACACACAGTAAACTAGTATATTAATATATAAAATAAGCGCTTCATATTCTTTTCTTTTAGCTTTTCTTAATTGTTTGGTTTTAGTTTTATGTACTCGTGTTTTTAAAATTTGCTGTCTCGGTTTCTCTTCAAATATCACCATTTCTAAGGCATTTCGCTAAATAAATTACAAAGTTAACTAATTTTTGCAGTGATTTACTAAACAAGAACATTTACCCAATTAAACATCGATCGATGAGTAGAGAAAAACAGCTGTTGTTTTTATGTAATAATTGAAACAAATTAAAGCCGACAGAATTTTTCATACAGGGTACGTGTAGATAAACTTTGATTGTAGTATTCACTGGCTTACATGTATAATAATTGTGGGAAATGTTTTGAACGGGTCGCGTATCAGTTTTAAACATGCTACTTCGACTTCGAGTATTAATTTTAAAAGGTGGAAATATTTTTATTGTACATTGTATACTGCAAAACCTGTCGACTAATCGGTTATGAAAATTGTAACGGTAAAATTACGATCTTCCCGACAGATTAGTCCTGACAGTTAAGTTAGTTAACCGGTAAATCCTTACTATCCCTAGTATAAACAGGAATTTTCGGAACAGAAATTACCTGATCAATCTCCTCTCTCGTATATTCCCACTTCGGGACATCATAAGTAACATCAAGCCCCGCCTAGAGAACAGAAAAAAACGTACTTCAGATCGCAAGATCGCAGGATTTTTTTTTTTTTTTTGGTTTGGGGGGGGGGTCCTTACAGCTGCAGAACTGTAGCTCTACGAAGAAAAAAATTAACAGGCAAGTCGTCCAAACCAAATTCTTCCGACCAGCGATTTTTCTTATCAAACATATGCGGTATTGGTAATAGAAGATTTATAAATGCTAAGTGAGGTTAAATTTTGTTTTATACTATATATTTTTAAGCTTTTTTATTATCGTCTGCAATTGCAAATTTATGACAAAAGCAATCCAAATTAATTTTATTAACAGTGTATGTGCAGCAGCGGACACAATCTTGCGAGATACAATAGGAAAATAAAAGGGGCACGACTCTAGGACCATTACGAATTTACTATTTAAGGCCTCTCACGATATATAATAGGGAGCATGAAACTACATCAGCTTTTGCTTAGATTGTATTTAGAAAGACTCTCTGGGGGAACATATGAAAGAAATCACTGCTCTGATAGCTCTGATATGACATTGATTAAGTTAGACAAAATAATCCCATCTTCCTACGTTGTTTACTTGCGTTAAATTAAAACTTCAAACTTTTTCCTTTCTTTTTTTTTTTAGCATTTAAAAAAAAATAGGCATCATAATACATATACTGGGAAAATCGAAAAATATAATTATGAGTAGAGAGGCAAAAAATTGGAGATCAGAAAAATATGAAAAGGGTAGGAAACTCGTACAAGACGATATTATACTCATAGACTAGTCATATAAATGTTTTAAATGTACTTATCATATAAACATTTTTCACAAATACATGTACTTACAAGGTCATAGTCAATGTTCATGGTAATCCCCGGATTTACCCTTCGAGACATTTGTAATATAGTTTTGTTTTTTCACCGAGAATATTCAGAAAAGTCTGTTCACCTCCTGTGAAGGAATTATTATGACGTCACTATGGTGATGACGAGTCTTTCAGAATTTCTTGTACATAGAACTCGAGGTAATATGGCTTGTTTTTGCAAGCTGCAACCACCTCTAGCCTCCATCTCCGTCTTTTCAATTTTCAGCTGTATATAGGAGCAATAGAAAAGATTTCAAGGATGAATGTTACACGTAAATATAACCAATTAAGACTGATGCAAAGTATCAACTCGGTCGAAAAAATCATTATCATTATTTTATCATTAACAACTTCAAGAAACTGAAAATTGAAAGGGAAACACGAATGAACTGTAATATACAGTTCAAAATAATTATGACCTTTAATTACTTCTTATTTATAAACTGTATGCAATTTAACATACACTACTTACAAAATTAACAGAAATGGCACCAATTTAATTTTCTGCCGTACATGTATCTGTTTTACACCAGTAAAGTTTAAATTAAGTTATTTAGATTTCTTCGATATGAAAACC
Organism: Saccostrea echinata; assembly: GCF_033153115.1. Classification (NCBI taxonomy): domain Eukaryota; kingdom Metazoa; phylum Mollusca; class Bivalvia; order Ostreida; family Ostreidae; genus Saccostrea; species Saccostrea echinata. Next base: position 37,304,520 of record NW_026889778.1, read on the forward strand.
AGAGAAGGAAACGAATGTTATATCATCAAAATATTTGTTACATAAAAAAGAAGACATCTCGTGTTATATGCCTTCTATGTAAATTAAATTTTTGGGGTGGGGGTATTGTTGTTGAAAGCCTGAAGTCTGCAATGGTCCACTTATTGGGAAGGAGACTGGAATACATGTTCATCTTTAAAAGTAATTTAAAATCCCCTTCCCCATCGAATCCGCCCGCCTAATGACCAAACGCCACGTCGGATTTAACACTCAATATGCGTCGGGATTGAAATACATAATATTCTTACCATTATTAGTACGCAGTGTCAAGGATTTTTGGAGAAAAAGACACAAATTACAGGTATTTCAAATGTTTGCTTGAAAGATTATTTTCTTTTGTGAATCCCATTGTTCTTAATTATTTTGTATGCGCATTTTATAAGGCCCGTTAGTATGTGCATTCTGTCATGCCCAGATGACAGATATATATTATTCCCAGCATGCCCAGTGTCAACTTTCGGTAGAAAAATAAACGTCATCTATTTTCGTTTGTTTGTTGTTTTTCTTTTTTTTTTTAAATCTTGACAGTAAAGAGCTTTTAATGTACAAAGTGTTGTAAACGATTAATCTACAAATTACCTTCAATATAAAATTTGAAGCGTAAAGTATTGGTTTCATTTTGACAAACAATTAAGTGTTCTAGAAAATTCTTTATGGAAGAACGTAAAATACTTTCATCATGATTATATCTCATCATAAATGCTTCAATCTGTTCAGATTTTTTCTTTGCCGTTTTACTATAATAATTATTGTGAATTCTGGGATGAATTTGAGAATTGGTAAAAACTAGGTTAAAATGATCGCGGTAGAATGAACAGTCAGGGGTGAGACTGAAATCCGTCATTTTTGAAAAATGATGGATAATCGTCATATTTACTAAATACGTATTTTCGTCATTTTTGTCAATATGACTTACTATCGTCATATTTTCTTTTTCAACTTAATTCTTCTATCCTGGTTACATAAAAGCGAAATTTGAATTCACCGCTGAAAGAAGAGTGTTTACGCAAGTTTCATTTCATCCGGGTCACTAATTTCTGCCGACCATGTGCGTTAGAACATCAACATGGAAGGTGAAAGTTATTATTTAGCGGTAAAATGTCGAATTTTGGTAGAACTAATTCGCCATTTTTACATGGCTTTTAGCCATATAAAAACATATAGTACACCGTCTGGAAGAATACGTACTTGTAGAGAAAAGTCTCGACAAAAAGTTAAAGCCATAAAAAAGTAGTGCGCCCCGTAAAACAAGCGAGATATTTCAGTGCGCCCAGACCCTCCATTTTGAAAAAAAGACGGAATATCGTCATTTTTGTCTTCTTTCCTATTTAATGCAAATAAATTGACAAATAACTCTTCCACTCTTATCTTTGCTTGGGAAATTTATACTGTCAACATAACCAGTATTGTAGTCAACTGTATTAGAGAAATGAAGTTCGTTTACGATGTTTTTTGTCCTTTTTTCGGTTGGTGGATCTAACATTTTTCAAAGAGAGGTAACTCGCTATTCTAGAAACACTCTAAATTTTTATGACTGTTTTTCGTCATTTTCTTAAAAATGACGAGTTTAAGTCATAATAAAAATTTTATTTTATGGCTTAAAATCGTCATTTTAAAAATGACGGATTTCAGTCTCACCCCTGACTGATGAACATGATGAAATATTAATGGCATCTATATGATGCAGTAACCACTGTTGCTGCCTTAGATGCTATAGGGTGCAATGACCAATGGTGATGATGCAGCAACAAAGAAAAAAAAGAAGAGAGAGAGAAATATCCAGACTTTTAAAGATGGTTTTTTTAGTGCATATTTGTACCCTTCATTCATACTTGATATTTTGCTTTAATAGGTTCATTACCATGGATAGCTTTTTCAATGTGTTTGGAAATGAAGTGAAGCACAGCTACAGTGTGGCTAAAGCTCGTATTGACAAAAGATTGGGTAAATATTACCATGGCTACTGGATTTTGTTATAATTCTTAGCAGCAGTGATTAATCACTTGTTTAATAAAACTGAGTGCATAAATTGGTGATGAAGGTCTATACATACTTTGAATTAATATTGTAGCATAAGACTCTAATGATATTCTATACATTTGCTACTGTTACAATTGATAAATATGTTGATAAATATGGATATAGATCAACATGATCAATGCTTTAATGTTAGACATAATCAATACAAAAAAAAATCATTCTCTCAGTTTTGTTAACCAAATATGAGAGATCTTCCTTATTCAAAACATGATACAAAATTATCAATACATGTGAGCTAGATAAAATGTTATCTTTTTAAACAAATCTATCCACTTCTTTGTTATCAAGATTGAAATGATAATTCTCTGCCCTCGCATATCATCAACTTCCTGTTTCCTAAGTTGCTGTATTTGCATCATCATGATCCTGTTTATTGTTACAACTGTTATAACCAGTTTCTGATAAATGATTTAATATTACACAGACTTTCTCAGGAAAGTTTACGGAATTCTGTCAGTCCAGCTTCTCTTCACGTTCATCACCGCAGCAGTCTTCAAATGGAGCACTGCCATTACATACATAGTGCAAACCAAGTAAGGACAACTTGTACTGCTTCTACTTAAAATATTGAACTCTGAGGACTCTTATTGCCATATCAGTGTACATAGTACAGCTGTACCTGCATGCTGGTTATATTAAGGATTCTTCTTGTCTTTGTAGTCACTGGTTGGTGTTTGGGGGATTAATCAGCAGTCTGGCACTAGCTGTTGCCCTCCAGGCCTACAAGAATGAAACCCCAACAAATTACATGCTTCTGGCAGCATTCGTAAGTGATTTTAAGAATATGATAGTATTGGTCATAAAAGATGTGAAAAAATATATTACAGGCTATTAAATCAAATGTTATCAGAAGATCATTGACAAATATTCTCTAAATGATACTGAATGTGATTTTATTATTTTCTTTTTAAATTACATGATTTATGACTTATTCAAAGTTCAAATTTCAGAAAAACCAGGAAAAATAAATGTTGAGGTAAATAAGTCTTTTTTTTTTTTTAATTTTAGACAGGAGTTGAAGCCTGTATGGTCGGAACTGTTGGTAAGTTTATCATTGAAGATTGTTGTTTCTCTAGTTTTGAACATTTAAAATTTTAACTTCTTGTATTAAAGTATCTCAGGTTCAGGACAAATTTGTTGAATTTAGTTTAGATTTGTTGTAGATGTAGATAAGTAGGATTGATTGCCTAGCATAGAGAAAAAAAAATCATTGATTCTTATGAAAGATTTTTGGGTGTTTCAGTGACCTTTTATCAGGTGGCAAGTGTAATAGATGCCTTCCTTCTGACAATGCTGGTAACCGTCTGCCTTACAGCATACACATTCCAAAGCAAGATGGACTTTGACAGATTTGGTGCCGGGTAAGTACTAGATACATGTATATGAGAATTTTGCAATTATTGTTTTCAAACATCAGAGAAATGTGTAATTAAAGATTTAAACTTAGAAATGTTTGTATATTAAGGAAGATTTTGTAAGAATTTCATGAAGGAGTGCATTGAGAATGTCTTATAATCAAAGAGGCTTTTCCAATTCCCATTTTAAAAATGGAATATTAAATTATCTAGTGTAGACTAATTTTAGATTATCAACTTCTTGTATAAAATGTTCCGATGGAAAGGCAGGCTTTATTATCATGTCCCTGTAATACACTTAATATTTATTTATGATTTACATAATTGTTTATTTTTTCCACGATGTTTTATTTTAACCTGTTTTTTGCAGGATGTTCTCTCTTTTTGGTATTCTGATGTCAGCACTGTTTATGCAGGTAAATTTACTAAGAAGAGAGCATTTTTGTGACAATTTTTCCAAAAAGAGAAATATGCTAGGGTTGTAATATAACCATTTTCATTACCATTAAAAAACTAGATTTTCTTAAGAAAATATCTCTAGAAAATAGGATATGGCTTACTTATAAAACAATTTTGTTCTTTTTTTGCATTTTCAGCTTTTCTTTCCCACTGCGGCCATGGATCGCCTGATTTCTGTGGGTCTTGCCGTTTTATATTGCATGTACATCATCTACGACACCGGTCTGATCATGGAGCGACTCACCCCAGATGAATACATCATCGCCCCAGCAATTCTCTACCTGGATATGGTAGCTCTCTTCATGCGCCTCTTGAAACTGCGTGGAGAACGTGAAAGGCGTGATTAAAATGTCATTGATGAACCTTTGAAAAATATAATATTTTTGAAAAAACCTACGTATCTTTCTTTGTTTTTGTTTTTTCCATTGGAATAGCATCGGTGATGTTAATTTAAGATTTTTCATAATAGCTTTGTTATTTGTGTAGTTATGTTATTTTTTCTTTGTATTGTGAGTTACCATATTGATAGACAGTTTCTTTAATTTGCATTATTATTGAACTTTTGACTTTGTAGAAGAAATTCATAAAAGGGTAATGTAAGGATGATTAGGTATGATTAAATGAAATTTGGTTCCATTTCATTTGGTCTACTTTTTGTATTCAGTTTTAAATTGACTTTACCTAAAAAGTCTTGGGGGGATGGGGATCAATGACCATGTAGCAATATTCTACATGTAAATGTACATTGGCAGTGGAAATCTTGGCAACCTTATTTTTCCTCTGTTTGATTAACTAGTATATCTATTATTTATGAAAGGTAGTTAACATGTTTAAAACAAAGCATGTATTCAAATTTTTTAAAAAAGATTACATAGTAAAACACTAAGTTATCATCATTTTTTTGTACTTTGAAATTTCAAGAACTAGAAAACAAAAAAAGGTTTACCAAGTGGTTATATACCAACCTGTGTTGTGGATGTTGTTGCTTTCTGCTCTTCATTATGTATAGAAAAACCAACATGCATAATTTTCACCTTATTATTTGGACAACTATACGAAACATTGGTTTAAAAATTGATCTTTTTTAATTGAAGCTTTAGAATTAGACAGTTTACTTGATTCTTGTTTTCTGTTCATACTTGGACTATATTCAGTTTTATTTGGTAAGAAATCAAATGTTGATAGAAATTTTATATCTTTATAATTGGATAAATGAATCCCAAAATATATTAACCATTTGCAAATTTTCTTGAAGGGTTGAATGTTACCAGTATTGTCTTGAATTTTTTTTCATTGCAAATTGCTACAGTTTGTGGTCACATTCATTGCAAATAAAGTAATTGCATTAAATTATTTATATGCTTGTGAAATTATTTCTACTTGCATTATTTTAAAATGTCTGATGATACTCAATTCACAGACTTGGTGCATTGGCCTCAGTTTTTAGAGATAACCTGGATATATAATGTACACTAGCTATAAGAGGATTAGAAGTGGTGGATTTTAATGTCACAAAATGAAACTTGAACAAATGCCACTCCATAAAAAAGCCCAGACAAAGTTTCATATACTAAAGATTTCAAGTGTGTGTGTGTGTCAAAGATGTTTCATCGAATGTATATGTATCAGCCGCTGTCAGTGCGGTATAAGATTAACAGCAATTCAACTATAATTTCACTTTTCTCTCCACAACATAGGTCTTTTTATTAATTTAGGTTTATTATCCTGGGGTATTGGATATTGAAATTGGCCTCGATGCCAGCAATTAATTTTCCTCCTGTGAACAATTTTGTTTGTTGCAAACTTGCAACAGACTTCCTGCAGGTCTGCTAGCAAACAACAGTTTGTTAAGGGAAGGACATTAATGTACTTTGCTACATGTACTTTGATTAAAAATTGAATGATGATGGATATATAATATAACTAAATGGGATTACTCAATTAGAGTTGTGGAAACTCGTTAAACATTTAAGTTGGTAAGTCCAATTCAAATTGAATGAATGTGAGCTATGCAGCCCTTGCCCCTTTCAATGATTATTATACATCGGGTTCGGAAAACGTCAGATTACTGCGCTTTGGTGGTGATAATTAAAATTATTATTATTTTGAAGCATCATTTTATTTTATGTAGTAAGGACTATAAATATATTGTACCTATCGATATTTCTTTGAAGTCCCTGTTTATGGCAGTTAATATTAAAAGTTGAACTCAGTTCTTAGGTGTTTACACTTCCGCTTGGTGTTGTATGCCATTTCCATAAATAGAAACAGAGTAATTTACGTTTGAGTGTAACAACTAACGTTCTACAAACTGGTAAGATTTTGCACTGGATTTTGTTATTGTGAAGGGTTTTATATATTTCTGCACACTGTCAGTTTCTGAAAAGTTTTAGAGCGTCCATATATAGCCCATATGGAAAATGTCATATTCTGTGACGGGCTACAATCTGTTGTATCTTGTTATATATAGGATATTGCGACTTTTAGTTTGACGTTATATTTAATGACACTTTGTGAAAATTTAACATATAATCCGAAGTCAACCAAATGTGTAGACTGTGTCTTGTCAAGTTTTAAACCATTGTGAAATTACTAGTGTGTTAATTTGTTACTTGTAATTTCTGTTTCAACTGTTCAATTAATTTCAGTTTTCTCTCTTATCATTGATCAATATCTCTTCACATGTTGACAAAAAATACATTTCCTGTTTTCCTTGAAAGTCGATATCAATCATTTTTAGGAAATACCCTTTGTAATAAATAAGGAAGTGTCATAAATCAATATATATATACACAGCTGATACCGTAGGCACTCCCCAGCTTAATTGTTAAAAAAATATATATCTACTATTAATACCATAAAAAGTGTAAACATAATATTACGTTTATAGTATAGGCCTTTTAGATATATATATTTTTAACAATTAAGCTGGGGAGTGCCTGTGAGCTGATACAACTATATATTGAAATGCACATATTAATGCACTCGCCTACAGTGTCGTATGTAAACCTTGAATAATAATGAGCATTTATCAGCTCTCATTTGAAAACGTAAATCATTTCATTGACAAGAAGTTTTGATCAGATCTAGGGGTACAGATAAAAATTTATTTGACATGTTCAATAGTAACTTGGTAGGCTTGAGCATAATGGTTGAGCTTTAGAATGTTATTGTTCCCGAAAAAAAATTAAAGCAATATTAACCTCTGACAAGAATATTAAGGGCTTGAAATTAACCTAGTCTAGAGAGTCTCGGAATGTTCTATCTTTAAAGTGGTATTGCTATAACTTTAAAAATTTGTTCCAATATAAATCAAAACTAAAAAAGTCTAACATTTCTAATGTTTTACTGAGTCACGGGCAAAAAAAATCGATGATTGACCACGGAGTGAGATATTGGACCTGTGATGAGGTGTTTGACCGCTTACATCACATAATGGGCGGTGTCAGTTAAATCTCTTTTGCATTCGTTGGTGTAAGACATGCATGTATGTCAAAAAAAAATAATAATGATAAAATAAATAAAGAAAAGTTATAACAAAACATTTATTGACTGTATTCTAGGGCAAAATGCGTTTTGTCAACCCCTCGAACCAAACTGGTTGCCTGAGGCCTCCGTTAAACGGCCTCAGGCAACCAATTTGGTTCTTCAGGCTCCGGCAAAACACAGTTGCCCTCGAAACCCAGTCAATAAATGTATATTTTTATACCTTTAAAATTTGTTTCCTATGTCTATCCTTAAAAAAGTCTAACAATTCCAATGTTTTACTGAGCGGTCATAAAAAAATCGATGTTTGACCGCAGAGCGAGATATTGGACCTGTCGATGAGATGTTGGACCGTTTACGTCACAGTGTGGGCGGGGTCAGCTCTATCTTATTTGCATTCGTTGGAGTTCAACAGAACTTTACGGAATTGACCAAGTTTAAACCGCAGTGCGGGTAAACAAAATTTACATCATGTTATGTCAAAATAAAAAGTTAAAGGTATAACAAAACATTTGTTGACTGTGTTCTCGGGCAATTTGTTGACCCCTCGAATCAAACTGTTTGCCTTCGGCCTAACGGCCTCAGGCAAACAGTTTGGTTCTTGGGTCCGACAAAACACATGTTGCCCTCGAACCCAGTCAATAAATGTATAATGTCATATGGACCATGTTTAATAATCAAATGTGCCTGTGTATTGGCAATGTAGCAAAATAAACAGGGGTAATAACTCTAATCAATGCATATACTAAGAACAATTCAGTCTTGAGAGAGAATTCCAAATGTCAGCATGGTGTGTAAATTTGAAGCTAGTGAAAAAATGTTGAGAAAATTTATTGAATTTCTGCCATTGTATTTGGAATAATTTGGGGGGGTAAAAGGTATCTTCAGTCTCTGAAAGGTTTGTTTATGATTAGAAAACTGTTGCATAGTGGCTATTTTCAGTGCAACTTAATTGTATTTTCCAAAATCATTTCGGAGCTATTCTGCATTGTCTGCTAAAGTATATTTTTGCAGGTGAATGGGAGGCATTCTTACTGTGGTGAGGGCCTGCATGTCCACAGTTGGGATAGCTAGAGGATCCATATATTTTTAGTGTAGCAGAACATATTTGATCTACATGTACTTATATTGTGCCCTTTTGGCAGATCCGTATACAAACAAATTTGCAGTGAAAATAACCACCAAATTGATCACAACTGTTACAAACCTTAATGAGCTTATACATATGCCTTCCATACAAAAATTAGTATATTAATTATCTGAACATTTTTTGCTTGCTTCACAGTGATCAAATTTACCCACCATGTTGAGTTTGTTGATATTTCATTGGAAATCTCTGAATTGTTCAAAATACAGTCAAACCTTGTTACCTTGATCTTGATGGGACCAAGAAAAAAAAATCGAGATGTTGGAGGATTCGAAATATATCAAGGGTAAAATACTTAGAGACTGAGTGGTTGGGACTTCCAAGTCACTTCAGCATATCCTTGGTATTCAAGATATCGATGTTCAAGATACAGAAGTTCAACTCTATATGCATAGATTAGAATATTCTGACCATTTATTTCACAACATTGCCTGCAAACTGAGCATATTCTGTCAATAAACCGAGTCCATAAGACATTGTTATTTTAATGATAGGACTTCCAACATTAATTAACACTATAGATTAGAGCAGCTAGTGCTTTGAGTGCAAGAAATGTTTGAACGCATTTAACTATAAAACATTTTTCTGAACTGTGGATGAAAATAAACAGAGCAGATTACATGTATGTGCGGAGATGTAGTTTTCACTATTATGCCTCAATGTAACAAAGGTAAAATTATAACAGTCAATTGAACGTTAAAATAAGGTTCTTTAATTGCCAATTCTCATGAGCTTACATGGGCTTTACCCAAAGCCCCCACTGGACACCGTCTTTTACCCCTGAGGATGTACCTCACCACATGAATCTAATAATATCCCCTAAATCCCAGATCCATCCCAGCACTTGTATTAATTATACAGTAAAACTTGTCTAATCCGGACACCACTGCTTCTAAAGAATTTGGCCGGATTAGACAACATTACGGATTAGACAACATTTTAAACAAATGAATTTACTGAAAAGGACTTAAATTTTACATTGCATTAGGCAAGATTTTGGATTATACAACATCCGGATTAGACAAGTTTCACTGTAAATGTAACAAAGGCATAACAGGAAACAAAGTAAAATTAATCTTTTTTTCATTTATTATATCAACATGTCAAATGCTGTAAACAATGAGCAATTGAATTTATTCATATGATATTTCACTCATACACAGAGAATTATATAATCATGATAATTAGCAGAGTTAAATATCAATTGCATTCAGACCTCCAGTCAAAGGATGTAGTCCCCACTGTTAAAAGGAAGACACTGCATGTTCACTGCCATTTCAAAATGTGAATAATTGTACATTAGATAATTGTATATGGACACAATCACACAAATATGCATGATCATGATGACAAAGAAGACAAATGTGTAAACTATAGTCATTTTTCAGTAAAACACAGTTTGCACAACATGTACATGCAGGGAATCAATTATACATAATATATTATTAATAGTTAAAGTTTGACTGTTGATATTAATGTTTATTTACATGCTTATCCAAATTCAATAGTACATTAATTTTGTACAAGTATTTTTTTCATAAAAATATAAATACATGTATCTGGAATTCAAGGTTGAGCATGCACATGATTTAGGGAATGATTAACTGTAGAAAATTATCTGAAAAAAGATTGATAACTTCACCACTATTATACATTATCACAACTTTACAATAATTTCAATAAACAGGTCTGAAAGTAAAACATTAAAATGTCCTATCACGAACAATCCCCCCCCCCCCTCCAATCTAATGTCATATGATACGTTAGTAATTAAAAGTTAAATATTCCTGTAGTGTAGTTTTTCTCTTGGGTCTAGAAGAGACATAATTATAGGCCTTATCTGACTTACTTCTTATCATCTAATTTATTCACCAAGGACTGTCATGACTATTGATATCTTTATGCATGGTTTATTGTTTCTCCAAATTCTACAATGACAAATGAAAAGAATTCCTGTGAAACAGAGTGAGCATTATATCAAAGAACTTTATTGGTTAATTTTTTATGAAATAGCAGTGCTTAGTTCAGAAATTCTGGAAGAATATAATTAATACAATAATGTCAGTGTAATTGTTTTCTGACAGTAACCATGCAGCAGTTAATTTTCATTTTCAGTCATGCTCTTCAAGAGGTTTGGGGGGGGGGGGGGGGATCACATGATGTTGCTGGTCTGTTTATGTTTTGACTATTAGTCTTTTTTAAGGATTGAAAGAATAGATCCTGTGTATAGGTATAGGGAAGGTCCCATAGTACTAGATTCTAAAGTGTAAGGGGAGGAAAGGTATTACATTTTTTACATTTTCTTTTATTTATTAAATAGAATAAAGATGGCAACAAAACCTTCCAGTGATGAGTTTGGGAAGCATTCAATAGTTGACGACTTCATGTATGGATCCAATGTGGCTACCGCCCATGTTTATATCAGAATGGGTAAGTACTGCAGAGAACAATTTGTAAATTATATTTTTTTTAAGAATAAAACATGAACATGATGAAATACTTATACATGTCAAAATAGATTTCATCGGTCATGTCAGTTACTGTCCAGGTTACATTACATAAAATCAACTTTTAAGAGTAAGTAAAAAAAGAATATTTAATACATGTATGTGTGAGTATAAAAGATTGCATGTACTATTCAGAAATCTATGGTTATTGATAGGTTCACTATTTACTAGCTAGCTCCCTTGATCCCCCCCCCCCCCAGCCGGGACAAGGGATGTGGAAAATGGAAGGGTGAGATCACAAGTGTGTGAAAATGCAAGAGCAATGAAACAATGAAGTTTCAATGAGAGACTGATGCTAAAATTTTTTGCTGTCTTCATTTGTTGGTCTTGGCTCCATCGCATGATTGCCATAACATTTAGCTCCCTTAAAGTAATCATGCCCTATCAAAGAGTTCAATTTTAACACAAAGATTAACACAAAGATTATTTTATTTTTTGTACATTTCAGGCTTCCTGAGGAAGGTGTATGGAATCTTGTCTACCCAGCTCTTACTGACCACAATCGTAGGCTTCCTGTTTATGTCCAGTGAAACAGTCACCAATTATGTACAGCAAAGGTAAACAGTTTCTGAACTGCTAGAGCAAGAAATCTACCAAATTGTAAGGTGTACAATAATATTGATGTAGACATGTGGAGGATGATTTAATGTTGCATAAAGATGTTGATATTTTTAATGAAACTAATAAATACATTGATTTTATAATATACAATCTTCTACATGTAAAAGAAAGCAATCACATTTTTATTGCCCATTCTTGTGTACATTTTTTGGGGGGGGGGGGGGGGGGGGGGCTTGGTTAAGTTTATTATATACCTTCTGTTCATTAAAGATATACATTTCAGTTGTTGAACTATGAAATTTTCACTCTACACACTCTCTCTTTCAGTCCCTGGATGCTTCTGGTAGCAATGATTGGCAGCATTGGGTTGGTTATTGCTCTAATGGTGTACAAAAACCAAACCCCCACAAACTATGTCCTTCTGGGGCTGTTTGTAAGTATATAGAAGAATTTTTTGTATACTGTAAATGTACATTTTTCCACAATGCATTAATTAATGCTTTGTAGCTGTCACAAATTTTCTGTGGAAATTTGTCACAGCGTCTATTTAGTCAAAAATCAGTAGTCAAAAGTTTTTATTCATTTGTCACTATTGGAAAGTTATTCTTTACACAAATATGTGACTGTTATAGTAATGTATACTTGAAAAATACATGTATGCATATTTTATACATTCATAGGTTAGATTAATAATGTAAATTCTCGAATTAATTTTGTAAAGCTAGAAACATTTTTTCGTTTTTACAGACAATGTTTGAAGCTTATTGCCTTGGGACTATTGGTAAGTGTCAACTATACAATGTTTTAAAAATCATGAAAATGGCTTTATACCATCCTCACATCGTCAGGGGTCCTTACTCTCTCATTGAGAAGCACCAATCAGATAGGGGCTTTCATAAGTTGATATAAAACATAAACAGAAAGTAAGCAGTTGACACCTCATTGCAGGTGTTAAGGTTGTTTTTCACCAATGGATTTAATTTGATTGGTCAAGATATAAGAAAAATAATCACGATTTGTAATATTCCTGAAAGATGTCGCTGCAGTCAGCCCATAGAATATTGAATGAAATTTGTCAGGGGTCAAACAGCAATATGTTGAATCAGGACCCCTGACATTGTGAGGGTGGGCTTTTATACATACAAATAAGTGCTAAATAAAAAGGTGCTATATATTAAGTCAACTAGCTCTTAGTACAGTAAAAATTATTTAATCTGGACATAGCTGGTTCCACGAAAATATACCAGATTAGACAACATTGTGAACAATTAAATTTACTGAAAAGGACTTAAAGTAAACTTCATAATGGACAGTATTTTGTAATTCTCAACATCCAGCTTAGTCAAGTTTTACATAGAAACAACAGTATGAGTAATTTCCTTAGAGTTGTTTAATTATTTCTCAATTTTATTTTTAAAAAGTAACATTCTACAAAGTACACAGTGTGTTGGAAGCATTTCTGATGACACTGGTGGTAGCAGTCAGCCTGACCATGTATACATTACAAAGCAAGAAAGATTTCAGCTCCTGGGGAGCAGGGTAAGAGATCGTGGATATTACTGGACACTGAGCATTTTGAACAGATGTTCTTCTGCCAGAAACATTAAATATGTTTTAATAGATCCAAGTCAGATTTTATTAAAATTAATTATTAAAATTTAATGAAATTAGGTGAAATTTAAGGGGAGAAAAGAGTTGAACAAAATGTACATATTACTGGATGTATAGTGCTTCACATATAACTTAGTATTTGTAAATTTATATTGATAATATTTTTTAAAAGAAGTAGGTTTTGAAGATTAATGAATACTGAAGAATAATACTGTAAACATTGGTATTTTTATGGGGTAAGATATTGCAATTTCCATGGAACAAAGCATGAAATAATGAAGCTTATTTTTGTGGACGTTTATAGATTACAAAATGTGTTGCTTTGTTGTTTAGTATGATACCTTACGTGAAGCCATTCACATGATATCGCAAAACTTTACTTATTGCAGAATTTGCAAAAATTTTGTCCACCCTAATATTTTTACATTTATTCATGATTGGTAATGATGACAGATTATTGTTAAAGTAATATTTTGTATAATTGTAGATTGTTTGCTTGCCTTTTAATCCTGATTTTTGCTGGACTCCTACAGGTATTAAAACTTTCTTTTTTTTTTTTTTGGTATTTAGCTCACCTGAGCTGAAAGCTCAAGTGAGCTTTTCTGATCACCCGTTGTCCGCCGTCCGTCCGTCTGTAAACTTTTCACATTTTCAACTGCTTCTCAAGAACCACTGGGCCAATTTTAACCAAACTTGGTACAAAGTATCCTTGGGTAAAGGGGAGTGTAAATTGTTAAAATAAAGGGCCAAGTCCCCTTACAAGGGGAGATAATCAAGAAAAGACAAAAATAGGGTGGGGTCATTAAAAAATCTTCTTCTCAAGAACCACTGGGCCAGAAAAGCTGAAACTCATGTGGAAGCATCCTGGGATAGTGTAGATTTTAAATTGTTCAAATCATGACCCCCGGGGGTAGGGCGGGGCCACAATAGGGAATCCAAGTTTTACATTGAAATATATAGGAAAAATCTTTAAAAATCTTCTTCTCAAGAACCACTGGTCCAGAAAAGCTGAAACTTATATGGAAGCATCCTGGGGTAGTGTAGATTTTAAATTGTTCAAATCATGACCCCCGGGGGTAGGGCGGGGCCACAATAGGGAATCCAAGTTTTACATAGAAATATATAGGAAAAATCTTTAAAAATCTTCTTCTCAAGAACAACTGGTCCAGAAAAGCTGAAACTTATGTAGAAGTATCCTTGGGTAGTGTAGATTCTAAATTGTTCAAATCATGACCCCCGGGGGTAGGGTGGGGCCACAATAGGGAATCCAAATTTTACATAGAAATATATAGGAAAAATCTTTAAAAATCTTCTTCTCAAGAACCACTGGTCCAGAAAAGCTGAAACTTATGTGGAAGTATCCTTGGGTAGTGTAGATTCTAAATTGTTCAAATCATAACCCCTGGGGGTAGGGTGGGGTCACAATGGGGAATCCAAGTTTTACATTGAAATATATAAGAAAAATCTTTAAAAATCTTCTTCTCAAGAACCACTGGGCCAGAAAAGCTGAAACTTATATGGAAGCAACCTGGGGTAGTGTAAATTCTAAATTGTTCAAATCATGACTCTCGGGGGTAGGGCGGGGCCACAATAGGGAATCCAAATTTAACATAGAAATATATAGGAAAAATCTTTAAAAATCTTCTTCTCAAGTTTTACATTGAAATACATAAGAAAAATCTTTAAAAATCTTCTTCTCAAGAACAACTGGGCCAGAAAAGCTGAAACTTATATGGAAGCATCCTGGGGTAGTGTAGATTTAAATTGTTCAAATCATGACCCCTGGGGCTAGGGCGGGGCTACAAAAGGGAATCCAAGTTTTACATTGAAATACAAAAGAAAAATCTTTAAAAATCTTCTTCAAAAGAACCACTGGGCCAGAAAAGCTGAAACTTATATGGAAGCATCCTGGGGTAGTGTAGATTCTAAATTATTCAAATCATGACCCTCAGGGGTAGGGTGGGGCCACAATAGGGAATCCAAGTTTTACATTGAAATATATAGGAATAATCTTTAAAAATCTTCTTCTCAAGAACAACTGGGCCAGAAAAGCTGAAACTTGTATGGAAGCATCTTGGGGTAGTGTAGATTCTAAATTGTTCAAATCATGACCCCATAGGGGTAGGGTGGGGCCACAATAGGTATATTAAACGGGGGGAAATCTGGTAAGGAACAGCATGGCCAAAGTTACTCAGGTGAGCGATGTGGCCCATGGGCCTCTTTTTTTTTTTTTAAAGAAAGAACCTTACTCTTTTTTAACTGTCTTTTATAATTAAAGAACAAGTAATGATTATTTTAGCAAAAAAAAAACAAAAAAAAAAACGTGACTTTACTGATTTATGAAAAATAACTATTTTTTTTTTTTTTTTTTTTGGACAGTTGTTTTTCCCCACAGTCCTGATGGACAGATTGATAGCAGCAGGCGGAGCTCTTCTCTTTTCTCTCTTCATTATATTTGACACAAGCATGATGATGCACAAACTGTCTCCAGAAGATTACATCGTGGCCTCTGTCAACCTCTACCTGGATGTCATCAATCTGTTCCTTCATCTCCTTAGACTCATGGGAGAGAGGAAGTAGAGAACTATGGGTAAACAGAGAATCATGGGAAAAAAGAGGAGACCATTTTGGGGAATTACTAGGGAGAATATGTATTCCATAAAATTGTACATTATGAAAGACAGGTTTTCATTTGAATTTGCTCATATATTTCTTGGCATAATGAAAAGGGTTAAATAATTATGGTTTTGTTTTTCCTTTCAATTGTTACATTGATTTGTTATGTACACATTCAGGTAGAATGACTGTTAGATCATGAAATTTCTTATTTGTTTTATATGTTTTGAATATGGAGCTTTAACTGTTAAATAATGATATAATGATGTAAGACTTTCAATGAGAATTCTATACACAGAAAGGGAGGGAAAAGGTCATTCCAAACAATTATGTATTACATTTTAATATTTGTTCCTTTTTGATATGTTACTTGTGATTTCTTTTATGATTTCATGCAGATTATTTGCATCATAATAATTATTTATCTGGAATATTTTATTTTAATAAACAAGATTAATGAATAATTCATAGTGTTTTATTGTCCCAGCAATAATTTTTCACCATCTGAAGGTATCACCATTCACCATCTATATGCAAGCATGTACATGTATGTTTGTCACAAAAAATGAGTATTTTTTGAAATCACTAAGTCTAGCATTTTCAAGTACATTTAAATCCAGCCATTTTAAGAAATTTATGAAATCCCCAAAATATCAAATATTACAGGTAATCCCTGAAAAAAATCCATTTGACACATTGACCTAAAAGCTGGAAAGATAAGTGAGATTTTCTTTGTCTACACATTAACATACTGAATGGAAATGACGGTTGTTAAATATTTTAAATAATCAACTTGCATAAACTTCCAAGAGCTATGCAAGTTTATCAACACACAAACAAAAATTGAATCACTCTAAAAAGTAAAATTCTTATACTAGGTGGAAAAATAGAGATGTGTTACTGATACTTAATTTAGGTTTCAACAAACAATTATAAATATAATGTAACACGTGTACGTTTCTTTGCTTTGCAACCATTTAACACGCACATCTTGTCAACTGTTGTCCAATCAATAACGGAGTCCACAAAAAATCCATGCAAAGTAAAGCGGAAAAATGAATTTTTGCCATTGAAATGGAATTCTGCAACTTAGAAAATTTTTGTCCCTCTCTTTCACTAAAATTGGAGGATATTAATTTGGGTTCGCCTGTTCTTCTGTCTGTGTGTAACACTTTGGATTCCAGAGGATATCCCAAAAAGCCTTTGGGCTTTTGCAATGAAATTTTATATCACAACTCCCTAAAGCCTAAAGAAGACCCATATTGATTTTGAAGTGAAAAGGTCAAGGTCAAAAATCCGTACATCCTGTCTGTGTGTTACACTTTTGTTTCTCTGGTGATATCTTAAAAAGCCTTTAAGCTTTTGCAATGAAATTTTTTTTTCACTTTTTATTTCGAGATCAATAGGTCAAGATCATAAATTCATACGTCTGTGTGTAACACTTTATCTGAAAAAAGTCTTTGAGAATTTACAGTGAAATGTTATATCACAACTCCTTATGGAATTAAAAAAGAAAAACCTATTTTTTAGGTCAAAGGTCAAGGTCAGAAATTTATATATTGTAAAAAATGATTTCCAGATGAAAACTTTAAATTGTTATGAGCTTTTTCATTCAAATTTAATATTACACGTCTCTTTGGCCTAAAAAGACCACTTTTGATTTCGAGGTGAAAAGATCAAGGTCTTAAATTCATATATTCTGTCTGTGTGTAACACTTTCGTTTCCAGATTATACATGTACATATGTATCTAAGGAAGCCTTTGAGGTTTTACAATGAATTTTATATCTCAACTCTCTATGGCCTTAAAAAAAAACCTATTGAATTTCATACGTTTGTGTAACACTTTTGTTTCCAGACTATATATTAAAAGGGCTTTGAGAATTTACAATGATATTTTATTTCACAACCCCTTTATGACATTAAAGAGACCCTTATTATTTTGAGGTCAAAAGGTCATGGTCAGAAATTTATATATTGCAAAAAATGGCTTCAAGATCATAACTTAAGATTTCTTTTAGCTTTTTTCCAATCAAGTTATACATCGTAGCTTCTGGTGACTTTAAGAGGACCTTGTCGATTTTTAGGTCCAAAGGTCAAGGTCAGAAATTCATACCGTTTCTAGATGCTATCTTTAGTTTCCTTGATTCTTTTTAATGGAATTTTATATATCTTAACTCCAAGTGATTTAAAGAAGACCCCTTTTGATTTTTAGATCAAAAGAACAAGGTGAAAAATTCCTATTTTGCATAAATGATTTCCTGGTGATAACTACTCTAGTCCTCTTTTATCTTTTGCAATGAAATTTTATACCTTTAGTCAATATGCCTTAAAAAAAATTTCTATTGATTTTGAGGTCAGAAGGTCGAACACCAAGGTCAGAAATTTTTATATTGCATATACAGTTTTCAGATGATAACTTTAGTTCACTACAAGCTTTTTGCATTGAAATTTAAATCATGAATTTCTTTAACCTAAAAATGACCCCGATCGATGATAAGGCAAAGAGCTGGAAGTTCAATGTTGACTTTTTTTTCTTTCCATATCTGCATATTTTTTTCAGTTCTTCTACCCTCTTCTTTTTTTTCCTTAAGCCGGGGGGGGGGGGGACAATTTCTCTGAATTAGCTTGTAGTTACTACCTTAGGATTGAGTTGCTCAGGTGACCGATGGCTACATGTATCTTTTTTGTCCGGCGCCGGCGTTGCCCGTTGGTCGCAAACTATCGAACATTTTTAGCTTCTTTGAACGAATGAAGAAATTAAAACAATTTTCGTATATGTAGTATCTATATATACTTATATAGGTCAAGGGAATAAAAATTGAGAATTGTTTGGTCTTTGGCTGTGAGGGTTGTGTCCAAAACCATCAAAATTGATATGGATAAATCTTCAAAAATCTTCTTTACCCTTTATACATTTAGCAGAAGAACTCTTGACAGGATTATACTAAGCAATGAGCCATATAATAAAATAAATATATAAAATAGTGAAATCCATGGCACATCGTGGAGTGAAACGAATTTTCCAGTCTGCAAGCAGAGTTTGAACGCTGAAAGAAAATAAAGACAGGTATGTTGTATATTGAAGATAGGTTTATGGAGAAGAGATTGATCGAGTGGTAGGTTTTTCGTGAAAAGGGATAGATCTGGCTTTTCTGAATTTCCTTAGGCCCTATAATATTGTTTTACCCGTCTTGGATGGACTATCTTCGTAAGTCCTTTTTCTTTTTTTTTTTTTTTTTTTTTTTTTTTGTTAGGTTGATACGGTTGAGGTAAAAAGGGAATGCTTGTACAGTATAATTTCGTACATTGAAAAATTTCCGACGTCAGCGATTTTGATAACATTTATCTATTATTCCACCGTTTCATTTATGACGACCGCTAATCGGCGACAATCGTTACATTTCTGGGAGAAAAGTAGAATAAATATTATAAAGATTATATTATCCTTACCAAAATGCAAAGTATTTGTTACAAGATACTAGTATATCAGAGTTCTAGTTCCCAGGTGGGGATAAGGGTTCATAACCTGAGAAATCCATGATACTCAGGTTAACATCAGGGCCTATGGGCCTCTTTTTTTAAACAAAGCAGAGATAGAATTTTTCCATGGTACAGAACTTAAATATTACATGCAAGTAAATTGACTGACATAATTTATCTATTTATTTTCATACAATGCTAGGGTGATAATGTATCTAATAGTGAAATGGTAATTCATGAGGGCCTTTAATTTTTTATGAGTATCGAGTTTCGTTTATATTGCTATCATTTTCTTATGAAGACATTTCGAAATGCGGACTTGTTATCAGTTTATCATATAGCAATGACGTTTTTTTAAGGTAGTCCGATCCCAGGTTCTGAAAATCAGGAACTGAGTTCTTGAAAATACTCATAAAAAAGTCTCTGAATTTTCAAAGTAATGTGTATTTACCCATGTTATTTCTTCAAAATTTGTCATTATAGTTAATCATATCACATAATTATGGGTAATTGTTAAACCTCAAATATATTTTCAAGAAACACGAACAAAAGCACCCGCTATACATTTCCAAATTGAAAATTGTTCAACAAATATATTTTTGGATAAAAACTACAGGTATCCAGGCATTTGCAAAAAGTGCATGTTTTTATACTTATACGGTACTTTAATTCTTCTGTTTCAATTTTTATATAATACATAATGTAAAAAGCTTGTGCTATCATTGCACGGAATCATCATATATAGATCACTTCTAATTTAATATCATGCTTATAAACATTGGTATCTAAGGCTAGATTTAAGGAAATTTGATTTCTCTGAAAATGTATTTATTTTTGTACTTTTATGGGGTACAAATGTCTACTTTTTACAAGACTGTTTCTAATTAAGACTTTAAAGAACCTTGAATAATATTGAGAAGCTTGAAATCAATTTCAAGTTTCATTTTGAGACTTTTTTTAAAAACTTAAATACTTATATTATTTTAAGAGTTATTGTTCCTGGCTGAGGAGCGGATATCCTTTATACGTTTCAAATTTCCAACACGAGTTTTAAATTTATTGCTAGCGCTCTCGAGCGCTAGCAACTACGTTAGTCTATATTTCTGAAATACGCATGCTCGACTTCACGGTCGGGGATTCTGGGAAAACTACTGTAGATAGAGATAGACTGTACGATAACAATTTCGTTTTGTCATACAAAAATAGAAATGATCCGAATTTACACTGGCCTTTCCTGTCTGATATGCGCGAAATACATTTTGTAGGTTAGAGACAGTCAATACCAGTCTAGATCTTGATTATGAATTTTTTTTAATTTATTGTCTAAGCTACACATAAAAGTAAAAGAAAAAATTTTGCCATATAATGCCAAGATTCTAGACATCTAGCTTTCCTGACAGTTTTACCACCTTAGTGGATAATTCCGGCAAGCTCGGAAAAAAACAACAACAACAACAACAAAAATCTTTTTCAGAGTATGTCGGAAAGACTTGTCAATTTAGTGTTTATCATCTGAAAATACATATGATCTGAAGTTTCGTGTTTTGTCTAACCTGCACGTAAATGAACAAAAACTAACAGTAACTCGGGTCTTATAAAACCAAGACTGTTATTTCTAAAGTTGTAATGAATACATAGCTTTTCTAATCTACTTTCATGGATCTTTCCGTCAAGCTCGGAAAACCGCGACAACCTCGGATATGTTTTCCGAGCTTGCCGGAAAGGCCCGAAGGTGCTCATTGGTTCTTCTGACCTTTTATTTTTCACCTCGAAATTGAAATTACAGTAAAATACAGAATGCTTAAAGCACAGTTAGGAGTTATGCCATTGCCGACATGAAGCACACTCTTAGATTCACCATTCTGAATTGCGACACCCCCACCCCCACCCCCAACTCAACCCGCAGTGTACCAATCTGCCTTCCTGTTAATAATTAATCGATTCAGCAAATTTAACAAATGGTTCAGATATCTTCTTCTGTATTTTATTATGCTACAGCGCTAGCTCACCAATCTTTTTAAAAGATAAGCTTGTAAAGAACTATGGCAATACCAGTGCGCCGTACACCTACCCGGTTCCATAAATATTGATGTCCTTGCTATGGTAGCGTCGGTGGTAACGGGATAGACTGACATGGCGCATCCAGGTAAGATATTTTATTCCAGATTTAGTCTTATATTTAATAATTAATAACAAAAATCTTTTTGTGAAAATTTTCCATAAATCACTTTCAAAGATCAGTTTGTCTTTTCCTTATAGTTTCACCTGTAGCAATTTAAATATATTGACTAGTATGTGTAGATGATATCTGCATGCATTTGCATTGAATGATCAGACGGATTTCTAAGAGATGCATGAATGAAAGTGGATTAACTCAATGAATATTGATTTTTTTTTTTTCAAAATTATATGCACAAAGCAAATAATTCAACCTGCATACTCATTTTTGAATTGATTTTTAAATCGTTTCTTAAGATCACAATATATAATCTATTGCGATTTATCGTGACATTTTTTTTTCTATAATTTATAAAAAGAAATAAATAGAAATAAATAATTTTAAAACATCTAAAATAATCATTTTGGGGGAAAATTTTCGTATTATAATGCTGGTAGTAAAAATTAAGGCTACAATTTTCTAGTTTATGAGTTTGTTAATGTATAATCATTTTCACGACAGACAATCACCATCGTTTTTGGAAGTGGGGGGAGGGGGGGGGGCAGTCAGAAAAAAAAGGTTACTTACCTGAAAAATATTTGAGAAGCTTTTCCCTCAAACAATTTTTATTGAGAATATACTGCAACAAAAAATGGGAGGGGGGGGGGGGGCACCGCCCATGAACAATATCAACAGTAAAACGTTTGGAAAAAAGCCACCACCCAACCTCCCACCCAAATACTTCGTGCCTGCACGATAAAAAAATCATTAACTTAATCATATACTGTCCACACATTGGTAGCAAAGTTTAGTTTCATTCAACAGTTCAATATTTTTCAATCATTGAATTCATAGTTACAGACATGTATGTTGAAATACTGTATTCAGCTGGTTATATAATTCTTTTTGTGTTTTTGTAACATATCAGATATATATTAGAATTTTTTATTACAACCCAAGTTATATGTTTATTGGTTCGATCTTCACAAATCGCGAACCTTTAAACTTTGAGCACTCGTTAGCTACGTCACACAGTTTAAAAACCGATTAAGTTTGTGTTGTGACGAAAACATTACAACTTCTTATTTCCAAATCCCTTGCACGATCTTTTCAAAGATTATTTTTAGCCTGTATTGTAGAGCTTTAATCAATTGTATGGAACAACCAATGGTCCAAATTCTGTCTTGAAAAGTTTAATTTTGATCTTTAATTTTAGAATTTAGTTCTCAGAAAACTAAATGAGAACAGTTATATGAAATGACGTTTTGGTAAGAAATTATCTCCATAAAATCAATTTTATTTTTTCATATTAATGGAAGATGTTCACATTCAATAGATATTGAGTCTAGCCTTTCTCAATCCGGGTGTCCAGTTTAACAAAACTTTTTGAAAAACACACTGATCAAACCTGAACGAGAAATTAATTAATATGATTAAAGGTTGTTATGAGGTTTTCATGAACTGATTCACATAAACCAGAAATTGGTGAGGCCATCATTAAAAATATCTTTGTTTCCCCTAACCCGACCATAAAATCTCAAGTTGGGTAGGTAGGTAGGTAAATATTTTTTTTTCTTCTGACAGCAGCTTTGAAAATACATTTTGAAATTGAATGGAATAATACATGTACCTTTTTATATAAGAAAAGTACAGAAAAGCAATTTCTACACAGAATTTCATACAAACGCCGTTTAAAAGCAAAATACATGTATAAGGTAAATTAATCTACAACTATTGTTCAATTGAACTTGTAAAATATCTGACGCCAGTGTAAATTTATTGAAATCGAATATTTAAAAGACAAGATTCTTGGATACACAAGGACTTGAAATCAGAGTATATTTATCAAACCTACAATCAGGTTCCTGTGCTTACATATGCAATGTCAAGAGCTTCGAATTGTGCAGTGGTCTAGAGCATTTCCTTTTGGAGTCCCGGAGAAAGGAACTAATTTAAATTCAAAGTCGTAGGTTCAAATCCGAATGTAGGACGTTGAAACCGGTCCTTCGAATGAAACCGTAAAAACTTAGGTCCAGTGGCGCATTAGATGTTGGCACGAAAAAGGGCCCTCACCATTAATGACAAAAAGTGCCGTGTACAAGACTAAATTTGGGGCCCTTCACTAGGCTAATGTTCAACAATTCTCAAACTTAAGGAATTTAAAGCAAAGAAACAACCAATCTTCAAGGCCCTAATTAAAGAAAATTGCACTCGACGTCTAAAGAACCTGTATCATGATTTCAAAACTATTTGGAAAGAGTAAGTAAATAATATTTAAAGGAACAGAACCATATATATCTAAAAATGATAAATATGTCATACATAATGTCAAAGTCACGAAGTTTAAGCCATGAATAAAAGGCATGAAAGAAAGGATCGTCTGAATTCTATTCATCAGTATTAAATATGCAGACATATTAACAACAACTCGTATGGTCCCATGTAGTACACATAGGTAAATAGATGAAATTTTTATTAGATCAAAACTCAAATTAAATAAAATGTCGTGAAATTGATTGATGTGTTCATGAGGAATTAAGGCGGGCCTTATCATGTATCATGGATACTACGTACCTTAATTTTAAAAGAGCGGTTAGTATATACCACAGAAACAATCGTAATTAGTCGTGATATATTTTATTAGCGAAATATTTGAAGAGTGTAGGATTCTAATAACTACATGTAAAGGCATAAGGTTGATACGCCGCCGTTATTTATAACTCGAACTAACCCTCTTTGACCACGTGTTGTGGGTGCCATTTTGTTTCCAACAAACGCTTGAAAATCAAAGTTACCAAAATCCGCCGTTCTGATAAAAAGGATTCTGATGAAATTGTGTTTTCATTGATGAACATTAAAAAAAAAAAATTCTGGAATTATCTTATTTAAAAAAAAAACTTTTCAGTCGGCGCGATTTAATTGGGTCGGTCGCCTTAAGGGAAACAAAGGTATTTTTTATTTTGGCCTGATTTCTAGTATATAATGTTAACTGTTCACATGATAAAAGAGTATTTAAGAACGATATTAAAAAACATAAGAAATAAATAAATATGTAAATGAATAAATTATAAAACAAACAAACAAAAAAATTAAATAAATTAACAAATACAATAAATAGATAAAGTGAAATTTCCTGGCGGCAAACAGTTTTTCATATTTATGCGTGTTATTAATGATTTTTTTTTAAGTATTCATATTTGTTTTATTTTTTTTTATATCATTATTATTTTACTTTATTTATTTATTTAATTTTTTTTTTTTTTTTTTTGCTTGTTAATTTTTCTTGTGTATATTAGTATGAATAAAAAAAAAACAGACCAGTAAATTAACGATTTTTTTTTTTTTTTTTTTTTTTTCAGGACAAGTCGGAGGACCACCTCAACGTAAGTTATCACTAACAGAATATTATCAATTTTCACAGGAAAAAATACACCAACCATGTAATTCTAATATTTAGATTTTTATATTCAGATTAAAGTATATTATAAACATGAAATTTACATGTAGATTTTAGAAAATTTAGTCAGAAGAACTTTTAACGTGAAATTTATTTTACTTTCTACACAGAATGGCATCCTGGTATGGGTGGTCCGCCGCCTGCAGATTTCCGGCAAGGAAATGGACCGCCTCGACGGGGAGGCGGAGGGGGACCTCCTCCCATGGCTCCACCCCCAATGCAGGGCATGCCAAGATTTGCAGGCTACGAACAAGTCGGGGGATTTGGACAAAGTAATTTTTTTAAATTTTCAATATCCTTTGCAATAAGAACGCTCTAGTTTTTTTTTTTTGTTTTTTTTTTTTTGAATGATCTATTTAAATTTTATAGCCCAATATTCGAAGTTTCTCATTATTGATAAGTACAATGCAATTAATAATAATTATTATGATTTTTTTCCAGTGAATTTTATGCCCCCGCCACCTCCACCCCCGCCACCCTCTGGTCCACCCCCGCCAATGGAGTTTACCGAGTGAGTGCTTTTGCTTGTTATTTATCAAAATAAATTCTAAACTTTTCACAAATTAATATTAGTAGCGTTTGCTGTGTTGTTGAATATTATAAGTGATTTTTTGTACATATAAAGAGATTGACTTTTAATTTTTAATTTAGTATACTCACTTTTTTTCTAGCATTGCTAATTTGGATGAGGCGGCATGTAGACAAGCTATGCTTGATTTCGTGTCGGAGAACTGTTGCTATGGAGCCAAGCCAGCCCAAGAAATGACCATCACTCATCATCATGGTTTAACCGCCTTCCATGTGCGTAACAATCTTGTCCAAATTTAACAAAGACACCTTTAACTAATTCATGTCCTAAAACAATTGGCACCATACATGTATCTTTTCATATATAATTCATTTCATGGAAAGTGTATTAAATGTACAGTAAAACATGTCTAATCCGGATGTTGAGTATTAAGACATCTTACCTATTACGAGGTAAACATTACGTCTCTTTCAAAAAAATCAATTGCTTAAAATATTCTCAAATCCGGACTTTTGTCTAATCCAGCACAGTGGTGTCTGGATTAGACAAGTTTTAATTTACTGTGGAAAACATAATCATGAGAATAAAACATTTATTAAGATTTTTTTTATAGTATACCTTAGAAACGTTTACGGAAGCAAGAAAGACTGGATTCAAGCATGTGCCTTACCGAGGTGGCCCTGTAGATGGCCCCGAGAACGGCCCTCCACCCCCACCCTGGGCTATCCATTGTTTAGCTGACAGTATGTTCCACACACACGTCAAGCAAATGGAGGTTCCTCATACAGCAACCGTTCGGGTAAGTTTTGCCAGATTTGAGAACAATCTCCGAATCTTAATTCTAAACTTAATACATGTACATGTATATTTAAGTCCTTTACAATAATTATGCATGTGCAATTATTGTATGTATAATATATGTTCTGAATAAAATGTAGGACTATAGAAACTTTCTATCATTCAAGGGGAATCGGTTTCTACGTAAATCTACTGGCAAAAACTTGCTTAAAACAAGATGATTAAGGACAGATGATACTAACAAAAAATCGATGCCTAGACCGGTATACAGTTTTGGACCTTTTTTGATCGAAAATTATTCAAATATTAAATTTCTAAAATATTAAGAAATTGTAAACTTTCTATAATCTTCAAAATTCTACCTTTCTGCAATCATGCTCTATACAATTTTTGTTACTTTAAATTCCATAATTGTTAAACTTTGAATGAAAAATCAAAATCAGGGGCCGCCTCCGTCAAAGATTTGAAAATTAAAGCGCTCTTATCTCTTACAGCCATGTCACCGTTGCGATGCCCAAGGATATTTCCGCTGCTGGGAATGTCATGGTTGGGGTCAGACGGAATGTGAGGACTGTGATCGGCGAGGATTTCACGAACGATTTGACCCTAATCTGGGTCATGCTGTCCATGAAACCTGCCACCGTTGCCATGGTGACGGAATATGTCGGTAAGGACGAGATGCTATCTTAAGAGTTTCTTAAAGAAAATGTAAATCTATTTTCTCATGATGTGGTAAAATTACTCAGAAGACTTACATGTATGCGGGAATCTACAATAATTCCTGTTTGATGATAACAATTCTGACTTTTTCTTACAAAATTATGACGCATTGAAATGTCATTCTCAAACATCTAGAATTCAAGTTATTAAATTATGTAGGCATACCCTTTAAATACAAGTTAATGAATGTAAATGACAAAGAATGATAACGCTATATGTCTCAAATGCAATGTTTGTATGCTTGTTTCTGAAAAGTAATATTTCAGAGATGTGTATAAATGTCTCTATTACAGCTGTGACAGATGCGGTGGTGATGGTAGAATAACTTGTGATGAATGTGACGGTTACAGGAACATCAAAACATACATAGAACTCACTGTCACATTGTAAGTATCATAGCATAGAACTCACTGTCACATTGTAAGTATCAAAACATAAAAACTCACTATCACATTGTGAGTATCATAAAAAAAAGAATTCACTGTCACATTGTAAGCACCATAACTTAGAACTCACTGTCGCAATTGTATCAAACATACAAAGAACCCACTGTCAAATTGTGAGTATCATAACATAGAACTCTGTCACATTGCAAATATCAACACATACATAGAACTCTGTCACACTGTAATTATCATAACATAGAACTTACTGTCGCATTGTAAATTTCTAAACATCCATAGAACCCACCGTTATGTTTGTATCAAAAATATCATGTCACATTTTAAATATCAAATACATGTTACATGTAAAACTCACAGATACATTGTAACTACAGTGTATCAAAACGTACATAAAACATGAAAACCTATACATTCGGCTGATACCGAACATCAAACACAGCATATATTCTCTTTATGCTGGAATTCCATGTAAAAGTATAATAGAATAATTATTAAGAAGAGACTTTATAGAAATTGTATTACTTGGTTTTAAGAAAAACACTGAATCCCTATTACGAAATTTTCTCAGCTGTCAGTTAGTCATTTATTAGTTGTTCCTTTGTCCAGATAAGATGATGAAAATGTTCCTTCTTAAAATGATTTTCACCCTTCTATGGCCCAATTCGTCCATGGCGGACAATGTTGTTAAATTGTTGAGCGAGCATACTTGTATATTAACTTTGAGATATGTATCCTTCTTCAAAATATTTTGACCTATTGAAGCCTCATCCTTGTAAAAATGTATGTAAGAATTTTTAATTTTTGCACTAAAAGCAGACATTACATAAAGAAGATGGGTGAACAAGGCGGGCGAAGTGCCTATAGTGCGACAAACATGAAGTGGAAAATAAAATCTCAATTATATAAAAATTTTCTTTGATATTTCATCTAACATTAAAGTTTATTTTATGCTAAATCTCTACAATTTGCAAAAATCTCACAAAGACTGAAATTATTTGCCTACGAAATAGCATACACACACTAAAGAGGACAAAAAGGATCATTTTCTCACACTTTAACAAAATTTTTCGATGTGAGTGGGTCTTCGCTCCATTTTTTTGAAAGTTGATCCTAAAAGTTTGCATAAAAATATACATTTTTTGGTTTACAAAAACATGGAGCAAAGACCCACTATACCTTAAAAGTACACTTTTATGACAAAGCATTCGTATCTTTCCGAGAAATACTTGAAGTCCATTAAGTCAAGGTCATATCACAAACATGATTTAAATGCCACTATTCGTCAGTAGCTGCGTGGCGTAGTGGTTAGCGTGTTAGTCTCAAAACAATATGATACTCCGGGTTTTTATTGATAGGGGTTCGAATCTCACGAATACCATTTTATTTTTTTTAATAAAAGAATAATTTTTCCGAGATCTTTTTTCTCAGAAAAGTTTTGTTAATCATAATTTCATAAATTTCAATAATGAGAACTTTATTTTAAATACTTAATTCACAAATTGAATATGATTTTATTAATATCTGAAGCTATAGGCATTCTGCACGCCTTGTTCACCCATCTTCTTTGATAATTCCAGGCCCAATAGTTCGAGGAATGATCTGTAGAAAATATTGGTATTTTCTCAGTTTCTCCATTTAATTGTCTGTGAATTTTCTTTTGAGGAGGACCATAATCTTCATCATCCTGAACTAAAATTACTTTTGCATGTTTGACTGAAACTAGTAATGAAAAAATCGAAAATGTTTATGATCTTACTAACGACACTTGCAAAACAACAGCTAAAATATACACATTGTTTGTGTCATGAGTGGCAGGCTGACTTCGATCTGAAAAATAAAAAGAAATCGGACAGAAGTGCGCTATATTTTGATAATCTGGTTATTCTTCATGAGAATGTGTTCTCTTTGCAGTACAAATCACGTTGGTGAACACATCATTGAACGTTCTGATATGCCGGATCACTTAGTGAAAGAAGTGGGCGGAGAAATGGTGTTTGAACAGGTTCTAGACCAGGTAAGCATGCAGAAATTCAATTCATATTGAAATTGCAAGTGTTTACCAATGAGTGTTTGTCTTGTTTTCTTCGGAAATGTTGATCTAATTCTCTTGACTAGGACACTGTCTGAAAAAATGGGACGAACACGTATCCCATTTTTTCAGACAAGTGAACTACAAATCTACAGTTTAATTTAATATTTATCTTTAGTAATTTTTAAAACAAATGGTTTGGGAGAAATAATTAGAAGTTGTATTTATTTAAAGGTATTCCCAATAACATCGTATCCAATCGCTGAGATTAACAACAATTCTATCAGGATCGTCAACCAACACAAGGGAGCATTTCCAAATGAGAGAATGCTGAAACAGGTATCCCATTGTTTCATTCACTATATTTTATTTACAGCTGATATCATGACACCATATCAATATTCCATCTTCAGATTATGCTAATGTTGGAGAAAAAGAAGTTTTTGATAATTATCAGTACATAAACCTACAGTTCTCTCTCATTCTCCCCCCCCCCTCTCATGAAAGAATAATTCCAATAAAAGAGACGTGTCTATGCTAAACAGTATTGTTGTTCTCGTTTTAAAAAAAATATCTACAATACTGTTGTCTAACAATGCATATACATATATCAAACCACTGTTTTCTTAAGAGTGACAATGCTTTGCTCTTCATGACAAAGTAGTATTCCGAATTTTTAAAATATGTTAATATTGAGCCTTATGCTTAAAAATGAAAATAAAGTATCAGAACAATTTCATTGTCTCCCGAAAAAATTTAAAATAACTCAGTCATCTTATATTTTTCAATTAGGAAATATATTGAAATTGACCAATAGTTTGCTCTTTACATTCAAAAAATGACAAGTATATAAACGTGAGACATTTTTTTTTCAACAGAGACAACAGTTGCGGGCTGTTCCGGTGACTGAGGTCCACTATACGTGGGAAGATGTTAGTACACGCTACTGGATCTACGGACTGGAAAGAAAGGTCCACGCCCCTGACTATCCACAACAGTGCTGCTGGGGGTGTACCATTCTGTAAAAGGCTCGCAAAAGAATCCACTCAGGGGTTTGGAACACTCAGTCATTCAAAACAAACATCTTTCATAACTTCTTGTTTCAGAAGTACTTGTTTTAAACCTGAATTATTTTTAATTTTGAGTTCTTGCGAAAAAGAAGCGCTTGAATAATGTGGACTTTTATGTAAAATTATGATAGATATAAAAAAGTGGCTTTACTCATTCTTAAAGTGAGAAAATGTTCTAACAATGTTACCAATGCATTACTAACTTTATGAACAAGCTATAGACATTTGTCATGGCTAAAATATGTAAGTTACTAATTATGTTTCTTTCTTGTTGGTATGAAGGTCTGTGTTCTGTGTAAAGGTAATGTCCTGTTTGCACTTCATCTTAATTTTCAATAGGTTACTCCAGCACCACTAAATAGGTGATCAAAGTGATACTAATTATATATCAGAAGTTGCTCAAAGCACTAAAATAGCAATAGATAGTATTAGAATATTATTTTATAAACCAATTCACTTGGGCAATATTCTTATGAGATTGTTAAAACTTAATATTTATCTACACTAAACGAGATTATCAATGTAATTGATATTATGTATTTTAATAAATACTTCTTTTTTTTAATGAGTGTAAATTATAACCTGGATCATGAAACATTTGATGATTTTAAGTATTATTATAATTAGGTCAAAGAATTCTTTCAACATAATATATATCTTGAAACTTAACACTTTATTCTTATGAAAATTTTCATTGACAAACTGTGATATTTATTCTTTGATAAGAATGTTTAGTATCAGTATTTACATATTGTACATATATTTTATAACACAATATTTTGATAATCATCATATTGAATAATTTATTGAAGTGTCTTGAAATACAACTGTGTATGTTAACATATCTGTGCCATTGGTTTAGAGAAATTCATGACATATACTAGTTAACTATAAATGTCTTCTTGATTCATATTATACCTTAACCGGTTCTGCTTAATTTAAGAGATTTTATGAGTGCTGTCTATTTCTGTTATATTTCTTTGAACATATATGTGGTTTTCTCTTATTTGAAATAAAACATCTCCAAGAATTTCTATTTTTATTCTTGTCTTTTAAATTGTTTGTATCCGAAGAAGATGATGAGCGTAATCATAATTTTAACTATCAGTCCATATAGTCTATGATTTATTTCTAAATTTAGATACATGTATAGATTTATAAAGGTAATTTTTATTTTGGTTTTCAGAATAGCTATTGTTTTCTAGATGGACGATTGTATTTTTTGATGTTTATCTATAACAGACTCCATTTAACAACTTTCAAACTTTAACATTAGTACTGATGCCTATATAAATTTAAATTGAAGAGGATTTGTCAATAGACATGGATTGAAGGTACTTGCGCATATTGTGCATAATTACATAGATTGAAGTGCTGTGTTTGGAGTGATTGTTAGTATCAATAGTTTCCAAAGAGACAGTCTACAGATGGTTTAAGCGATTAGGGAAGAGGGAGAGGACGAATCAAGTTTTTAGATATTGTTTCGAATCCTATTGTGTATAGTTATTGCAAAACATTTGTACATTAAGAAGGCTAGGTAAAGCTGGAACCAAAGACAGATTTGTCAAAAGGTCGAAATTTGCTGAATTACGCATTCTGAATTGCTCATAAATTAAGTTATTTGTGCAGGTTTCTGATTTTAAGTGAATACACTCATTGCTATTTATTGTTTTAACGTTACCGTCTCCTTACTCTGAATGAATCTGTTTCAAAAGTGATCAAATCGATCATTATTTGTTGTTGTTGTTTTTTATCTAACTATAATAATATACAAAGGTTTTCATTCATATTATTTTTATTTTATTTTATTTATTTATTTATTTATTTATTTATTTTTTTGTTTGTTTGTTTGTTTGGTTTTTTTTTGTTTGTTTGTTTTTTTTGTTTGTTTTGTTTTTGTTTGTTTGTTTTGTTTTGTTTTGTTTTTTTGCATAAAGAATTATTCAGAGATGTTTATTAAACATCGTTTGTGTTAAGAGTAATGTCATTATACCATAATACATGTACATTGAATTTTATTAAATTTAGAACTATGGAGACTAAATATCAATTCAGCAATCCTCATGTATTTTCATTTAATTTATTAAAATATGTTGCTAATGTTAGAAAGAAATAGAACGATTGACCATTAAGGTCTTAGGGTATTCAGGCTCCATTTAAAGTGGGGGTACTTATCAAAACATCCTGGTTTTTTTTTTTGGGGGGGGGGGTTAATTCTTTTATATTCAGATTACTACAAAATTATTACATATTTTTTAAGGTAACATGTGATATGTTATCCCGCGAAAGCCATTGCTGACCTAGGCGAAACCCAAGTTTTCAAGAGATAACAATTTCACATGTTACCCTAAATAAAAGTGTAACAGTTTTTTGTTATACTGAATGTACTTAGAATGCATTTTATAAAAGAAAAAGCTACAGTGAACAGTACACGCAGACATTGTGCGCAGTTAGCAATTTTTTATACTGTTACCCGTCGTCATGCATTGTCAACCGTTGCTATGTAATGTTACCTGGAGGGCGTGGTTTACGCTTTTTAACAAATGTTTTTAAACCAATCAAATTTTACTATTTAACATTAAAGTATGACAAATGTAACATGGTAAACATGGTAAAATTAGACTAAACATATATGTATGTTCGGGATTTCCATTTCTTTTATGCTAAGCATTAAATTTCAGTGTAGATATAAAAGTGTAAAATTGGGGAAATGAAAAAAAAATAAGGCCGGCTTGGTAGAAAAATTCGTGATAAATATGTTTCAGCATTAATTGAGCTTTTACAAACTATTTTATAAATTCCTATACAATATTTTTAGTATCCTATGTCCTTAAGGGCACTGTTGTTAACAACTCAATTTCGAAATAAGTTGAAATCAATAAAAAGCCTCAAACATTATTGTTGTGTCATCTGTTAGGACTGAAAATATCTTCCTTGAATATTTCATGAAACATCTCAAAAAATAATTTGATGTTCAATGAAAATTAATTAGCACTATTTTTAAATATCCTCAAACTATCAGGAACTTTGTTTTACTAATAAGGAAGTTCCTTGTACCTCTTTAGAGTCTTCAGCAACTTCACATTTCTTAAGTAGCAGTCAGTGAATACATATGCAACGAAAACACAGAAAGGATAACGCATACTTTGAATCGTTTTCATTGTGAAGTCTCTGCTTAATCTTCGTTGCAAAAAAGTAAGTCTTTCAATTTCATTTTTTTTCTAAATATTTACAATTCAAGGAGAATAGCTGACAGAAAGCTCCACAACTTTTAAATATCTGTTACCAATTTAACTTACATTTCAGTGGCCTTAATACCTCCTCCACCTCTTCCACCCCCTCAGCAGCCACAAACTTTACATCCCAGCCCCATGAAGTTCGAAGAGTGAGCATTACAATATTAA
Organism: Saccostrea echinata; assembly: GCF_033153115.1. Lineage (NCBI taxonomy): Eukaryota > Metazoa > Mollusca > Bivalvia > Ostreida > Ostreidae > Saccostrea > Saccostrea echinata. Next base: position 37,338,392 of record NW_026889778.1, read on the forward strand.
TTTAAGATTATTCTACGCAAATGTAACAGAATCCCTACAAAACATATTATTACATTGTATTATACTTGAAAAAAAATTGAATGTGTATATTGGTGAACAAGGCATTTGTTACGTATTTTTAAGTATACCCTCTTTTTTCAGCATTGATAACCTTGATCAAGCGGCCTGTAGGCAGGCTATGATCGATTATACTGCTGAAAACTGTTGTTATGATTCCATTGCAGTAAAAGAAATGACCATCACCCGCCATAATGGTTTAACTGCTTATCATGTAAGGACATGTAATTTCTTTTCTGAATGTATGTGTAAGGGATGCTTGAATAATAGCTGTTAAATAGATTCTTTTCAAGAACATAAGCTTTTTTTCAGTACACCTTAGAAACTTTCACTGAATCTCGGCAGACAGAATGTAAGCGTGAGCCGCATCGTGGAGGCCGAGTTGATGGCCCCGAAAATGGCCCTTCGCCCTCACCTTGGGATGTGCTTTGTAATGCAGAAAAAATATTCCATAATCAAGAAAAGAAAATTAAAATTCCGCATACAGAATATGTCCGTGTAAGTTTTTTGGTCCGTCAAAGAAACTAAGAAATTTAAACTTCATGGGTTCCTATAGAATAAAAAAAAATGGAGATAATATAAGTCAGAAATATTACATAGTATTGTCTTTTGATAAATTGTTTGAAAACAAAATGATAAACCTTATTTGCTTGAAAAAAGGCTTCCATTGCTTATATGGCCACATTACGACAATGACACCATTTTAGATATAGATTCTTTTTAAAGCAATATTTCTGAAAAGAAAAATACAAGATCCTTCTTTTACTATAGCCATGTAACGATTGTATGGGACTTGGTTATATCCAGTGTTCGGAGTGTCGGGGATCTGGTACGAAGGACTGCTCTTGCCGGAAATGGTCACATAATCGGGAATGCGACAGACTGTTGGGAAGCAATGAAAGAAACACTTGTCATTCGTGTCAGGGTGGAATCTTGAAGTAGGGTTGAAAATTTCGAGAATCATAACATTTGAAAACTACTTGTATGTGAGAGAGAGAGAGAGAGAGAGAGAGAGAGAGAGAGAGAGAGATGTACAGATGTACGAAAAACTAGCATGTGATATGGATCAAACTCATGCATGACATTTAGCAAGAGTTCTTCAGATGAGAAAAGTCTCGAGTCCTTTCAGTCTTTTCCCTTTTTTCTTATGTATTCAGTTTTTTTCCCTTTTTTTAATTTAAGATGTGATAAATGTTCCAGTAAGGGCAAAGCAACATGTACTAAGTGTGCGGGATCTGGAAACATGAAGACATTTACAGAACTTACGGTCAAATTGTAAGTGTATCAAAAAAATCTCAAAAGCAGAGTTTATTACCATAAGAAAAAATAATTGTAAGGATAAATTACACAGACCTTTCTTCTCAGAAATCAGCAATATATATTAAAACATTAATGTTCAGATAGATAACTAAAATAACTTTGCCAGAGTAAGTGTGGAAATGTTGTAAGATTTTGTAATAATATCACGAAATGTATATTTTTATATAGGAATTAGCACAAAATCGCATATTTACTCGCTAAAGAAAACCTTTACATTTAAGGAACGTATTATTTTTGTCATTTCAAATCAAAATCAGTAACAAAAAAATACATATCAATCTTTACATAAAAAGTTTTGTATATACATTTTACTAGCTGCATAAGTACAATGTTCATCACATGTGCAAACATATGCATTTTAAATATGAGGAACATTGCGTTATAAAATTTTGTATATTCATACTAATTGAAACACAAATTGAAACGGTTGACTTATATACCAGTGCAAGAAATATAGATATTTATGAGTCTTCATAAGGACAAGCATTTCATTTCAACGTTAAATTTTGGGTTTGAAGGATATAAAAGAAATAATCATGAGACATCCATAGGGATAAAAATATTCACAACTAACTATATAACATATCTTCAAGTTTCAAGCAGTCGACTGGAAAGTAAATGTTTTCATATATTTGTAAATTCAAAGTTGAGAGAAAATACACGAGCATTGTTTTCTTTTTAGCTTGAATAAATCAAATGTTCTACACGCATCACAATATTGTAAATTGACTCTGGTGATTACAAGTCTAATTTGTGAAAAACATTATTTTGTAAATTTAAAAATAAACTTACGTTTAAACATTAATTTTTAACATAATGGCACGCTAAATTTTGGGAAATTCCACTATGTATACCTAAAATAGACATTTCACGGCAGAAGTATGAAGGCAGGTAAATTGGTTTTATTTCTTGAGAACAGGTATAATCAGTAAAGGACAAAGACCAATTTCTTTTTAGATAAAAAAATATAATATATTAAATATAGATATAAAAGAACTTGTAGGGTTGATTCTTTGAATAAAACAATGGAAAAATCAAAAACCATTTTACCAATTTAAGAACAAGAATCCCAAAAAATAAGTCAAAAAATTGTCTTTTAGCATCTTTTAACATCTGGGAGGCTACATAGAAATGTTTTATACAAGATGATAACCTACGAGATATACATATATGAATAAATATTGGATACATTTTGCAGCACAAATCACGTGAGTGATTACGTCTTCGAGCGATCTGACATGCCAAATCACTTGGTGAAAGAAGTAACCGGCAAAGTTGTGTTTGAGCAAGATTTAGACCAGGTTATGGAAAATAAAACCAAAAACAGAAGTTTTGTTTTTTTACGTAGAAATATCTGACAGATTTCTTTTTATCCAAGTCAAACGTATTTTTCGACAGCATATATATATTCTTTGAGGTTTTAAAATTTGAATATCAATTGTAGGTTTTTCCATTAACGTCTTACCCGATACCTGAGATTAACAATAATTCAATCAGAATCGTCAACGAGCATAAAAGGGCTTTCCCCAATGAAAGAATAATTAGACAGGTATCCATAACATTTTATTTATATTTCAATAAGCAAGAAAATAATCTATCTTTTTATTTAAAGTGACATGCGTAAGTTATAGAATTAATTTACAAATACAGAAATAAATAAAATTTTTAACTTTTCATATCTGTCACCATTTCACGCAAGTTAATATTATACAAATTATAGAGGGTTCTATTAAATTAAGAGGCCTAGGTAAACATGGAGCTTATATATCAGCAATATTTTAAAAATTGTATCTATTACCAAATGTGTTCAAAAGTTCCTATTACAACACATAACGCTTTTTGTGTATCCGCGATCCTTTATAGATGAACTTAGAACATATTCTTATCTGTAATTATAATAGATATAATTAATAAATTACTAACTTATCTCGATTTTTTACATATCTTTGATATGTAAAGGTATCGAAAGCTGAAGGTTCTGGGAAGTAAGGAAAGTATTTAATATTCAAAGATACAAATATAATTTATACGTATATAACTTTTCTAAGGAAGATTAAGTAGGTTTACTAATCACAATGAAATTCACGATGAAATAAAAGGAGAAATGAACCTAAGAATTGATGATGCAAGGTAGTAGTCTATTGATTGGTGTAAAAACCATTAATTATACTGAAAAATAACGTACATATTAATATGATGCATATTAAAACACGGACAAAACAAGAACAGAAATACAATGCTTATTTACATAAGTACCAATTATATTAAAAGAAAAAGTAAAACTGTTTTAGAAATACATGATACATAATGAATATATGCCTACATTATTTTTCCTATATAGATTTAAACCTTCAAGAGCCTTTGTGAATTAGTTATCGATAAGTTAGAGCATGCTCTACGTACGAACAATTTCTAAAACGATGCAAGCTATTGACAAACAAGTTGAAACAAGAATATCAACAGTCTGGTTTAAAGTCATCATTTCGCAAGTTCTATGGTCGATACAATGACCATGTCAGCGAACAATCTATCATTAAGTCAAATGCTGACTGACGTTTCTCATGCTAATTGTTAGGCCATTATTTACACACTGAATTGTCGACGGATTTTTCCGTCTTAACGATCATGACAAGGAGCACACGGCTGTTGTGACCGGTCGGCAGGGGATGCCCACTCCTCCATGGTACCTGACCCTACCTCTGATGTTTTAGAGCTCCGTGATTGCTCTCCTCCTGATTTGGATTGTTTGAATGGACTTTTGAGCTTGAAAACTGTTCGTTATCTACATATTCCATCTAAGTTATAATTCACAATTAGAGTTTCTCAATTCTTTTAATTCACATTTGTACAAGATCGGTGGAAAATTTGAAAAAGAAAATAGGGAACGCAGTTTTTAGAATGTTCAGTTCCTTACATGCTGTTTTCATTAGCTTCTCTTTATTCTTTCTCAATTCTGCATTTTTAGTTGAATTAAACTCATGATATTTAAATAATGGAACATATAACAGTTATGACGTCATAATAACTAATTAAAATATACTTTGAAAGGAAAACAAAAAGAAAAACAGTTGGTGTCGGTGTGTGTTGAAATATGTAGGTGTTTGGAGATTTATTTTATTTAATGTAACCAAGATACAACAAAATATTAACAATGTTGTAAATCCTCAGATATATTTATAAGGCGAAAAATGACAAAATTTGTTAGAGTGAGTTCAAAACATTGACCAAAATTAATATATCTACGAAATATTTTCAGAGACAACGTTTGCTTGCGGTTCCTGTCACGGAGGTCCACTTTACTTGGAAAGATACGCGTTCGCGTTACTGGATATATGGCATGGAGAGAAAAGTGTACGCTCCCGATTTTCCCCACCAATGCTGTTGTGGTTGTACTGTCCTGTAAAAGCACGGATATTCTCGTGCCACCCTACGTACAAACAAAGCCCTGATAAGTTGGAATGCTGTTAAAAATAATCAATGTTAAGTTATCAACGATATCTATGTATTTGAATGTTATTTATATAGAAAGTCATATTGTTACTTTATTGAGGCTTGAACATCATATACCTCTCATCTGTGAATATGTGTGAGATGATGAACTAATAAATTAATAACACGAATCTTTAATGGAAACAGTGGTTATGAAAATTGTCTGGAATATTTTGAAAAATGTAGTATTTCAACCATAGGTATACACTATAACATCAAAATCAATCAAAGAAGTCAACAATATTTCCGCCAGAATCGCCAACAGGCATATAAAGAAGCTTTTCCAAATGGAAACATTCTTTAACAAGTACTCATGCAATTAAGCTTGATATTGTATACAGAGTTATTTTCGCATCTGTGCATTTACAGACGATATGCACCATTCAATATTCGCCCAGACCAGGGATGGGGTAATTGAAAAAAGTAATTGTAATTGACTGTAATTAATTACATTTTTTGAAGTAATTGGAAGTAATTTGTAATTGAACATTTTTTCAATTACTTGTAATTGTAATTTAATTAATTACACTGAAAAAATACCATGTAATTTCAATTACTTTTTCAATTACATTCAATTACTTTATATAATACACATTCATGATATATTCATGATATATCATCACCACTACCTCCCCATTTTACTGGTTTTTATTTTATTGATAAACATATCCTCAATCCTCTAATTATACAAAATCTTAGGTTAATGCTTACAAAAAAATAATTAAATGATTAGCTTGATAATAATAAACTAGTTTCTTTCTAATCATTATGTAAATTTTGAATTTTTTTATCTATGTTTATAAATATGAATTTTGAACCACCCTTCTTAGGTCTATTCAGCTATGAAACACACATTTATTATATTTCAATCTTTGTTGTTTGATCAATAATAAAGAAAAAGAAGGTGTGTGTCATTAATTAAGTTCTCTCTTGTTGGAAAGAGATAATTGCCCTCCAGATCACAGCTTTAAATTGCAATCAAAACAAATCAACTCCTCTAAAGAGATATTCATTCCATGATTTAGAAGACCAAGCCAATGGAGATAATTATTTCAATTTAAAATGCTCCGCTAGCTTTAGAAAAAAAAAACTTTCAATTTGATAATTATTTTAATATTTAAACAGATTTTTATGAATGAATTTTCTATCTGTACAATTCTGATTTATGAAGTAAAATTGTTCAACAAAAATAGCAATTTAGGAAGTTCAGGTTACCTTCAAAGAAAATATTTAATTTGAGAGGTTACAGTTGCGACTCATTTCACTCTATTAAAATACTCACTTTCAATCAAATATCATAAGCCATGATTTGTGTACATGTAGGTTTTGTGTGGTGGAAACTGCATCAAACTGATCTCAGATAGTTCTTTAAGATATCCTTATTGTTTTGTAAATAAATGTTATAAATTAAAACAGAATGATACACAATGCCTATAGCATATTATTTCTTAATTGTACTGTTTGTGCAGGGCTGAGCTTATATACAAATAAATGATGTTCTGTATATTCATTGACAAAGATTATAAAAATTTTCAAAAAAAATTAAAAATGTAATTTGTAATTTAATTAATTACTTTTGCAAAGTAATTGTAATTTAATTAATTACATGTCTTAGAAAGCCTGTAATTTAATTGTAATTTAATTGAAGAAAAAGTCAAAGTAATTGTAATTTAATTAATTACTTTTTAAAGTAATTGACCCCATCCCTGGCCCAGACACAGTTATGTTGGAAAGATAAGTCTGATTTGAATTCTTCCCTTTTAAATCCCCCCCCCCCCAACATGAGGTCGAGAGGGGGCACACTAAACCAGGAGAGGAAATCACCCTGCATACAGTATTCAGGTTTGCAATGGCGAACAGTATAATCAGGCTCAAAAGTCCAACTAAACAATACAAATTGTGGGTAGAGCAAAAATGGACCTTGGATTAGGTGCCATGGAGGAGTGAGCATTCCCTGTCAATTGGTCACACATACCCGGTGTGCACCTTGTTATGATCGGGTAAAAGAAAAAAAACCCATAGACAATTCAGTTTGGAAATAATGGCCTAATAATTTATATGACAGTGACGACTGAACCACAAGAAATACAATGGATTTCATCTCTCACATGGACATGAAAATGCATTTTGTGGACTGGAATAAAACTAACAATAATAGATTTTATTTTGTGGAGATAGTCTAGAATAAAATGATTTGTTTCTAATATGTTGCACAAATAATTAAGTGTTTCCTGTTTAATTAATGTGCATATAATAGCGTTCAAAATTTTGCATAATGTAAATCATATATGGTACCAATTTTGATGCACCAGATGAGCATTGCGACAAATAATGTCTCAACAGTTAAGCTCATGCCGAAACGTTGGAAATCCAAAATATTTAAATAAAAAAAACTTTGAAGAGCTGAAAAAGATATTATAAATTATTGTATTAAAAACTTTGATGTACTATGCTATAGATAAACTTTTCATAGTTATTTTACTATATCTGGTACAATTATACTAAAGTTAACTTTTGTAAATTAAGGAAACTAGAGTTTGCTATACTTTTTGTTAGGGACTGTTTGACTGCTTGGAAAATATATCATATTTCTCAAAAAGTGAAATATATCCATAAAATATATATCAGTTTTCTGTTGTTGGATACGGAATCAAATATGGAGATAACGAACAGTATTCAAGCTCAAAGTCCAATTAGGCAATACAAATCGGGTGCAGAGCCTCCAGAATCATCAGAGGTGGGATCAGGTGCCATGGAGGAGTGGGCATCCCCTGCCGACCGGTCACACCAGCCGTGTGCTCCTTATCATGATCGGGAAAACGAAAAAAATCCGTCGACAATTCAGTGTGTAAATAATGGCCTAACAATTAGTATGAAAAACGTCAGTCAGCATTTGACTTAATGATAGGTTGTATTTGCTTACAAGGTCATTATATTTACCATAAAACTTGCGAAATAATGACTTCAAACGAGACTGTTGATATCCTTTTTTCATCAAATTCTTTGACAATAGGTTGCCTTGTTTTAGAAATTGTTCATATGTAGAGCATGCTCTTGCGTATCGAAACAACTGGGAGACAAAAACACTATTGCTACATACGTAAGGAAAGCTGAGTAGTAGTAGAATATCCAAATATGAAGCAGATGTGTCTGACTCTTAAATTTCAAACTTATTGGGATATATCGAGTCAACATATGAATGGAAGTAACTATTGGTAATTGATACGTCGTCGATTTATCTAAATGTCTAGTTGAAGGCCACAGCAAGTTTTTTTTTTTCTTTTCATGTTGAAGATTTTGAATCAATTCTGCTTCATATGAATACAAAAATAGGTCTGCTAACAAAGGGGCGCAATTGATACCCATGGGAATTCCAACAGATTGAATTCATTTCAAGAATGTGGCAGGATTTCTGCAATATTTTCACTAGTACAAAGCAGTAGTGAAAATATCAAAACACTCTGTTTCTTGAGTGAAATAAATTCCATAATTTTTTTTTTTAATTTCCTGATTATTTCATCTTCTTTGGTTTTCCTATTGCCCTGTCCTTTTGTAAAACGGTGTAGTAGACTGATTTTATAGTTGAACGTTTGTGAAATTGAAAATTGAAAACATGGATTTAACAGTACTTTACAGAAACTTTGGCAGATTTAATATGTATCATCATATGTTCATTGGTTTATTTACTCAGCTCCCTATAAACAGAAGTATTTTCCTCATAACACTCGTCATGAGAAGAAGGAAAACTGAAAGTTTTGCCCCGAGTTTTACATTTTCAGATGTGAAAATATCACTTCTGATAATTTTATTTTTGATAATTGAGAATATCACTTTTATTCAATGGAAAAATAACAGCACTTAAGAAAAATAATCTCACGTCATTGTCAAAAATTGTAAAATACAGTGTATCATCAATCAGCTGAATATATTATTTTCCTAGCATATGAGTTTAATTTATTGTGAATCTTCTAAGCATCCTTCTGAATGATATTTATTTTCATTAAAATATTTAAATGATAATTTTCTTGTTGGAAGCACAGTTCCTAATGCGCATATTACCTGATCTAAATTTCAAAATTAGTGGAAATGTCTTTTGAATATATTAACTATCATACATAATACTATTTACTGTAATTATATAATTTTAAAGACGCCATTTTCTTAATATAGATCTGCAGGAATATGGAGTCAAAAGAAGTGGCATCAATACTTATCGCAACGTACTTAGATTTTGCATATACCTATTACCAGTTATTTGATAAGTTGATCAGAATCATTCAGAAATTTTACATAAACACTGTTTGTGTGAATAGCCATGTAAAATATACCTAAATACTTAATCTACGAAATTACTCAATCTAAGTTTACATAAACAATAAAGGCGAAACTCACTGAAATATTCATTCACAATCGCTCATGTATTTTTATCCTATTTTTAATTAGGTTTGTTTATTTTTAGACAATAGATGGAGAAATGAATGAATGTACTCCAAGAGTACAGTTGTTGATTTGTCTATGGTGCAGGGATAAATTTTACTCCATTTAAAATAACTATTTTATGTTATCGTGAACATTTAAACAAAATTACGAGTATCCATTTATTTACATGAGGAAGTTTCTTTATTAACACGGAAGTTCCTTAATTATAATAATTTTTTGAAGTTATCAAAAATTTTTGTGTAATACAATACACAGATATTGACATTTGATAGTAGGTTCATTTTTCATTTGCAAGAGGAAATATGTTTTATTGACAAGGAAGTTCCTAATACTTCTTTAGGGTTATCAAAGAGTATTGCAAACTTTGCTTTTGAGTTGACCCTTGCATATATTAAGAAGCAAAGTAATCAGTGAATGTATGACTGTATATATGCAAGTGTATGTGTATATCAATCACAGAGGAGTGATTAAATCATACATTGAATCTTTTATTGTCAAACCTCCGCAAAATATCCGTTGAAAAAAAGTAAGTATTTAGATTTTATTATTTGGAGGTCTGTATTTGCTCTGCTCCCAATTTGTACTGTTTTTATGGACTTTAAGCTTGAATGCTGTTCGTTATCTTTCATATTTCATTCTTGAAAACCCAGTAAAAATGTCTGTCAGATAGTTTCACAAACTTTTAAAATTATGTAAGGTATTAAACTTATAAATATCATGTAAAAGCCTTGAAGAATATATCTGAGATCAAAGGATCCATATCTTTTCCTATTTTCTTGATTGTATTTTGAGCAATTAAGAAAAAGGTAAAGAAAACTAACAGTGATAAATCTTACAAATCCCTAAATGCTACAAAACGTCAACCAAACACGGAGCACTGGAAAAACCAGAGGTGGGATCAGGTGCCTAGGAGAAGTACATATCCCCTGTTGCAACCAGCATTGAAATAGCGCACACTATTAAAATAATTATTTCAATAGTGATTGAGAGTGCACTTTTAAAAAAAACCCATTGTAACCACTATTGAAATACCGATTTCTATTGAAATACTTAATTTAATGGTGGTTGAGAATTCATTTCAAAAACAGCACTTCATTGGAACCACTATATATATTTTAAAAGCGACTACTGTTGAAATAACTATAGCCGTTGAGAATGCACTTTAAAAACACTACATTGCACCCAGTCATGGGAAAAGACAATCATTATCGAAGCAATTGTTTCAATAGTGGACATTATTTCAATAAATCACAAATGAAAAAACACACACTATTAAAATAAATATATCAATTCATTGATTTTTTTTTACTGTAACCAGGATAAGTGTAAAGAATGTGTCCCAATGTTTGTAATGTTTACAACACACACATATATAAATATAATCCAAGAATAAAATTAATGTATACCGTTTTGTGAGATTATCATTATCTTCAACAGATTCATTATCTTACATATTGTAATTGGAAGTAGTTTATAAAGAAAAAGTACAAAAAGCATTTTTTCAGTAGGGTTATTTCAGTAGTGGTTACCAAATTTTACCCACTGTTGATATTAAACTTACTATTGAAATATTGGCGGTATAATATATTTCATATATTAGTAGGCAGTTTTTCAATAGCGATTTAATTATATTAACCACTACTGAAATAACACCCACTCCTGTAAAAAATCCTATACTAAATTCCCCATAAGTGTTGTTTTCATCGTCTTGAAGAGTGATTTTTCTATCAAAATTGGTTGTGTAGACATGTGCATGAATATAGGCGAGAATGCTATTAAAGATTAGGGTGTGGATAAATGTTAGATTGAGATCAATGAAATTGTTGGAAAATTACAGTGTGAAGGAGATGCCATTTTTATGGTTGCATTTAAATTTTATATGAACTTTGAAAGCTTAAAACAGCTTTACGCTTTAATGGACAATTAATCTTTCGATGTAAAAATTAAATATACGTTTTTGGCCATTATCTACAAATGTATCCTTCTGATCCATCATATTATATTTTCACCAGAAAGTCTACCCAAATAGCTATAATTTTTTTCCTTCTTTTTAATTTTGATATTCCAATTTCTACAACAACATGTACATGTATGAATTTAACCTTTTACTTTTCCAAAATAAGAGCAATGATGAACCTTCTTTAACATATTTTCTTGAAAATTGCATATACGTGTATTTCTTAATTGATGTTGTTGGTTTACGGTGTGTTTCAACAATATTTCAAGGGAAGTTTCCATATACAGCTGGCATACTTTGATTGAATTTTAGGTATTACGGTAAAAAAGATGTACAAAGTGTTTCATTATACCCGCACTTTCTAAAGAAAGTTCGGGTATATTGTTGTTACTCATGTCTGTCCGTCCGTCCGTCCGTCCGTCCGTCTGTCTGTCACACTCTTATTTCTCAAACTCCTCTTACATTTTACACAGTAGCCTAATCATCTTTTGGGAGGTGTTTGGTGGTGTCCTGTAGATGTGCAGTAAGGTTTTGGAATTTTCATTTTCACCCTGGGGGTCAAATGGGGGTCGAAAAATGATGTTTTTTATGCAAAAAGCCCCTGGTTCCCTGAACTCCTCTTACATTTTACACAGTAGCCTAATCCTCTTTTGGGAGATGGTTGGTGGTGTCCTGTAGATGTGCAGTAAGGTTTCGGAATTTTCATTTTCACCCTGGGGGTCAAATGGGGGTCGAAAAATGACGTTTTTTATGCAAAAAGCCCCTGGTTCCCTGAACTCCTCTTACATTTTACACAGTAGCCTAATCATCTTTTGGGAGATGGTTGGTGGTGTCCTGTAGATGTGCAGTAAGGTTTCGGAATTTTCATTTTCACCCTGGGGGTCAAATGGGGGTCAAAAAATGACGTTTTTTATGCAAAAAGCCCCTGGTTCCCTGAACTCCTCTTACATTTTACACAGTAGCCTAATCATCTTTTGGGGGATGGTTAGTGGTGTCCTGCAGATGTGCAGTAAGGTTTCGGAATTTTCATTTTCACCCTGGGGGTCAAATGGGGGTCGAAAAATGACGTTTTTTATGCAAAAAGCCCCTGGTTCCCAGAACTCCTCTTACATTTTACACAGTAGCCTAATCATCTTTTGGGGGATGGTTAGTGGTGTCCTGCAGATGTGCAGTAAGGTTTCGGAATTTTCATTTTCACCCTGGGGGTCAAATGGGGGTCAAAAAATGACGTTTTTTATGCAAAAAGCCCCTGGTTCCCAGAACTCCTCTTACATTTTACACAATAGCCTAATCATCTTCTGGGAAATGGTTAGTGGTGTCCTATAGATGTGCAGTAAGGTTTTGGAATTTTCATTTTCACCCTTGGGGTCAAATGAGGGTCGAAATATGACGTTTTTTATGCAAAAAACCCCTGTTTCCCAGAACTCCTCTTACATTTTACACAGTAGCCTAATCGTCTTTTGGGAGATGGTTGGTGGTGTCATGTTGATGTGCAGTAAGGTTTCGGAATTTTCATTTTCAAGTTTTTGATGCAGTGGAAGAGCTCTCACTAATACATATCAGCATATTAGGTTTGATAAAAATATCTTGAATGATTTATTCAAAACTGAGCTTAACACTTATTTGAGAAAAGAGAGGTCAAGGTCAACTGAAAGGTTGAGGTCAAAATGTTGATGCAGTTGAAAAACTTATATCAGTATGTATTTACTATTAGCATAGAAGTTCAACAAAAATATCAGAAATGGTTTATTTAAAATGTAGATAAGGCCAAATAAAAAAAATATGTGTGGTTCGGGTTACCCGACCTTCCCTATTTTATACCCCCGACCCTAAACTTTTTTTTTGGCAATTTTCATATTTTTCCGGAATTTCCCCCAATTTCCATCAATGGCTCCAGTTTAAGTTTTAGTTTCAGCAATGACGGCCTCCTTGCAAAACATAGTGCAAGTGTTTAATAGTGTTAAGTCCAAAGCAAGCTAGCATGTAGGTGTCCCCTACCAATATTGACTAGTATATTATCACACCACATCTAAATGCCATTTGCAAAGCAGTGATAGGTATTATTTAGAAAAAAAAATTAAGAAAATCATTTTGTTAAAAAAAAAAAATTAAAAAAAATTAAAAAAAATAAAAATCCCTACCTACCTACCCTAATTTTTTTGGAAGTGTAACCGGAACCACACATATTTTTTTTGTTTGGCCTAAACACTAATTTAAAAAAGTGAGGTCAAGGTCAAAGGAAAAGTCAAGGTCAAAAAAGTTGATGCAATTGATATCTCTCAGCAGTATAATTAGATCAGCATATGAAGTTTGATAAATATATCTTGAATTGTTTATTCAAAACTGATCTAGACACTAATTTAAGAAAAGTAAGGTCAAGGTCAAAGGAAAATTCAAGGTCAAAAATTTTGATGCAGTTGAAAAGCTTACATCAGTATGTATCAGCATATGACGTTTTATTGAAGTCGGACATGACAAACACTATATGCCTCGGCCATATTCATTGCAGGGCATAAAAAACTTGAATCTACACTATATGAGGATGTTTCCATATCAAAATGACTAACAAGCAAATTCAAAGAATTGTGGTCCCCTGCTTTCCGTGTCCTAGTGGATGGGATGCCATTATTTATGACATATTGTTTCAAATATGCACGCCCTATCATATGTCATTCAAAAGTAATCACCAAAGTTAAAATTTTTGAAAATTAGGTAAAACATCAAGGTCAAGGGGTAAAAAATCATAGCATGCTTGGAAACATCTTGTTACAGGTAATGTACATGTCAAATATAAAAGTCCTATCTCTTCTCAATCAAAAGTTATAAGGAAATATAACATTTTTGAAAAGTAGGTTAAACTTCAAGGTCAATGTCACAGAGTCAAAAGTCATGATATATTTAGAAAGGTCTTGTCACAGGTAATATACATGTATAATATGAACGCCCTATCTTTTCTCTTTCAAAATGATCATTTGAAATAATGTTAAATTTTTTGAAAAGTAGGTCAAACTTCAAGGTCAAGGTCATGGGTTCAAAAATCATGGTATGTTTAGAAAGTTCTTGTAGGTAATGTACATGTGAAATATGAAATCCCTATCTCTTATTATTCAGAAGTTATGACCAAGGTTAAATTTATTGTGACAGACGGACAGACTGACAAATGGACAGACTGACAGACAAATGAGATTTAATGTCCCCTAGGTCCCTTTCGCGAAAATGGATGACAATAATGCCCTTGCTATTCATGAGAAGAAGATTTATGATGGAAAAAATCCCCTGCATTTTTCTATGTAAATCATTGGATCCCCATATGTGGCCCCATCCTACCCCAGTGGGTCATAATTTTAACAAATTTGAAGCTACACTGTCTATGTAAAGAAAGTTTCAACTTTTTGGGCCCAGTCAGTGGTTCTTGATAAGACTTTTTTAAAATGATACCACCAAATTTTCACTAATTCTTGATTATCCCCCCTTGAAAGAGGGTGTGACCCTTCACTTGAACAAACTTGAATCCCCTTTACCCAAAGATGCTTTGTGGCTGGGTTGGTTGAAATTGGCCCGGCGGTTCTAGTGAAGAAGACAAAAATGTGAAAAGTTTACAGGCGGACAGATGGATGACAAACAAAATGTGATCAGAAAACCAGAAAAACTCAAGTGAGCTAAAAACTGATGATCACAAGTACTTGCAAAGAGTTACAGTATTTGAAAAGCAGTTTTTTTTTCATGCATTAATTGTTTTCAGAAGCTGAAAAGGTATGACTTGTATCCATGTTGAAAAAACTTCACATTTCAGAAAACAGTATGATTAAAAATAGTTAATCAAGGTGCTTTGAGTAGCAAAATAAGCTAAACTGGTATAGCTAATTCAACCACAGAGCTTAGTGAATTTTAAAATGCACAACCTTTTCAACTCTTAATCATTCTTAAAATATTTATATCATCATTTCTGATTCAAGGGAGAACTAGAGATATGATCAGAAGTATATCCATTGACTAATAAACATGTACATGTATATTGTGTTTTTTAAGTCATTAATGTTTGTTTGTTGTTAAATGTCCCTCTTGGGAATTTTTCACTCATACGGAGACACCACCACTCAAAAATAATGAAGACGTACAAGTCGGATTTGAGGTTAACATTCATTTTAGGAATTTTCAACAATTAATTAAGACGTAAAGAGATAACTCCTTCCCCTTGCCCGGGGCTTCCCCATCCCAGACCCCAGTTTGTTCATGTATGCAAACTAGTCTAATACTTTGGTTTGACATAAAAAAAATGTGAATACATACAAATAGTTTAATGGTCCATCTCTTTGAATGATTTTCATTCCTAATTCTAGGTTGACCCAAATTCATGAATGAAATGTCAAGTAATCTTATCATTGATGCACTTCTATTTAATTTGATGTAGTCATATTATGAACAAGAGAGTGGGGATGACCTCAAGGGTTCATAACCTTAAACCATTAGATGTACATAACATAATAACACAAGAAACAAAATTATGTATAGTCAAATGGAAAAATTTTCTACTATTTAGGAGTCGCATGATCATTTGTCATTTCAGGGACAGGGAGCGGCTAGGGAGATTGGACCCCCCCCCCCCCGGAATTTGCAGAGTTATTTAAATAGGACTATATACTGATTTACAGAAGCAAATAAAAAATGACTTTGGATGCCCTCCCCCTTTAAAAACATGGACCCCACCATCATTGTTTTTATTTTGTTTGTTTGTTTGTTTTTTTTTTTTTTTTTGCTCCTCGGGAAATTCTGGGCTGGAATTTTTTTGGACTGAGGTGTGGACCCCCCCCCCCCCCCCCCGGAAAAAAATTCCCGGATCTATGCCTGTAACTGAATGTAATGTCGACAACGGGAGATAACTCTTCAGAATGTGAAATTCGTCTATTGTGGCATCGATGATCCACTCTCTACGATCGGCTCATACATTCAGTGTGTGAGAGAGAAACGAACGACAACTCTGCATAGGAGATTGCCGATGATCTTTGATCCTTTTTAAACTTTAACCTAACCATTTGCATTTCGGTTTATTTTACCCCAATCTATACTTAAACTTGTACTTACCGACTGTCATAGGTCCTGTCAACTTCATGAAATATAATCCAATTAAAACACAAAATGAATTAATTTCCACTGATATACATGTAACACTGCACCATGTCACATGGCATGTGCAATCTAAAAATGATAATGGTAAAACTAGTACTAGTACTGGTAGGGTGACGCAAGCCCAATGTGATGTAGAAATTTTCAAAAAGGTGTTCACATACATGTACAGTACAAGAACAAATTTTAAATTATCATAACAAACGATGTTTTAACATAACTTTGCCATCTAGGCCTATTTCCAAAAACAGGCAAATTGTGTGTGTGTGTGTATTGGGGGGGGGGGGGGGGGGGGGACACATATAAATTGATTGGGTATGGCTTTTCAAGGAGGTTTTTGCCTAATCAAATACTAAAAAAAGTTTGCACATTTTGATAAATTAATCAAAAACGCTTTGTACTAAAATAATATTATTTGTTGTTGAGAAGATAAATTTAAAAAGTTCCAATTATGGGCCAAAAATTTATATCCCCCCCCCCTTTTTATTAAAACCTAATTTACAACATTAATTAAATTCTTATATTTCAGACCGGTAATGAATTAAGTATATGAAATGCATATAAGAGGTTCATGGGTCACATGGTCTTCTGAGCATTTTATGCTCGATTTGACGAATACATGTACTGTGTAAATTATAGAATTATTTGGACTTTTTCCTTGGTAAGCCCAATATGAAGGAGTGTGCACTTAGAGGCAAACACCTTAGTGCGGGTATTACTGTCTCATGACAGCATCTAGTTATATATGTTCCTTTTTGAATCTACGAGTTGACAAACACAAGAAATAGAAACAGACAAATATTTTCATCAATTTAATGTATGTATCCATTGGTATCATTTTATGTAATGATCAACCAAAACATTAAACCACGGGAGAATCTCAGCCATTAATCATGTAAATGAAAAATCGTAAAACTTCTAAATTACGTTATTTTTTGGTTAAATTCATATTAAATTTCACATGTTAAAATCTTACAAGTTTTAAATGAATACCGTCTCATTCACAAATCAAGAGAGGGACACCTATTGAAATTTTTCGCATTATCACATATTTCTGCTGAGAACCCAATTGAAGGTTTATATTCTTTTCGAATTCATTCATTATCTTTGGTTAAGATTTCAGGCCCCTATTCTTTAAGAACTCCACAGAAATAGGTCCAATCGTCGAGATCTGCCGAATGCAGAGGGCAGCAACACTCTTTTATTGAGGTGTTGAAAATTGAAAAACTGTACCGTGTTAAGTTCATGTAATACTTAAAGTTCTGTACACTGAAACATTTGGCATTGTCAGCAACAATTTCTTTTAAAAATTTTGTAAAATCCCATTTTTTCTCATTTTGTTGCCTCTGTTTGATTTTCACAAATCACTCGAACGCAAATTAGAATTGGAAATGGTCATTAATTAATTAAATTAATAAAAAAAACTAGCTAAAACTCTTTCTGACACTTTTCGGAGGAGTATGGGAAACAACTCCCCACACCATTAGTGAAATCTTTGGTTCTTGAACTCCTTAGTCTTCTTAAATTGTCATGTCTTTTATCACATATTATCCCTGCCTTTTCAATCGTAGTAAATAGCCTTCTGATTACCATCTTAGAAGGCTTCTTTTTTGCAACTTTTTTTATTTTCTCTCATTTTTAGTGATGTTTTGTGATTATACCCGCACTTTCTATTAAAGAAAGTTCAGGTATATTGTTGTTACTCATGTCTGTCCGTCCGTCTGTCACACTCTTATTTCTCAAACTCCTCTTACATTTTACACAGTAGCCTAATCATCTTTTGGGAGATGGTTAGTGGTGTCCTGTAGATGTGCAGTAAGGTTTCGGAATTTTCATTTTCACCCTGGGGGTCAAATGGGGGTCAAAAAATGTCATTTTTTTATGCAAAAAGCCCCTGGTTCCCAGAACTCCTCTTACATTTTACACAGTAGCCTAATCATCTTTTGGGAGATGGTTGGTGGTGTCATGTAGATGTGCAGTAAGGTTTCGGAATTTTCATTTTCACCCTGGGGGTCAAATGGGGGTCGAAAAATGATGTTTTTTATGCAAAAAGCCTCTGGTTCCCTGAACTCCTCTTACATTTTACACAGTAGCCTGATCATCTTTTGGGAGATGGTTAGTGGTGTCCTGCAGATGTGCAGTAAGGTTTCGGAATTTTCATTTTCACCCTGGGGGTCAAATGGGGGTCGAAAAATGATGTTTTTTATGCAAAAAGCCTCTGGTTCCCTGAACTCCTCTTAAATTTTACACAGTAGCCTAATCATCTTTTGGGAGATGGTTAGTGGTGTCCTGCAGATGTGCAGTAAGGTTTCAGAATTTTCATTTTCACTCTGGGGGTCAAATGGGGGACGAAAAATGACGTTTTTTAGGCAAAAAGCCCCTGGTTCCCTGAACTCCTCTTACATTTTACACAGTAACCTAATCATCTTTTGGGAGATGGTTAGTGGTGTAATGTAGATGTGCAGTAAGGTTTCAGAATTTTCATTTTCACCCTGGGGGTCAAATGGGGGTCGAAAAATGACGTTTTTTATGCAAAAAGCCCCTGGTTCCCTGAACTCCTCTTACATTTTACACAGTAGCCTAATCATCTTTTGGGAGATGGTTGGTGGTGTCATGTAGATGTGCAGTAAGGTTTCGGAATTTTCATTTTCACCCTGGGGGTCAAATGGGGGTCGAAAAATGACGTTTTTTATGCAAAAAGCCCCTGGTTCCCAGAACTCCTCTTACATTTTACACAGTAGCCTAATCGTCTTTTGGGAGATGGTTGGTGGTGTCATGTTGATGTGCAGTAAGGTTTTGGAATTTTCATTTTCACCCTGGGGGTCAAATGGGGGTCGAAAAATGACATTTTTTATGCTAAAAGCCCCTGGTTCCCTGAACTCCTCTTACATTTTACACAGTAGCCTAATCATCTTTTCGGAGATGGTTGGTGGTGTCATGTTGATGTGCAGTAAGGTTTCGGAATTTTCATTTTCACGATGGGGTAAAATAGGGGTCGAAAAATAACGTCTTTTATGCAAAAAGCCCCTGGTTCCCAGAACTCCTCTTACATTTTACACAGTAGCCTAATCATCTTTTGGGATATGGTTGGTGGTGTCCTATAGATGTGCAGTAAGGTTTCGGAATTCTTATTTTCACCCTGGGGGTCAAATGGGGTCAATTTTTTTTTTTTAAAATATTTAACATGTTTAAACATCCTGGTTCCCAGAACTTCCCTTAATATATTTTATGCACTAGCCTTAAATCATGATCATTTGGAAGATGATTGATTTTGTCCTGTGGATGTGTAAAATGGTTTTAAAATTTGCATTTCCATGTGGATAGCAAATAGGGGCAGGAAAAAAATGGCCCCTCCCTAACCCATGGGGTCATGATTTGTACAGACTCGAATCTACACTTCTTGGGAATGTTTCCATATTAATCATGCTTTTGTTGTTCTTAAAAAGAAGAATTTTGAAGATTTTTTTCCTTTTAAATCTCTATAAAACTTTGATCCCTTATTGTGGCCTGACCCTATCCTCGGAGGTCATGATTTGAAAACTAGAAATATGTCCATAGGACATAAATGCCCCGCCGAATGTATAAATTACTAATGCAACATGAAAATTTGTATGAGTGTATGAAGTTTGATGAGAATATCTTGAACAGTTTCTTTAAAATTGAAACTAAAATCTAAAAAAAAATGGATATAGATGATAAATTCTCACAAAATTATGTATAAGTGCATGCTTACATAAAAATATCTTAGATTGTTTCTTTAAAACTAAGCAAAATACAAATTAAAGAGAAGGGAGGTCAAGGTCACAGGAAAGTGCAAGGTGAAAAGTTTTAGATGCAGTTGAATAGCTCCCACTAATACATATCAGCATATTAGGTTTGATAAAAATATCTTGAATGATTTATTTAAAACTGAGCTTAACACTTATTTGAGAAAAGAGAGGTCAAGGTCAAAGGAAAGATTGAGGTCAAAATGCTGATGCAGTTGAAAAGCTTATATCAGTATGTATTTACTATTAGCATAGAAGTTCAATAAAAATATCAGAAATGGTTTATTTAAAATGTAGATAAACATTAATTTAAACAAGAGGCCCAAGGGCCTTAACGGTCACCTGAGTATAATACAACAATTTAGAGGATCCATAGAGTATAAAATGAACTGAAAGGTGAAGCTTTGTTGCCCAAAAGCAAGAAAAATAGGGTGATCAGGATCAACAAAATAATTAGTCTAGTGTTCATTAACAGTACATAAATTAGGTTCTAATCTGTTCCCATTTATCACTCTCACCAGACAGTATATAAACAAACTTATAATCAGTGCCTCTGCACTCTTTTAATTCCTTGTTGAAATCTCTTACATTGGCCTCTCTTGGTCTTTGATGAACATTTAATAAGACAAGTTATTTTTGTCTCATTTTTATTTATCTGTTACTTACAAGTCTACCTGATCATTAAAACTATGAAAGTACTTTTTGTATTTAACAATAAAAATTCTTGCATAATTCTCTTATTCTATTAACCTTTCAAGTACATTATTTACAGTGATTAATTAACACAAGTAAATGGCAAAGGGGAATAACTCCTCTCAATAGAATACAAATTAATAGAGCCCTGGCCTGGACCAGAACACTTGATCAAATGGTTCTGATGTTCAAAAATCTGGTAAAAATACCCTTCCTTATTAAAACTTTTACTCTTTTTGCCTCTGATATGCCCAGGTGCAGAGAAGATTTTTAAAGCATTAATGCATTTTCACTATATAATAAATAGAGCCCGGCCCTAATATCAAAACCTCTGATCCAGGGGTCATGAAATTCACAATTTTGGAAGAGGCATCCTTGCTTATCATAACTATGTATTTGTTTAAATAATACCCAGGAGAAGAGAAGAGGATTTTCAAAGAAATAATACACTTTCACTATATGATCTATATAGCCCCACCCTAGCACCAGAACCCCTGACCCTGGGGCTATGAATTTCACAATTTCGATATAGTCACCCTTGCTTATCATAGCTATGTATTTAATTTGTTTAAATAATACCCAGGAGTGGAGAAGAAGATTTTCAAAGAAATAATGCACTTTCATTATATAATCTATATAGCCCCGCCCTAGCACCAGAACCCCTGACCCTGGGGCCATGAATTTCACAATTTTGGTAGAGTCACTCTTGCTTATCATAACTATGTATTTAATTTGTTTAAATAATACCCAGGAGTAGAAAAGAAGATTTTCAAAGAAATAATGCACTTTCACTATATGATCTATATAGCCCCACCCTAACATCAGAACCCCTGACCCTGGGGTTATGAATTTCACAATTTTGGTAGAGTCACTCTTGCTTATCATAACTATGTATTTAATTTGTTTAAATAATACCCAGGAGTAGAGAAGAAGATTTTCAAAGAAATAATACACTTTCATTATATGATCTATATAGTCCCACCCTAGCACCAGAACCCCTGACCCTGGGGTCATGAATTTCACAATTTTGGTAGAGGCATCCTTGCTTATCATAACTATGTATTCAATTTCTTTCAATACTACCCAGGAGTACAGAAGAAGATTTTTTAAGAAATAATGCACTTTCACTATATGATCTATATAGCCCCGCCCTAGCACCAGATCCCCTGACCCTGGGGCCATGAATTTCACAATTTTGGTAGAGTCACCCTTGCTTATCATAACTATGTATTCAATTTGTTTCAATAATACCCAGGAGTAGAGAAGAAGATTTTCAAAGAAATAATGCACTTTCATTATATGATCTATATAGCCCCGCCCTAGCACCAGAACCCCTGACCCTGGGGCTATGAATTTCACAATTTCGGTAGAGTCACTCTTGCTTATCATAACTATGTATTCATTTTGTTTCAATAATACCCAGGAGTAAAGAAGAAGATTTTCAAAGAAATAATGCACTTTCACTATATGATCTATATAGCCCCGCCCTAGCACCAGATCCCCTGACCCTGGGGCCATGAATTTCACAATTTTGGTAGAGTCACCCTTGCTTATCATAACTATGTATTCATTTTGTTTCAATAATACCCAGGAGTAAAGAAGAAGATTTTCAAAGAAATAATGCACTTTCACTATATGATCTATATAGCCCCGCCCTAGCACCAGATCCCCTGACCCTGGGGCCATGAATTTCACAATTTTGGTAGAGTCACCCTTGCTTATCATAACTATGTATTCAATTTGTGTCAATAATACCCAGGAGTAGAGAAGAAGATTTTCAAAGAAATAATGCACTTTCATTATATGATCTATATAGCCCCGCCCTAGCACCAGAACCCCTGACCCTGGGGCTATGAATTCACAATTTCGGTAGAGTCACTCTTGCTTATCATAACTATGTATTCATTTTGTTTCAATAATACCCAGGAGTAAAGAAGAAGATTTTCAAAGAAATAATGCACTTTCACTATATGATCTATATAGCCCCGCCCTAGCACCAGAACCCCTGACCCTGGGGCCATGAATTTCACAATTTCAGTAGAGTCACTCTTGCTTATAATAACTATGTATTCAATTTGTTTCAATAATACCCAGGAGTAGAGAAGAAGATTTTCAAAGAAATAATGCACTTTCACTATATGATCTATATAGCCCCGCCCTAGCACCAGAACCCCTGACCCTGGGGCCATGAATTTCACAATTTTGGTAGAGGGCTCAATGCTTATTACAATCAAGCCAACAGTTTGACTGCTTGATGTCCAGGAGTAAAGAAGAAGATTTTTAAAGATTGTATTAATTTTGATGGTTTTGGCCCCACCCCTCAGGCCCCAGGGGGGCAGGGGCCACGAATTTCATAATTTTCGTTCCCCTTCACCCATAGATGCTATATGCCAAAATTGGTTGAAATTGGTTTGCTGGTTCCAGAGAAGAAGCTGAAAATGTTCAAAAGTTTACGACCGACGAACGACGGACGACGCACGACGACGGACGAAAAGAGATAGCAATAGGTCACCTGAGTGACTCAGGTGACCTAAAAAGTGAGGTCAAGGTCAAAGGAAAAGTCAAGGTCAAAAAAGTTGATGCAATTGATATCTCTCAGCAGTATATATCAGCATATGAAGTTTGATAAATATATCTTGAATTGTTTATTCAAAACTGATCTAGACACTAATTTAAGAAAAGTAAGGTCAAGATCAAAGGAAAAGTCAAGGTCAAAAAGTAATCACCAAAGTTAAAATTTTTGAAAAATAGGTAAAACATCAAGGTCAAGGGGTAAAAAAATCATAGCATGCTTGGAAACATCTTGTTACAGGTAATGTACATGTCAAATATAAAAGTCCTATCTCTTCTCAATCAAAAGTTATAAGGAAATATAACATTTTTGAAAAGTAGGTTAAACTTCAAGGTCAATGTCACAGAGTCAAAAGTCATGATATATTTAGAAAGGTCTTGTCACAGGTAATATACATGTATAATATGAACGCCCTATCTTTTCTCTTTCAAAATGATCATTTAAAATAATGTTAAATTTTTTGAAAAGTAGGTCAAACTTCAAGGTCAAGGTCATGGGTTCAAAATTCATGGTATGTTTAGAAAGTTCTTGTAGGTAATGTACATTGGAAATATGAAAGCACTATCTCTTATTATTCAGAAGTTATGACCAAGGTTAAATTTATTGTGACAGACAGACAGACTGACAAACAGACAGACTGACAGACAAATGAGATTTAATGTCCCCTAGGTCCCTTTTGTGAAAACGGACGACAATAATGCCCTTGCTGTTCATGAGAAGAAGATTTATGATGGAAAAAATCCCCTGCATTTTTCTATGTAAATCACTGGATCCCCATATGTGGCCCCACCCTACCCCAGTGGGTCATAATTTTAACAAATTTGAAGCTACACTAATTCTATGTAAAGAAAGTTTCAACTTTTTGGGCCCAGTCAGTGGTTCTTGACAAGACTTTTTTAAAATGATACCACCAAATTTTCACTTATTCTTGATTATCCCCCCTTGAAAGAGGGTGTGACCCTTCACTTGAACAAACTTGAATCCCCTTTACCCGAAGATGCTTTGTGGCAGGGTTGGTTGAAATTGCCCAGCGGTTCTAGTGAAGAAGACAAAAAATGTGAAAAGTTTACAGGCGGACAGATGGATGACAAACAAAATGTGATCAGAGAACCAGAAAAACTCAAGTGAGCTAAAAACTGATGATCACAAGTACTTGCAAAGAGTTACAGTATTTGAAAAGCAATTTTTTTTTCATGCATTGTTTTCAGAAGCTGAAAAGGTATGGCTTGTATCCATGTTGAAAAAACTTCACATTTCAGAAAACAGTATGATTAAAAATAGTTAATCAAGGTGCTTTGAGTAGCAAAATAAGCTAAACTGGTATAGCTAATTCAACCACAGAGCTTAGTGAATTTTAAAATGCACAACCTTTTCAACTCTTAATCATTCTTAAAATATTTATATCATCATTTCTGATTCAAGGGAGAACTAGAGATGTGATCAGAAGTATATCCGTTGACTAATAAACATGTACATGTATATTGTGTTTTTTAAGTCATTAATGTTTGTTTGTCGTTAAATGTCCCTCTTGGGAATTTTTCACTCATACGGAGACACCACCACTTAAAAATAATGAAGACGTACAAGTCGGATTTGAGGTTAACATTCATTTTAGGAATTTTCAACAATTAAGACATAAAGAGATAACTCCTTCCCCTTGCCCCTTCCCCTTCCCAGACCCCTGTTTGTTCATGTATGCAAACTAGTCTAATACTTTGGTTTGACATAAAAAAAAAATGTGAATATATACAAATAGTTTAATGGTCCATCTCTTTGAATGATTTTCATTCCTAATTCTAGGAGGGTACATGGGTTGACCCAAATTCGTGAATGAAATGTCAAGTAATCTTATCATTGATGCACTTTTATTTAATTTGATGTAGTCATATTATGAACATTTCCAGTTCATTAAGAGAGTGGGGATGACCTCCAGGGGTTCATAACCTTAAACCATTAGATGTACATAACATAATAACACAAGAAACAAAATTATATGTATAGTCAAATGGAAAAGTTTTCTACTATTTAGGAGTCACATGATCATTTGTCATTTCAGGGACAGGGAGCGGCTAGGGAGATTGACCCCCCCCCCCCCCTGGAATTTGCAGAGTTATTTAAATAGGACTATATACTGATTTACAGAAGCAAATAAAAAATGACTTTGGATGCCCTCCCCCTTTAAAAAATATGGACCCCACCATCATTGTTTTTATTTTCTTTGTTTGTTTTTTGTTTTGTTTTGTTTTTTTTGTTTTTTTTTTTTTTGCTCCTCAGGAAATTTTTTGGACCGAGGTGTGGACCCCCCCTCCCCGGAAAAAAAATCCCGGATCTGTGCCTGTAACAATGTAATGTCGACAACGGGAGATAACTCTTCAGAATGTGAAATTCGTCTATTGTGGCATTCGATGATCCACTCATCGGCTCATACATTCAGTGTCTGAGAGAGAAACGAACGACAACTCTGCATAGGAGATTGCCGATGATCTTTGATCATTTTTAAACTTTTATCTAACCATTTGCATTTCGGTTTATTTTACCCCAATCTATACTTAAACTTGTACTTACCGACTGTCATAGGTCCTGTCAACTTCATGAAATATAATCCAATTAAAACACAAAATGAATTAATTTCCACTGATATACATGTAACACTGCACCATGTCACATGGCATGTGCAATCTAAAAATGATAATGGTAAAACTAGTACTAGTACTGGTAGGGTGACGCAAGCCCAATGTGATGTAGAAATTTTTCAAAAAGGTGTTCACATACATGTACAGTACAAGAACAAATTTTAAATTATCATAACAAACGATGTTTTAACATAACTTTGCCATCTAGGCCTATTTCCAAAAACAGTCAAATTGTGTGTGTGTGTTGGGGGGGGGGGGGGGGGGGGTGGTGACAAAATTGATTGGGTATGGCTTTTCAAGGAGGTTTTTGCCTAATCAAATACTAAAAAAAGTTTGCACATTTTGATAAATTCATCAAAAACGCTTTGTACTAAAATAATATTATTTGTTGTTGACAAAATAAATTTAAAAAGTTCCAATTATGGGCCAAAAATTTATACCCCCCCCCCTTTATCAAAACCTAATTTACATCATTAATTCAGACTGGTAATGAATTAAGTATATGAAATGCGTATAAGAGTTTCATGGGTCACATGGTCACCTGAGCATTTTATGCTCGATTTGACGAATACATGTACTGTGTAAATTATAGAATTATTTGGACTTTTTCCTTGGTAAGCCCAATATGAAGGAGTGTGCATTTAGAGGCAAACACCTTAGTGCGGGTATTACTGTCTCATGACAGCATCTAGTTTATATTTGTCATAAAGTTTAGCATTTCAGACCTCTATTAATCAATTTTATTTTACAAATTTGTAAACTATTGAACTGGTGATTATCAATATTTATTATATATTTGTAATATAATACAATTTTTTTGCATCCCTGATATTAACACAGGCACGCGCCCTGTATTACACACCCTGTACATGTATCAGCACCTTTTATTTAACCCTTTATCACACCCTATTCTATACCTTTCCGGAACATCTCTGTATTTTTCTTTCGGAGTACCTCGGATCCTTTTCTATTTGTTTATGAAGTTTATTTAAATTGTAATTTTATTTCATGAGATATTTAACGTTGTTCAAATTTTTTTTTTTTTTTTTTTTTTTTTTTTTTTTTTTTTTTTTTTTTCAAATTTGCAGTTATTTCATTTCTTATCACTGAATGCAATGCCTTTGAGAAAAAAATGAGAAACGGAAATTCAACAAAAACACATTGAAATTATTAAAAATTCAGTAATTAATTTACAAGTTTATAATTGATTTTAAGACACTATTTTCAAATATATAATAAAAACAACAATACATGACAAATTCTGCATCACACCCCATATCAACCCTCGACCAATATCAGCACTCTGGCCTTCGTGCATCGGGCTGATATTGGAGTGTCGGGTTGATATTGGGTTTGATACAGATTTGATTTTGCCTTGTATTATTCTCTATTTATATCATAATTAGTATTCAATGTTTAAAACAATATATTGTTTGTAAAAGAAATATGGAAGGCAAGGAAGGTATTCAATTTTAAAAATATAACATAACATATATTATGAAACACCCTGTATTGATAGTATTTAACACAAAGCGCATCTGGTGCATTAAAATTGGAAACGTATATGATTTACATTTGTTAAGTCTATAAAACTTAATAAACAATAAATCCTTATATTTATTTAAATAGTGAACATTATTCAATATTTGTTGCAACCAGATTTTTGTTTTGAAATGCATTCTCAACCACTATTTGATATTGAACTTTATTTCAATAGTGGTTGCAACATCCCCTGTCGACCATTAACACCCACGGTGAACCCTCTGCATTGATCATGTAAACGGAGTAGTTCGTTTGTTTGTATGTTGTTTAACGTCCCTCTCGAGAATTTTTCACTCATATGGAGACGCTAAACTGAGTAGTAAGTAGTAAAAACTAGTATCAAACAAAAGCTTAACAATTAGTATGAAACATGTCAGTCAAAATACGAAACGACGATAGGTTGTATTTCCAACCAATGGCATTCTAACGACCATAGAATTTGCGCAATGCAGAATTTAAAGGAGGTTGCAGAAAACCCTTCATCAGCAACTTGTTTCTATTTATCAGTAGCTTGCCTAGGTTTAAAAATTGATCGTACTGAAAACATGCTCTTCTGTTAACTGCATCGGTTGCAAGACAAAAATATGATAATCATGCAGATGAAAATTATATTTACGACAAAAAATAGGGGAAATTGACGATGAAAGATGAAGTCATCTCATTAGTCTTATAAGTTAGTTGTGCGAATTATGTCTATATATAGTCCATAAAATGTTCAAATGTGAAACAGATGTGACAGACTCTGTGGTGTCTTTCATTTTAAGTTTACTGAAATAATCGAGTCGACGTATGAGTGTAAATTACTATTGTTAATTGATAAAACGTTATCGATGTATCGAGATGTTGAATTGAAACTCAAATCAAGAGCTTTCTTCTTCTCCTGTAGCAGTTATTGAATAAATTCTGACTCGAAACATATAAAAAGCAGATCGACTAATAAAGGAACATTATTAAAGCCCATCGGATCCAATTCCAACATATTGTAATTCTTAACATGGCATAGGAAATGGGGGAGAATGGGTCGCAATACTCCCTCCCCATCCCTCCCTCCAATAAATTAGCCAAGAGAATAGAATACTAATTAGTAAAATATAATGTTTTTCAGTGGCTTTGACATCTCCTCTATATTCTCCGCATCCACAAACCGTAGATCCTGAACTCATGAACTTCAAAGTGTGAGTATATTCAGATTCTTTAAAATATTTATTGCACATGTATTTGTTTGTGTGCTATTAAGTTAAAATCATTAAGAATATAGGTGTTTAGTAAATATTACAAATAAAAATCAACATATTTTACTGGCTATATATATATATATATAAATAGTTTAATTTGCGAAAAAAGCATAAGTTACGTATTTCGAAGCATTTCCCTTTGTATAGCATTGATGACCTTGATGAGGCAGCTTGCAGGCAGGCTCTGCTAGAACATGCTGCTGAAAGCTGTTGCTATAACCCAAATGCAGCCAAAGAAATGGACATCATCCACCAAAATAGTTTAACTGCTTTTCATGAATGTACATGTTGCAGTTCTTCTTTTTCCTAATATGTATGTAAGGAATACTGTAATAATATCCGTGAATGTAACAAATAGTTGGTGATACAGTAACAGCTTAATATCAGTATATTTTAGAAACTTTTACTGAAACACGAAAAACAGAATGTAAGAGTAAACCGTATCCTGGAGGTCGCGTTGATGGACCGGAGAACAGCTCTTTGCCCTCGCCGTGGGATGTATTTTGTGATGCAGATAAAATGTTCCATAATCACATCAAGAAAATAAAAGTTCCACACACAGAATCTGTTCAGGTAAGTTCTCCTGGCATTGAAGGAAATGAAAATCCTGCAATTATGGATACATTATGAATGCATATTGAATTAAGAGATACTAAATATATTGCTTTCTTCTGCTATAGCCATGTAATGGTTGTATGGCTTTTGGTGATATCCCGTGTTCGGAGTGTCATGGTTCCGGACAGAAGAACTGTACCTGTAGTATGTGGCGACATAATCGGGAATCCGACAGGCTGTTGGGAACCAATATCAATCATACCTGTCCATGGTGTGAAGATGGGTTCTTAAAGTACGGATAATAATTTCGAAATTCATAAAGATAGCATTTGATAACCATCAGAGAGAGGGGGGTATAAACAATCTGGAATGTGTTAGGAATTCAGATCATACTTGTGTAAAGTAAGACCACTTCAAATGATTGAGCTCTATATTTCCTATTCCCAACGCAAGCAGTCTTTTCTTTTTGATTCTAGATGCGATAAATGTTCCGGTCATGGTAGAGAATCGTGTACAGAATGCAAAGGATGCAGAAAAGTGAAGACATACATCGAGCTAACGGTCAAATTGTAAGCGTATAAGATATTGTCTAAAGTACCGAAATACATATAGGTCGATTACAGAATAAATGTGTTTCAGTGTCTTGAAAAACTTATTAATAAGCATTGTTTCCTGATAGCTAAAATAAATCCATATTCTACATAAATAACATGAATTACGTATTCGCTCTAATTATTATCAGTCTGATTTGAAAGAAAAACAAAACATTTATTTAATTTACCGATTGCTTTAATTTTTATAAAGTGTGCATTTAACCATATGTTTTTAACTCAAGGACACTATAAATTTGTGACTTACCGAAAACTGACAGTTAATTCACTGCTGTACTATTTAGGCAGGTCATTGGGATTTTTTTTTCTTTGGGACACCCGTACTTTGGTAAGACAAAAGGCAGATAAAATGTCCACCTTGTGAGAAAAAGGACAAATTGGTTGCCATTTAACCAAATTAAATTCTAGCCTCACAGAATGCAGATTTAAAAGCTTTTTTCTTCCTGAAACGTGATTGGGTATTGTTTTCAGAATGGACGGCGACTGGAAATGTTTCTTGACTTGCTTCTACATAGTTCTCTTGGTTTTTTTTTAAGAGTATTAGAAGCAAACATTTTTTTTTCAATGTACGATTGCTTAAAATATAAATCAATGTTTAAAAAATGTTCCTTTCTTTGAAAAAAAATTATCTTATCCAGTGTCAAGTGAGAGAGCAAATGAATAAGAATTAACAAATTATATTTCTTACAATTAGTTCCTTACTGAAAATGATTCAGTTGAAAACCTCAGTGATGTCCAATTTCATCTATACAATATTTTTATTCATAAAAGTGACTGGGACTATTCAGCAGTCACAGCCTGTTTTAGCCATTTATCTTGTCTTACTTATTGATAGAATTTATTCAAAATAATTTAAAACAATTCAAAAATCTATTTTGGTTGTGTACAAAAAAGGTACTTTTTCATATTCTAGCTCATAATTTTTGCAAACAAAATCAAGATATTGAAAACTTTCTAAAGACTGTTACGAAATTTGAAATTCGATTCTAGAATTGACAAGAGCATCACAGAAATGACTAGTGAACCTGAAATTGCACTTCGGCGGGTTAAAGAAAACAGGAGCAAGCAGAAAAAAATTGGAACATTAATTTATTAATTAAATTAATTTATTGAAATTAATGATACTGAATAAAATTTATGTGAGATTCACAGTGTAAGAGAAAATATGTTCCAATACATTCTAAAGCTTTGTCTGTTGTTCTGTGAAAATGCATCACAGTACTTAAGTGTTCTTTAGAAAAAAATGTAAAGTAAAAAGAAAATGTTAACATTTGCAGTTGATTCTTTATGTTAAACAATGGAGAGTTAAATCTTTCCAAATGAAAAATGCTTCTACATTTTGATATGGATTTAAGTATCATTAATTGTGAAGACAAATAAATTGACAGTGGTATTCAATGTCTTTAACAAAATCATAAGTTTTTTTTTGTTTTTGTTTTTTTTGTTTTTTTTGTTTTTTTTTTTTATGCTTTATGATCAGTAATTGCGTTTACAGTAAAATCACATATTTTCGAGAGGAATAAAAATTTTCAAATTTGAGGAAAAACTATTGGTTCAAGGGGATTTGATTTTGCGACTAAAACAATGCAGCTTTCTTAAGCATTTGATTTGAACAGTTTGTGGAGGACATAAATTCAAGGATCTCTTCATACCACGAAGATATAACCTCGATGATTTCACAGTACTTTACATTTTGGAAAATACAATATATAAGTCAAAATTATATTTAAACATCTAGGTAGACACCATTGATAAGTTTTTGTTTAAGATTACAGCCTATAACAACTATAGAAGAATGGTGGTATTATTTTGCAGCACAAATCACTTGAGTGATTACGTTTTCCAACAGTCTGCCCTGCCAGATGACTTGGTGAAAAATGTAAGCGGCATGTTGATGTTTGAGGAAGACTTAGACCAGGTAAAATTTTAGAATAAAAAAGAAGTATTTTTTTTTTTACATGTACTATCCGTCAGATTTAATTTAATCCATGTCAAAATGCATGTTTTGAGAGTATATGCTTATTCCTTGATGGATAATTTTAATTGAAGGTATACCCATTAACGGCATACCCGATACCCGAGATTAACAATAATTCAATCAGAATCGTCAACGAGCATAAAAATGCTTTCCCAACTGAAAGAATATTTAGACAGGTATTCGAAACATTTATGCTTCATAATAGCAGTGAGTGAGTAAATTATATATATATATATATATATATATATATATATATATATATATATATATATATATATATATATATATATATATATATATATATATATATATATATATATATATATATATAAGCTTACAAATACTTACACTTAAACACCTGGTCCATTGGGCCCATATGTTAAATATGGCAAACGCTAACATTATGCAAATGACAGAGGGTTCTATTGAGTTAAAAAAATGTAAACGTGGAGCTTTATATGAGCAATATTAAATTGTATAAAATATTAGATGTGCTCAAAAGCACTTATTATAATACATAAATTTTTTTGCATTTGATATTATTATAGATGAACTTGCAATATTATCTTGTATGTAATTATAATAAACTTAATGTTTATAATAATGATAATCCAGTCTTCTTTTGAGTTTATTTGATGTGTACAGGCAACAAAAGTTTAAAATATTGGCAAAATGAAGAAAAAAAAAAACATGCATTCAGAAATTAAATAGGTCTATTATTCACAGTAAGGGAGCGATGAAGTAAAATTAGAAATGAACTCAATAGATGAATATATCAGGGACATATAGTGGTTTTGAGTGGTGTACAATCACGTAATACCATAGATATTACTGAATGATAAATAATATGCACATTATCATGATGTATATTTAAAAAAAAATAAGAACACAAAACCATGACTACTTAAAAGAGCTCCTTAAAACATGTATCAGTTTAAAAAAAAATAATAAAATAAGGCACGTATATTGAAATAAATAAAAATAACGTATGTAAAATACATGATGAGTCAATATTTATATTCAAGATAGCCTTAAATCTTCCAGGTCGCCCGCGTGGCGCAGTGGTTAGAGCGTTCGCTCTAGAGTCGCGGAGTAAAGAGTTGATCCTTACGTCGCGGGTTCGAATCTGTGGGACGTGGAGACCGGTCCTTCGGATGAGACCGTATATAGGTCCCGTGTCGCAGTAGGTGCAGGCACGAAAAAGATCCCTCACTGCTCAATGGCCCTGAGTGCCGAGCATAGGTCAAAATTTGCAGCAAGTGGTGGTGTCAATATGAGTGAAAAATTCTTGAGAGGGACGTTAAACAATAAAAACCAAAAAATATTCCAGAGCCTAATATGTGAATAAGTTATCTAATTTGCCATTTCTACAGTTAGAGTTTCTTTATTCTTTGAATTGACATTTGTATAAATTCGGTTAGAAATTTGAGAAGGAAAAAAGAGAACGAAGTGTTTTTAGAATGCATATATATGCAGTTCCCAACGAGCATTGATGGGAATCATTTCAACCCTGCACACAATGCTCAATTTCTTCAACTGTCTCTTTATTATTCCTCACGCTTCGTTTGAATTTTTAGTTGAGATAAACTGATAGTATTTAAACAATGGAGAAGGACAGGATGTCATAAACCCCAAAAAAAAAAAAAAAAAAAAAAAAAAAAAAAAAAACACTTTCAACAGAACTTCTCTAAAACGTGCGAGGAAAACAAAAGAATATCAGCGGGTGGCGGGTTAAAATATGTGGGTATTTGTAGACTTTTTAAACTTTTGTAATCAAACAGATTAACACTCAACATAGTGACGATGTTATGAATCAACAGATATTTTTATAAGTTGGAAAGTGACTCAATTGACTAGATTGAGATCAAAACATTGCCTAAAATTAATGTATCTATTATGTTTTACAGAGACAACGTTTGCTCGCGATTCCTGTCACTGAGGTCCACTTTACTTGGAAAGATACGCGTTCTTGTTACTGGATCTATGGGATGGAACAAAAAGTGTACGCTCCCGATTTCCCCAAACAATGCTATTGTGGTTGTGTTATTTTATGAAAGCACGGAAAATTTCCTGCTTCGTACCCTCTGTACAAACAAGGCCCTAATAATTTGTAATGCCGTTAAAAATAAGTTATGCTAAGTTATTAACTATATAAATACATGTATTTGAGTAGTACCTCTGACGTGTGTATTTTATTTTCATTTTATTGTCTTTTTTGGTCAATTATACGTTGAACACACACACACACACACAGAGAGAGAGAGAGAGAGAGAGAGAGAGAGAGAGAGAGAGCAAAGAATTGTTGCTTAATGTATTGCATTTTACTATAAAATAGCAACAATCTTAGAATCAAATTCATATACTTTGGCAAAACCATGTCCATGAGTGATTTATTTACATTTGGGTATTTTTTTTTTTAATTTAAATCTCAGGAAAATGAAAAGAATTGAAGGTTAGCGTAATGATAGATTAAAAAATTGCTAAATGTTTGAGGAAAATTTGATGTCTTAAATTTCTTTTAAAAAAATCTATTTTTCGTCTTTTGAGACCATTCATAATATCGTTATTATATGTTATTGACATTGAAAAGGTAATTTGTTATGTTTATAGAATGAATTACAGTTAATGATAATATGTTGAATAAAAAATCATTTGAACAAATTATTACTGAAGATTATTTTCTTTTTTAATCATAATATTACTTACTCTTCGAGCAAATATAGAAAGGAAAAAGGAAGACGCCACACATCTATGTGTGTATGTTCACTTCACAGTTTTTAAGGATTACGTGAATTATTACGTATAAAATTTGGACAATTATCGTCTTTATACAATCTCATTGATATGTATAAACAAACAAAATCAAATCAAGACTCTGTAAAATCTCACAGATCCTCCAAAGAAAAAAAATCACCTGTTTATAATTATCAATGATTTATTTATGGTAAATTAAATTTTCTTCATTGCTCTTGACAGATTACAAAAGTCGCAAATATTGGATACGAAAAATATATATTTTGTTGTCATTAAGTATTTCATAACTAAAACAATCGTTATTCCTTTTGTTTACATTAGCATAAGATGAGAATTCTACATGAACATCTTCAAAATGTAAATTAATGTAGAAGTCATAGGTGCTATATAGGTATTGCAGTCTGAGGGCACTGCTTTAAGCTTAAATGGGGACACTCCTAAACTGTTATTTGATGTATTTTTTTTGGGGGGGGGGGATGGAATGAATTAATTAACCATTGGGATGTAAATATAAGTTTTGTATTTAAGTTTCAAACTTGACATTTTTCATGCTCTCTGTTTTATTTTTCACGAAACTTCAAAGAATAAAATACATTTCTGAAATCTAATATGAATTTCTTTAAAAAATCTCTTTAAGATACGTCCTTTTAACATTGTCACTAAACATCATTTTTTTAAAAAAAAGAAAAATTATGTTATTATTCATGACTGAGTAAAAAGATTGAAAGTTTCATGTGATCAATTTAGCTACTGATTTAAAAAAAATCATTTATGAATTTTATCAGAAGCTGATGACAGTGAAAAAAAACACAGGATGTTTCATAAATCAAAATATTTTTTTGAGGTATAAATGTTTAATTTAATTTGGTTACTAGTTTTTTATTATTATTATTTATTTATCTTGTAAAAATCAAATTAGAATATTCACATATATTTTTTTACACGAGTTTCAAATTGTTTGCAAAGCCTTTCTATAAGGCCTTTCTAGAAGTAGACCTATTTTTTTGAAGATGCCTCACTTATAGCTAATTACTTTGTAATTAATAAATTTATATATTCATTCACAATGATATTTTTGTCGCCTAAAATTGTCTAGACATCTGAAATCAGAAATAAATTTATATGAATGTTGTTTTATTTTGTTGTTGAGCTGCCAACATCTTACAGCTTGCTATTCGAATAGTGAATAGCGAATAGGTTTCTAACTTCTGGTTGCCCTACTCACATTACTTGCATTTACCATTTGTATCTTAATTACCGATTCAAAACTAGCTCACAAAATCACGACAAGCTTTAATTTTTGGTAGCCATAACGATTCCTCTGTTATGTATTGGATTCGAACGAAAATACCATTGATATACAATTTTTTTGGAAAACAATTAACCTGAAACGTCTCTCCTTATTTATCCCATTTTTAGTTCACCTGAGTTGAAAGCTCAAGTCAGCTTTCTGATCGAAAAAGTGTCCGGCGTCTGTTTGTCTGTCTATCATGTGTTGCGTGTTGTCTGTAAATTTTGCACATTTCGATTGTTTTTGTCAAGAGCCAGTTGGCCAATCTCAACCAAAGGAACCACAGAGTATTGGGAAAAGGGAATTTAAGTTTGTTCCGCTGAAGGGCCAGACCCTTTCAAGGGGTGTTAATTAAGAATTCAAGAAAAATTGGTGGCAAATTAAAAAAGAAAAGAAATTCTGAAGAACCACTTGGCCAGAATAGAATAAAGTTATGAGAAAGCTCCATTAGAAAGCGAAGATTGAAGTTTGTTCAAATTAGAACTCAAGGGATAGGGTGGGGCCACAATGGGCGATTTTTACTTTACATAGGAATATATGGGGAAAAAGAGAAAAATTCTCCTTCTCAAGAACAGCAAAGCCATTATAATTCATATTGATATGGAAGTATCCTCAGGCACTTAAGATTAATTTTTTTCCAAATCATCAATCCTAAGGGTAGGGTGCGGTCAGAATATGTGATCAAAGTTTTTTATGGACTATACCGGAGAAAAAAATCTACGATGAAAAACAGCACTGCGCTGAGCGTTGTGGCCCTTGGACCTCTAATTTCTATTCTGTCATAGGTGGTGTGCAGTGTATGTGCAAGAATTCATTGTATTATCCGATTCTACACAAAGATCAAATGGCCTTGTGTAGAGCCTTTTGAGCCTACCAGTACATATTGCAAAACAATTAAACGGTTTACTGAGTGCAGTACCCATATAGATTTCAACGGCTGATTACCCATAGAAAATCAATGACCTGTCACATATCAACCATAAGAATCATCCATGTTTTTAAATGTTAATTTTGTCGTGTATTGGCAATGAAATATGGACAATCTTATGTGATGGAGGCACGTACTTTCGTTTTGAATTTGACCATATTTCCGAAGTAGTCATTTTGATAATCAATGATGTATAGAATGGACTCTACTGATAAAAAGAGAATATTGTTAATCACCTGATCGTCGTTTTAAAAATCGAGGTTTGAAAAGGTTTTTCCTTATTTTTGTCTTGAGAAAATGCAAAGATATATGTATTCTTTTGAATGCAATAATATTTATTGAACAAGTAACTGAAACGAATGTACTAATATTTCTAAAAAGTTTATAATATCAATAGTAATAAACTTCTATCGTACCCGTACACATGAAGCTAAGTGTTATTTCATGCTTGGAACTATTTTTTTATATAATTAAAATGTATTTGAAATTAAAAATAGAACACTTAGTAATGTCATTGTTTAAACCTACAGTCATGTTGATGGTACAAATAAGATGCTGTGCTCAATAATAGAATATCCAATAATATTTCTAACTAAACTTACATTGTACAAGACGTCGGTAAAGTCATACAGATGACGTGTCCAAAAATGTCGATGAAATTCTGATTTAGATTAATCAAAAACAAAAAACCTTTCCAGTAAAGATGACTCACTCTGATAGAATCAATTCAGCTTGATAATTAGTAGTAAAAACTGTTTTACACTGGTTAGAAGACCATTTATTAATTTCGGAACAAAGGGAGAGACGATAACCGGACAAAATTCTCTTGTTCAGAATTCGAAGCCAAAGGAAAAGTAGAATAATTCTTTGATCGATATTCCATTGATATAACCCTAACAAGGACAAAAAACTATAGTTAACTATATTTTACTTTTGTGGATACAAATGTACTTTGATTGTTTGATTTACCTATGGAAATCTCCGTTATCATTGCTTTTTTTTATATATATAGAATTTTGAGGTTTTGAGGTTGTATTTCTAAAACTCAATTTCAGAGAAGTAAAGTTTGGGACAGTTAAGTGAATATACAAGCAATGCTTCCATTTTACATAAAAAAAAGTCGAATGTAAGAACTGAAGAATATAAAATATGATAGATGTGTTTTTAAAGTCATATGGCCAATGTGCCATAATAGTTATCTGTTTAACAGAAAAATTAAAAATTAAGGTTTGATCAGCAACACTTTTAATTCTTTTGTTGATTAGGGATGCTTCGATGCTTACTCCTCCATTGCACCTGATCTCACCTCAGAAATCCGTTTTTGCTCCGCTTAATAGCTGTATTGTTTTATTGGACTTTTGAGTATGGTTGCTCTTCGATAAATATCTTTTAACATGATAACTCTGTATCATTTTCAGTAGAAGTAATGCCTCCTTCACGTCCACTTACACCACAACCGGAAGATCCTCCTCCAACAGAGTCTACAGAGTACATTATGTTCTTTTCTAAGAATTCTTTATGATTAAATAAATTATAAAAGTTTTACATATATGTGAATATATTTAAATTAAACCTCTTTTTATTTTTGAGTCAAATTAAAAGAGATGATTATATATGCAAACGTTTCATTGAAAATTAGTTTTAAATGCATTAAGCAATTTTTGCATGAATTCTTTCTATATTTCATTTCCTTTCTTAGCATTGCTAATCTGACTGAGGAGGACTGCAGACAAGCTTTGCTTGATTTCGTGTCCGAAAAATGTTTCTATAGTTCCAAACCAGCCAAAGAGATGACCATTACTCATCATAGTGGTCATACAGCCTACCATGTGTGTAATGTTTATCTATTTTCTCTGTTTTTATTAATTTAGATATATTTGTATACCCTGAAAATAGTTTTTTTTTTTTTTTTTTTTTTTTTTTTTTTTTTTTTTGTGATGGCTATTTTGATTTTATAGTATAGCTTAGAAACTTTTACTGAGGATAGGAAAACGAAAATAAAGCGCGTGCCGCACAAAGGTGGTCTTGTGAATGGCTCCTCGACCCCATCCTGTGATATATACTATAGAGAAAACAGCATGTTTGAAAACCATACAAGAACTATAGAAGTGCCTCACTCAGCAAAAGTACAGGTAATGTTTTCTTTTTACATTCGATATTTATTAAGTAACAACACATTCATTGAGGTTTTGGGAAAGCAATTTACAATGTTAGAAGGAAAACTTTTTTTGGTTACAGCCATGCCAGAGTTGCTTATCAAGAGGTTATTTCAGCTGTTCGGAATGTGGCGGTGGTGGAACAAAGATGTGCTTCTTTTGTGCAGGGACGGGTTATATGAAAGCTTCTGACTTTTTAGTGGGTCGGACCTATGATGATATATGTGGATGGTGTAGGGGTTATAAAACAGGAAGGTATTGTTCAGAATTCTTCTTCTTAAACATCCCTCTCCCTCTCTCTCTCTCTCTCTCATTTCAATTCAATTTCATACAAACGTAGGTCAATTTCTGTCTCATGGGCATTAATTTGTACATTTCAGATGTGAACTATGTTTGGGCACTGGGAGAAAAGTCTGTACTGAATGTGAGGGTTACAAAGAAATAAAAACATATACAGAGATGACTATCCTATTGTAAGTATATGCTGTTATAAATTCATTTATTGTTTCCATGTATGAATTGATATTAAATCGGAAAATCATAGTAAAAGTGATTTTTATATATTTAATCAATTGTTACTTCATCGATTTTTTGTGATTAAGTTCGTAAAAAGTTGTACAGAGAGTTTGGAGATTAAAAATGCTAACCAAGGTTGCTTTAAAGTGTAATATTTTTTCAGCCATCAGAATAGGCCTATTCATTCAAAAGAAAATAAATTGTGGAATCTTTGAACTTCCTCTTGTTTCTTTCTTTCGCAAAATGGTATAATGTATCTTTTCTATTCCTTGTAGTAAAAATCATGTTTCCAGGCACATACTAGACTATTCGGATATGCCACGTCACCTATTGAAAAAAGTAAACGGAAACATGGAGTTCCAACAAGTTCTAAATCAGGTAAAAATGAAAATTTTAAACCTCCTTTGGTCTGAAAAAAGAGAATTTGCCGAACCTATAGAAGTCTTTAATTTTTTAAGTAAGTTCACGGGGATATGAAATAGACTTATCAAAGAAAATATATTTGTAAAGAGCATTAAATCATTAAGAAAAGAAATTCAGTACAACTTACTAAAGTGGCATACAATGTAATGTTGACTAATGTCAATTTCTCTGACATCACAATTAATAACAATTATCTACTTTAGAAAGAAGAAGTAATGTACATTTATTATAATATATTGCGTCAGTTGTTTCAGATATTTTCAAAATCGATAAAAGTTGATAAAATTTTCAAAACATTTTGCAGAACTAAGGTCACAGTCTTTTAATATAGATGACCTTGTATTTTTCCTTTTTATATAAATTTCACTTAAAATTTAAAAGAAATCATTTTTGTTTCATTTTCTAAAACACATTGAATACCTAGTTATCGGAATTTTCTTTTAAGTTTTTAAATCAAAATAAAAGCAATAACTGTCTCTTTGTTTTTTGGAGGAGGTTCAATATAATAATTGCATAAAGTTTACAGGAAAAACGTATATCTCCTCCTCATTTAATTTGTGAGAAAATGTTCTAGTAAATTAATTTCTCATAAACAAAAAACACTTATTCTGTAACTATATTGGAATATTATGAAAATTTTAGCATTTCAATCATAGGTATCCCCAATAACATCATATCCAGTCAACGAAGTCAACAATATTTCCACCATAATCGTTAACGAGCATAAAGAAGCCTTCCCAAATGGAAACATTCTAAAGCAGGTACCCCTTTTTTACATGATTTTTTGATTGTTTATTGATTAACGTTTAGTCGGCAGTACTTCGGCCATATATCGGCGGCATTTTACAATATTCTTCAAATCACTATGACATAACACTGAAGAACAATAAAGGATATCTTATTTGAAAATGACCTTGCCAAGATACAAGTCTGCAGGTTTGTCAAATTGAATTCTTTCTGGAAAACCTGGAGTGAGGAGAACAAAAATGTAACCCTTTTTCAGGTCTCCAGAATAATATTCTTTGCTAAGAAGACATAAAGATTATCAGTTAGACTGGGAAAAAAGTGTGTAATGTATCGAATAATGCAAGGAAAAGTTGTCTGATGGGCACTTTTATCTAGTAGATTTCATGGAAAACACCCAGTAAAATGTGCGGAAATTCCGCGTTCGACATTGATTAACTATTAACAAAACGGCACTAGCGCTGTTTTTTTTTTTTCTAAAGCAATAGAGTACACATCTTATTTTAAGAATACATCATAGAATAGCCAATTTGAAATTATTCAAATACGTTATGCTCCGGTAAACGTATGGTAGAGCACATTCGTTTATGAATTCGAATTTAAATATAGCACAAAAAAACATTCAAAATAAGTATGCAATCAAGCCAATAACAGATCTAAATAATTAAGTTTGTTACATTTGAAATACTCAAATATAGATATTCTTAAAGTTAGCTTATAATAAGTTTTAAAGTATATTCTAAATACAATGTATATATTTTCCTTATATTGAAAAACAAAAGATTCAATTCAAAACGTCATAATCATATGTTTTGCACAAGCTAATTCGATTTTTTTCTTCATTTTTCATTGTTTACTAAAATGTAGTCATTGTGAGTCTTCTATTCATATTTAAGAATGTCCAGTAAAACTAAATACTCCAGATTTTCCAAATTTTTACAAGTCCAGGTATAGGCCTTAGTCAACTCTTTTAATGAAATTCACGTCACTAAGTTACTAAAAATCTTCAAATATTTTATTTTACAGAGACAACAGTTGAGAGCTGTTCCTGTGACAGAGGTCCATTATACGTGGGAGAACGAACAAGGATGCTACTGGATTTATGGACTAGAAAGAGAAGTCTACGCCCCTGAGTACCCTCAAAAGGGATGCTGGGGATGTAATATCTTGTAAAACGCGCACATGCGCACTCAGCAAGACTTTTATGTTTCACAGTTAATATCTGCGAAGTAGTTCGTTGTTCGAAGTAGTGATATTAATAGTTAAGAACATAGTGTTTCAGTATTTCGATATATCACCAATTGTATGAAGTTGTCATAAAATAACTTCATTTGTAAACCTAAAATAACTCAAAGAGTACCAGGACATCATACCAATTACGAAACAATTTATGTTACTACCTAAACAATTGATGCATTGAATATTCCAAACCTATAAAAAACAATAAAAGAAAATAAACGAATCAGATTTTTTGTATATTAATTTGATTATATTTCCACTCTTTTGTTTGTATCATTATTTTCTTGTGCTGCACGCGAGAATGCCACACAGTTACACGTTCATTAATTTTAGGAATGACCCATTTTGTTATGCATTTTTACCACAAACTGATAAGGTTTAAGTTTTAAAAATATTATCAACATTGTGGCTAATTTATTCTGTTATTTTGTTTCGTTGAAGACTGTTGTCCTTTTGTTATAATATTTACTGTTATGTCTTGTTTTTTATGAATAAATATCTGTAAAAAATTCCGATATTGCTTGTAGTTATACATTGTATATAGTTATAAATTCTAGAAATTTGTTTTTGCAGTATGCAGATATTAGTGCATTCAAAATTAAGCATGCAAGGAAAATATATACTATTTTTCCCAATCCTCTTTAGTTATTGTTAGGTTTTTTTATGTGCATGAATGTAAACTGAAGTTAATCATGATGAGCACTTTAACATTAACTTTCAACGTGCATCGACTGCAAACATGCACTTGCATAACCAGCAAAGCTCCATGTACTTGTTTATAAGTACGTGCATGGTACGGATGTTTTAGGTTTCTCTTATGTTGATCGATACAACATCGTTTTGCACACCACAAAAAATATTATTCCTTAAAGAAAATGTGTTGTGCTGCTGGGAAGTTTTCAAAATTAAATAGATTTTAAATTTAATATTATATAAACAAATAAAGCATTCCTCGAAAGTCTTTTAAGAAGCCTTATATCCTACTAGAAATATGTTTGTTTGTTTTTAATTTGTTTAATGTCCCTTCGAATATTTTTCACTCATATTGAGACTCTACCATTTACCGGTGGAGGGCTGCAAATTTTTCCCTTAGGTTACTTTGGTTACTTAGGTGATTTGCTGCTGTCTCTGTCCGCCAACATGAACTTTGCGTTTAGTGATGTGCGTCGTTTGTTTTTTTTCTCATAATTATAAACGACTGATCAAATTTTCACCAGTTTTATTAAGTGCATTTCTGGACGAGGGAAACAGAAAAATTCTGCTCAAGAATAGCATGGTAAAGATAGGTCAGCTCAATGTGCAAGTATCTTCATGCATTGCAGATTCAAGATTGTTCAAAACTGGTCACAACTCAAAGGCAGGTTTGGGCAATAATAGACGACATTTTTTTCTCTCAATAACAATAGAATCAGGATAATTCTTATTTATATGCAAAATTTAATATCATCAATTAGTGCAAATTGAAGTTTGTTCTCATAATGATCTTCAGGGATGGAGGCAATACGGTGAGGCCTGTACATGTATTACGATCAAAATTGTTGTTATTGAATATTTAAAGACTTATTCATGTTTTCAAGTTTTCTTCCATAATAAAAGAGCTGAAAATAACGAACAATGGAGGATCTCAGAAAACAACAAAAGGGGGTAATTCTAGAAAGGGGGTAAAAAAAACAAAACAAAAACAAACAAACAAACAAAAAAGGAAACAAAAAGACTGCAAACAATAAAAATCTGTAAATAGACAAAAAGCGTGGACCCCTGGAAATTTCAGAGGTTGGATCAAGTGCCTAGTAGAAGTAAACATCCCCTGCCAACCTTTTACATTCACCAGGTTGGCTATGTATTGATCATTTGGATGGAATATTCTGTTTGTTTGATTGTTGATTAACGTCCCTCTCGAAAATTATTCACTCATATGGGGACGCTACAACTTGCTGATGGAGGACTGTAAATTTTGACCAATAATCGACACTCGGGGCTTGAGCAGTGAGGGTTCTTTTTCGTCCCAGCACCTACTACGACAGAGAACCAAAGTTTATATGTTCTCATCTGAATAAACCAGTCCCCAAGTCCCGTTAAGGAGTTCGAACCCGCGACGTAAGGAACAACTCCTTATTCCGCGACTCTAGAGAAAACAATCCAACCACTGCGCCACACGGGCGACTTACTAGAAATAAAAACGTATGAGAGATAAGAACATATGATTTTTTACGCGGCGTAATACGAAAATACCGAAACTTCTGACAATTAAACAATTATACTGTAGTACATTTATATGATTAGTAACATATTTACCATGTAGAGTTAAAGTCGACGTCATAAAAATATCAGCTTTTTGCAATGATGAAAACTTTAAGACTATTAGTGTCATAAAGTAGTACTTCAAACTTGCATGCAGAAGTTGTTTTATTGACAAGGAAGTTCCTTATAATTCTTTAGATTCGTCAAAGATCCTTGTTTTATATAAAACATTGACCTTTACATCTGATAAAATAGTAATCATTGAAAACGTTCATTTTATTGGCAGGAAAAAAGTTCTTTATTTAAAAGGAAGTTCCTTAGAACTTCAATGCTTATCAAAGAGTACTATTTTTACTTTGCTTCGACCCTTGCATTGATTAAGTATCAGGGTAATCAGTTAATATATTAACATATTTATAT
The DNA here is from genome assembly GCF_033153115.1 of Saccostrea echinata. NCBI lineage: Eukaryota > Metazoa > Mollusca > Bivalvia > Ostreida > Ostreidae > Saccostrea > Saccostrea echinata. The sequence continues at coordinate 37,383,077 of NW_026889778.1, forward strand.
ATATATATGCATGCATATATGTTGAGCATTAACAGAGGGGAGATTAACAGTCTTTGATTCGTCTCCAAACCTCAGCTCAATTTTTATTATACAAAAGTAAGTCTTAAGCTTATATATATATATATATATATATATATATATATATATATATATATATATATATATATATATATATATATATATATATATATATATATATATATATATATATATATATATATATATATATATATATATATATATATATATATATATTGATAATACAATAATATAATTATATATATATATATATATATATATATATATATATATATATATATATATATATATATATATATATATATATATATATATATATATATATATATATATATATATATATATATATATATATATATATATATATATATATATATATATATATATATATATATATATATATATAATTATATTATTGTATTATCAATATTGTATAATATTGTATAATATATCATATTTATAGTATATTATATATATAATAACACAACTATTTCTGGTTTTGAGGTAAGTATGATAATTTTAGCGGAGGATTACAATATTCAACTTGCCCAAAGAGCGAGATAACTATAATTGTACTTCTAGAATATTGTACTCCTCCGTAGGCTAATTCATCGTATTGCCTTAAAAAAGAATAATTGTTTTAAGATATGATTTACATGTAATGATTAAATAACACAAACTCGTTAAACAAACCATTATATCTTTATTTGTTGAAATCTTTACTAAATGCAGTGAGAAAAGAATAAAGTAATCTGGAATTATTTAATCTTTTTTACGGAGCTATGTAGGAAATATAAAATGAATGTAAGCATGAAGCATTCATTTCAAAGGGAGGAGGCTGGGGAGACAAGAAGGAAAATCATAATAACTTAGCTGAAAACTGTATAACAAGCCAAATAAAATAAAGGAGAATTCATTAAGTACCAAAATCTTATTTCTTGGGCATGAACGGTGGGAAATAAAATTGGAGGGTTTTGACTATAGGTATTGCCTAAGATTAAAAAAAAAAGTGGGAGTGGTTTCAACGCGCCTTTCAATGAACATTTTCATACTTAATTAATAGTATAAATTTATTCTTGGAAAGGCAGGGTGGGCTTTGAAAACGCAGGGTGGGCAAACACCCAACCCCAATAATGATGAAATGTTCACCTGAGTTGAAATCAGGCGAAGCTGAAATAACTTTTTATAAGTTATTGTTTCAGTTTAGAAGTTCTCAATCTATTTTAGCCCATGTAAAGAAAATAAATCCTTATGTTCTCTTGGAAGGTCACGTGTAGGTGAACTTAAAGTAATATTTTTTCTACAATGTTGGATATCAGCCAATCATGATCAGAGAGCTAGAAATTATTCAATCATAAAAATATAATCATAAAATATAATATACGAGGGTTGTCCAGTATAATTGTGGACAAGTTCCCTGGAGTAAAAAATAATCAACATTGCTTTCTAAAATTTTCCCTACTCCTTAGTACACTTTTTCTCAATATACATAGCAAATTTCAAGTTGATATATGTTCAAATCGACAAAAAAAAAAATGGGATTTTAAGTTATGTGTTGTATCGTCTTACGGCGCACGGATGATAACGTCATGTGTCTTAAGCAACGTCACATTTAATCTTTGCTTGGAAAAAAAACCATTTAAATTCTGGGAATTTCACTGATGTACACACTCGAGTTCCCCTTTATTCCCCAATGAACAGTCGAGGGACCAATTCTGCACACACATGGGACCTTTTGAAGATTTGTTTTAGTAAGTTATGGAAGGTACTCTCACTTTCATCGAACTTGATGGACAATCTTTTTTTCGACGGTCTGCAGTGATAGCGGCTTTCGTTATTACCAGTGGCTTACTGTCTGTATGTTTTGCTCTACCCTGGAGGGGACTCGATCAAAGAGCTTCCGCTTAAAAAAAATGCCCATCCACCTGAAAACTAAGGTATTACATGAACTGATATATTTGTATACTTAATTTGTTATTTTCTGTTATCATATAAAGTCTCTTAAGACGTCATTACTTAATCTTCATATAAATGAACTACTCTCCGGTGCGCCGTAACGTCATCAAATTTTTCTCTTGTTACGTTTATCACTTTCCTATTTCAAATGCTCGGAATAATGTCAAAAATTAAATTTGATTCCTTGAAATTTTCCAAATTGCGACATAAGATATGGTGATTTAAAACATGTTAATTTTTACCCCAATCTTATCTATTTAATACTTTTATTCCGAAATAACACTCGCATATTCCCTGATAAAACCCTAAAATTTTGGTCGTGCGCTGTAGGGCCATACCCTGTGCACATTAAATTATAATAAAATCCTCAGTTTTGCCTATAATTTATCAAAAATATTAAGATGTACTTAAATATGATAAATAAAGATTTGCTGAATATTTCAGCTCAGTGCGCGCATTATTTTTCGATAAAACCCCGATGTCCACGATTTGGGCTTCGCCTCGGTCAATATTGATATTTTTCTGGTGAATTACAAACCATATTCACCACCGAAAGAGTCCATAATTGTATAATATTTACATTTATGTGTATAAAAAATATAAATATAAATCAAAAATGCTGTCTATAATAGAATTGAAATACATAAAGCATTCCATGTTAATATCATAGCCCCACTGACGTCAGACACAATGATATTTGACATGCATGTAAGGCACTTGACCTATTTAAGGAATCACTGTCTAGTTAGTAGAATATGCCAGGGCATCAACGATAGTTGGAAACGTGGGATAATTTGCATAACGGGCTTCGCCCCACGGTTCCAACTATCGTTGATGTCCCTGGCATATTGTACTAACTAGACAGTGGTTCCTTATACTTCAATGAAAATTGTGAATTTATATTTTAAAGATGTAGACTAATAGATTGAAATTATACGAGGCCTCCCATGTTAATTTCAATAGTCCCCGCCCACTGACGTCAAACACAAAGACAGCCGCACGAGATTTACATGCGTATTAGGCCTCCTTAGCGTCAGACACAAAGACAGACGCAGTAGATTTACATGCATATAATTAGGCCACCTTAGCCCCTGACATATTGCTTGGCGAAATTTGCATTCCGGTAGAATGATCAAGAAATCAACTCAACTATCTTTCAAAGAGTTATCACAGAGAAAAAAATAGAAATGGAAATATTTAGATTTATCAAAGAGAAACAGTTTAAAAAATGAAAATTTTATAATATAATATCATATTAGAATATTATAATGTAATATATAATATAATTTCAGTGGCGTTAATACCTCCTCCGCCTCCAATGCAGCCACAAACAGTATATCCTCAACCCATGCAGTTCAAAGAGTGAGCAATTTTTTTAAGATTTAGAATTTATAAACAAAAGAAAATCATTACAAATGTATTTTTCAGATGGTTTTTAGACAAAATCATGAAGATATCCCTATCAAGTACACATATGAATGAAATCCAATTGAATGTATACATTGGTGAAAAGGGCATTTATTATGTATTTTAAGTATTCCCTCTTTCTTCAGCATTGATAACCTTGATCAGGCGGTTTGTAAGCAGGCTATGATCGATTATGCTGCTGAAAGCTGTTGTTTAGATTCAAATGCTGCCAAAGAAATGACCATCACCAGAAATAATGGTTTAACTGCTTATCACGTATGTAGTTAAGGGTTTATTTACACACCTGTGTGTAAGTTTCATTGGTAAAATGTATAAGAGCTGTCAAATAAAAAATAATCATGAAAAACAATAAAACAGTAAAATTAATACATAAGCAACTTATATCATAGTATTTGTTTATTTATTTATTTGCTTATTTTAGTATATCTTTATTTATTTATTCATTTTTTTATTTTAGTATCTTTTTATTTAGTTATTCATTATTTTTTAATTTAGTATATTTTTATTTATTTATTCACTATTTATTATTTTAGTATATTTTTTTTATTTGTTCATTATTATTTATTTTAGTATATTTTTATTTATTCATTCTTTTTATTTTAGTATATTTTAGAAACTTTTACTGAATCACGAAAAACAGAATGCAAACGTAAGCCACATCACGGAGGAAGCGTTGATGGCTCTGAAAACGGCTCTGCGCCCTCGCCTTGGGATGTACTGTGTAATGCAGATAAAATCTTTCATAATCACACTAAGAAAATGAAAATTCCGCACACAGAGTATATTCGTGTGAGTTCTTTTTGAAGGAAACTATTTAAGAATTTATGTATCTGAAATATTACTTTTAATGTCCTCTAATCATAAATTAAAAAATAGAATATTTAAAGTCAACGATATTGTGTAAATTGTTTTTTTTTATATATACGTGGGTTTGAAAATAAAATAATCAACCGTATGTGTTTTAGAAACTTTTGTATAGCAATTATGACTATTTTTGGGGAAAAAAAAAAAAAAACGTCATCTTGAGTATTGATTTTAGCAATGATTTTGAAAGGAGAACTATCGTCTTTTTCTATAGCCATGTAACAATTGTATAGGACGTGGTTACATCCAGTGTCCGGAGTGTCATGGTAACGGACAAAAGGACTGCTCCTGTAGTAAATGGCAACGTAATCGGGAATCTGAAATGTTGTTGGGAAGTAATGTCAATCATGCTTGTCCATGGTGTAAAGATACAGGATTCTTGAAGTAAGGATGATCATTTCGAGATTCTATAGATATCATTTGAAAACCACACGTGTGTGTGAGGGTGTGTTTGTCTGTGATATGTGAGAGAGAGAGAGAGAGAGAGGAATGTATTTTTTTAAACATTCCTTTTTTTACAATCAGAGTAGATTATTATTAGAGCTCCCCAGAGGAGTAAGATCCCAATTACGTATATTCAATGTATTTAATCTTTATATTTTTGATTCTAGGTGTAATAAGTGTTCCAGTAGTGGTAGGGCGATATGTACTGAATGTAATGGATGCAGAAACATGAAGACGTACACTGAACTTACTGTCAAATTGTAAGCGTATCAAATATTGTCTTAAGTATCGAAAAAAGTAATCTCAAAAGCGGATTTTTTTAAACCATAAGAATAATACTTTTATAACATATCGGCATTTTAAAATGACACTCTTATAATACAAATATCCGTCATGTACTTAAATGAGTAAAATAATCTTGGCATATCCAAATATATTTGCATTGTGAGGAGATTGAAATTGTGTTATAAATATGGAATATTTTGACTAATTTCAAAGAATAATTGGATCTGCTGATTTATATACCAGTAGAAATGAATGAAAAAATGTAGATATTTGAGAGTAAAGAGTCTTCATGAAGACGAGCAGTTGATTTCAAAGCTACATTATGGGAATTTAAAGAGTATCCTTAGAAACAGTAATTGCTTTATAGACATCAAAGAGTCTATAAAGTATAAAATAAAATAAAAATTTATTATATTAAATTTGTTCAAGGAAATATTGTTCGATTGGGAATTAAATGTTTCCTTATCTGAAATAAAATTTACCAAAGGACAACGAGCATGAGCACCTGTTTTTTGATGACTGAAATAGAACATTGATTTTCTCCTAAACAGTCCTGACCGGTCGACAGGGGATGCTCACTTCTCCACGGCACCTGATCCACCTCTAAATTTTGAGGTCCATGTTTGCTCTGCTCCAAATTTGTATCGTTTTATTGGACTTTCGAGATTGAATACTGTTCGTTATCTTCATATTTCTATACAACCAAATCCCTCACAAAATTACTATAGTAAACTATACTTTTCTTTAGTTAACTAAAGCTTACTATAGTTAAATGTGGTAAATCAAAGTTTAAAGTTATCACTGAAGCAAAGCAAAGATTTGATGAAAGGTCATTGGCAATGGTCTTTAATATGCAAATTCATTAAAATCATTTTTCCCCCTTCATGATCTGTAATTGTGATATACATGTATTACATTTTTGTTTTTTTTTTTTTAAATACCAATATGCTCATTGATTACAAAAAAAATACGTAAGAAGTTAATATAATTTTTAACCTCTATGTAGACACATTGAAAGACTTTTGCACATGTTGACAACAAATATAGATAAATGATGGTATATTTGCAGCATAAATCACGTGAGGGATTACATTTTTCAGCGATCTGACATGCCAGATCAGTTGGTAAAAAATGTAAGCGGCAAAGTGGTGTTTGAGCAAGATTTAGACCAGGTAATAGCAAATATTTCAAAATTAAAAAAAAAACCTCATAAATATTGTTTTACATCAAATATCTGTCAAATCAATGATCCAGCCATTTCAAATCTGTTTTAAGAAGTAGAAATCATTAAATAAATAATTTTAATTGAAGGTATTCCCAATAACAACCCACCCGATAAAAGAAATCAACAACAATTCAAAACGAATCATCAACGAGCATAAACATGCTTTTCCATATGAGAGAATAAAAAGACAGGTATCCGTGATAATTAAACTTTTTCAGTTTATATCAGAAGATTAAGTTTGTTCAATTTTCATAGTAAATGGTGAGATTAAATAAAAACAGACAGGTACAGCAGGGTTAAGAACGTTTGGGAGTATCATGCATGAGCCAGGGCTTTCTTAATTGATGTAAGAACCAGGAATATGAATGATAGATAAAACATGTAAATATGATGCATATTAAAACATAGAATAAATCAACAGGCGTGGTTCTGAAATATTTGAATAATTAAAAAAAATATATGTTATCAATATTACCAAAAAAAAAAAAAAAAAAACGGAATTACAATCAATATGATAAAGATGTATTAAATCAACATATCTTTCTATAATTATACTTAGTCACTTAATTGACCAGAGTTATATTCAGAAGGTGACCAAACTTAATTAACCTACATAATATTTTACAGAGACAACGTTTGCTTGCTGTTCCGGTGACGGAGGTCCACTTTACTTGGAAAGATACACGTTCTCGATACTGGATCTATGGGATGGAGAGAAAAGTTTATGCTCCAGATTTTCCCCAAAAGTGCTGTTCTTGTTGTGCCATTCTGTAAAAGTATGCAAAATTGCCTTTCTCTGTCCGGGAAAGGTGCAAATCGGGCCCTGATAAGACAAAATATGGTGAAAAAATTGAGTAGCAAGTTTTCAATAATATATCTAAAATGTGCATTGGAAATGCCAAAATGCTATTATTATTATTCTGAGCACGACTTATTTGTAAATAGAGGTAGGTTACCGACAAACAAGTTAATATTAGCAGGGTTTTCAACTATCTTATTTAACGTCAGCCTTTCACAAACTTTCTGGTCGTTATAATGACTTTGTTTGCAAATACAACCTTTCTTTGGGTAGTATATTGACTTACATGTATCATGCATGTACCATATTATTAGCCATTAATATTGATTTTATACCAATTCAGACTAAGGATTTGTCCGTATACCCGAACAGCAGAGAATTCTCGGGAATCTAAAAGGTAAACAGGGGGTGCTTACTCCTCCGAGGCACCTGTCTCACCTCTGTGGTTTCCAGGGGTTCGTGTTTTACCTGATTACGATTTGTTTTGTCTACAGGAATTATGCGATTGACCACACAGCTGTTCGTTATCTTCCTCCATTTCACTGTCAATCTGACGTGTGTATTCCACTTTGTGTGTTTGTGTGTTATATGAAATATGTATAGATAATTTTGTCTAAAAATTTTCAGGGATGTTTTGTTATTCCTCCAAAACTTTTTTTCTTTATTTGTAAACTTTATTAAATTCCATACAGTTTATGATAACCATTAACAAAGAACAATTAGAAAACACAAATATTAAACAGATGATTACTGAAGTTATCATTTTAATGACATTAATTACGTTGTGGGAATATATTTTATTTTTAAAAATCAACTTCGAATTAAGACTATGCGTTGATGTTCATTTGAGAGTGCTTGACAACACAGCTGAATATTTTATTTGAAACTTCTACGGTTATCTTTCTTTCTTCAATCCTGTTTCTCAGTTGGAAGAGCGCTCGTTCCATGATCGGAAGGTCGTATGTTTGAATCACGGCCGCAACTGACCTAAGTCGATAAAAAATAGGTAGCAACTGTTCCTTCGCCTTGCGCTCGGCACTTTGAAGTGAAAGCTGTGGATCCTTCGGATGAGACCTTAAAAACCGACGCCCTGTGTCACGGCAGGCGTTGGCACGATAAAGATCCCTCGATCACTGCTCAATGGCCCTGAGTGCCGAGTAAAGGTCTAAATTTGAAGCCCTTCACCAGTATATGGTGACGTCTCTATATGAGTGAAAGATTCTCGAACGGGACGTAAAACATACAATAAATCAATCAATCCTATTTCTATGCATATTTAAAAAAAACATGTCCCTCGACATGTATTTATGTAGGATATGTTTTCTCTCTTATGTTCCTTTGTAACAAAATTCTATAAATTGGCATCCTCCTAAATTATAAATCGATTAAGATAAATGCCGATATTACAGATTGACAGCAATATTTTACGCTAAAATAAAAATATTAATCATACATTTTAGACAGTTTGCCAATTTCTGTGTTTTGAGTGAAATAAATGTTAATTGGAATGTATATATAAGTAATGTATTTCAGTTCTAAAGATCATGGGGCTGTGATATTTTTCATTCAGAAAGCACTAATGCAATACCTAAAACATATACAGCGTAAGAGTGAAGACTATAAGGTCATACGATCATGACCTTCGTAAGATCATGAACTTTCGAAAATCATCTTCAATATGCATGTACGTCAAAAATAATAGTAGTTTTTATTATGCCCCCGTAATCGAAGATTTGGGGGCATATAGTTTTTGCCCTGTCCTTCCGTCTGTCTAGCTGTCTGTCTGTGTGTCTGCAAAAACTTTCACCTTGGCCATAACTTTTGATTGGTTGGAGCTATGGCTTTCATGTTTCACATGTGTATTCCTTGTGACAAGAACTTTCTTTGGGTACCATCATATTTGACCGTTTCACCTTGGCCTTGGACTTTGACCAAGTTTTATAAAATTTTACCCATCATTAACCTTGGCCATAACTTTTGAACAGTTGGCGCTAGGGCTTTCATACTTCACATATGTAATCTTTGTGACAAGACCTTCCTTTGGATACCAAGAACTTTGACCCTTTGATCTTGACCTTGGAGTTTGACATACTTTTGGAAAACTTTAACCTTGGCCATTACTTTTGAACAGTTGGTGCGAGCGCTTTCATATTTCACATATGTAATCCTTGTGACAAGACCTTACCTTGGATACCAACAACTTTGACCTTTTGACCTTGACCTTGGAGTTTGATCTACTTTTGAAAAACAATATTTTTGGCCATAACGTTAATGGTTGATGCTAGGGCTTTCATATTTCACATGTATATTTCTAGTGAGAAGGCCTTTCCTTGGACACCATTAATTTTGACCATTTTACTATGACCTTGATGTTTGACTCACTGAACATTTTTAAACTTTTCCATATCTTTTCAATGTTTGCTTCTAGGGCTTTCATATTTCACAGGTATATTCTTTGAGATAAGACCTTACTTTGGGTACCAATATATTTGATTTGCATTTTAGAAAGTTTAACTTTCGCTTTAAGTTGCCATACGGAGGCATCACTGTTTCACAAACACATCTTGTTTATTTTTTAATTTATAATTGAGAAATAAGTATGTATATTTATTTACACTGCATCTATTTATTTTTGTCATGCTTAGACCAAAGTGTATTATATATATCCATTTTATATTTTTCAAATTGCTCGAAAATTCTATAAAAGTAGGCTCATTTCTAAAATGTATCTGTAATATTTAAATATTTTTAAATAAATCTAATTTTCTTAAGTACATATTGAAACATTGTTGTTAATAATCTCCTTTTTTATTATAAATTTATGAATTATTATGTAGCATGCTTGTTTAGGAGTAAATTAATGTTAAAGCTGTGGTTGTATTATATGGTGTTAGGATGAGGAATAAGTTTAAAATAGTGGATGTGGTCCTTAGAGTTGTATTAGAAGGTGCCCTGATTGATATTTTAATGCATTTATTTTAATCTTAAAAATAGACAAGACCATTGGTTAAGTCCTTCCTGGATTCTCCAGGGAATATCTTCAAATAATACAATTTTACGCGTTTATATGTTTTTCCTTCAAGTGTGAATATATATATATGAAAACAGAATTGTTTTAATTTTTACCTATTTTCGTACTATTCAATATGTGAGTAAATCTTCAAGCTATTTAAAAAAAGATAATGTTTTCCAACCAAAAATAAATTGATAAAAAGTTAATTGAAGACGTCTTCGAAATTTCTGGCTTAGAGACATGTTTTGACTGCATGGAAGAAAATTCTGGTTTTTAGATGTCAATCGTGAGGCAAATGTGTCGAAAGTTTTGGCATTCTATTTCATCAGAAAAGACGTTAAATGTAAAAGAAATCCTGAAATAACATACAAGTGGTAAAAATTTCGTACACAGAGGTAAAAGTGATTTACAAACTTATGTCATTAAATAACGATAAGATTATAATGCATGTAGTAAACTTTTTTCTCTCCAAGTCATTACGACATTGACGCGTTATATCTTAATTACTACAGCCAGACAGATATACACTAGCTTGATAATCGTAAAATGCTGGATTTTGTAGCATTAATGACAGCATAGTACACTTCGTTAATATTAACAAGATCACTCTTCAAGATAAACTGTATCTTATTGGATGCTATTTATTTTTATGATCTGAATGACAGCTGTTCAACCAGACTCGTAAATCATCCTAGAGAAAAAAAATAGAGGAGAATTTACAAGAAAAAAAGCTAACTCTCGCAAGAATATTGGTGAGTGCATTTTGTTAACCAAAATTGTTTTCTGTTGTCAAATAAAACCATATGATACTGATAAACTTTGTTTTAACTTTGTCTGAGCAACGTTTATGTAAATTATCTACATTGCTTGTGTTAGATCTGTCTGATAAAGCGTCTACCTGTCTTTTCTTGAGACAAATCCCATCCAACTGAAAACGTTCACTGGGTGAAGCTCAACATTTCGCAATCTACCACTTGTCTAGATAAATTAATACACAATGACTGGTTTTTTGTGATCGGGTTTGGATGAGCACCTTATGCCAGCTATTTAATCTACGGTTGAATGATATCTACAGATAAACAATAAAACCGCACTTATAGAGCACATACGGAAAAGAAAGGTATTAAAATTCATCGGATCCCTGCTATTTTACGAAACTTTTAAAGCTGAGGCGGGAACACGTGCTGCAAGTTATCACGGAGAACGCCCTGAGATGCAAACACTAAGCATGGGGATGTCAAGACAGATTAAGGTGATTGGGGAATTGTTACAAATCAAATCAAAGTTTTAAAACACTAGGCAACGTCGTTTATTTAAAAAGCTATAAAGGCAAATTAACGTATGAGTAAGAAACTGCCTGGATCTAATCGAACACGCGCGTCACAGCAGGTTATTGCCCCTAATGAGCGATATCATTGCGGTTTGATTTTCGTTCTTTGATCAGAAAACAACTATAGAGTATAAAGAGATTGTGGCGATAGCAAGAAATGGTTAAGAGTCCAAATATCTGTCGTCTGGCAATACATCATCTCTTTATTATCTAGTTACGCTCACAGTTAACTCACAGTAGTAATTGCCAAATTCTGGTTTGGTGAAAACTGCGGCTAGCCTGATTCACAGATAAAAATTACATCTAATAACTGTTTGATTTAGGAGAACAAGATCTTCGGTAATAACTGCGTCTTTTATTTGATTTAAAAGGTTGTTTCGTAAATGAGTTCTTGTGGAGGCTATATGAACCGTAAATAAAACGAGTGTTTTGCCTAGAACGTTTCCTTGCTGTTCATAAAAGAATTCTTTTCTTTTATATATCTTGATATAGCCATGTATTTTTGTGTTTATTTATATCATCCTTTTTGACTGTCATTTTCAACAAAATAGTATATTGAAAATTATTTTTAAAAACATAATCATGGAAATCAGTTTGAGAGAAAATCAACTGTTTTTCTATGGGTTTTTTCATCAAACTATGAAAATCTTTATATAAAATCAGGTTTCAAACTGACGTAAAATGTGATACAGCATAATTTTGGTACCATCCTCTGGTCTTTTTAGAGCCACTTGACATGGTTTTGAACTTACTGCACGTAAAGAACTGACTCTTGTACAAAGAAGAAGGTCACAGATCCGTTTTAATCTCAAAAGCTTGTTAAAAATTTAAGAGAGGAAAGGTCACTTATGGCTGTCTATTTTTACATCATTTACAACGTAACCTAGTGTAGAAAGCTAGTGTGGACAAAAGATGTGACGTATTAATTAATAATCTAATTTTATATAACATTTCCTATTCAATCTTAAGATATATTTTTATACTTCTTGATTAAATACATTTCCTCATTTAAATGCAAATACTGTAAAAGACCGTGTAAGTAAATTTGGATAAATTCCGAATAATTCGGTAAATCATACAGTAATCCCCAAATACACTTACATGTATTGTATAGATAATGGCAAATATTATTTTGAAATAATTCATTAAATTGAATAATGTTCAGAGTCAGTACAAGCTAGAAAGAAATAATACACAGGCAACTTGTTAGAAAAACAAAAAACTTTTTTTTTAATTCAACATAAAAAACGCATGATTTTGACAGTCTATTAAGGTACTTATTTGGAAGAGGGGTTTTTAGCCCCTAGATGAAAAACTCGAAAAAAAAAAGTTATTATTTGTGATGCAAAAGGTTTGAACAGTGTACTTTTCTGAAAATTATTGTAACGTTGAAAATCTAGTCTTATATTATTGATGTTGTCAGCCAAAGTGCTCTCATTATCGCATCTGATAAAATCTAGTTAATAAACATACTATTTACCAATTATGATGGAATATTTCTGACCCCTTTATGCAACTTTTTTCCTACTGATTACTTGACTTGCAAGATATTTATATTAAGTGCGTACATGTTTAATTCCGGTCAACATGTAATTTACTCATGGCACGAAAGTATTAACCCTGTAATAAAATGTCTTTTAAAGTAGTCATATTACTTGCTAATGCAATTTTATTTCTTCGACAGTCACTAAATTTGCATATGGAGTACTGCGTATACACTGCACCTGATAAATACATGGGGCCCACGGCGAATGTGACCGGTCAATAGGGGATGCCTATTCCTAGAAACCTGATCCCTCTTCTGGTGTTTCCAGAGGTCCGTATTTTTGCCCTGTTCACGATTCGCTTTTTCTTTATGAAATTGATCACTATTCGTCATCTTCACATTCTACAATTAAGCAATTTATTCACTCTGATTGCAATTTACTTAGGTTTTTTAATTATATTTCAGGATTCCAATCATTTATACTCATTTCAAAATGATTTTGTTCAAATATATGATAGTTCATAATGTATTTCACTGAAACAAAAGCTCGGTTACAAGTCGACGGAATTGTTTTGGATACCAATAAATGAATTACATGTCACAATAATAATGTTGCAAAATTAATCATACGTATATAGTCATGAAAAAAGGTGAAGTTCACAAACAGTAGTCAACTCTAATACATTCTATGAAGAATACAAGATGAAAACAGGGGTGGGATCAGGTGCCTAGGAGGAGTAAGCATCCCTTGTATCCCAGTTTCAAGCACAGTGTGCTCTGTCAATTATTAGGCAAAGGAGTAATCCGGAGTCAACCTTATTTGAATGCAATGATCTAACAAATACTAAGTACTATGAAATATGTCAAGCAAAATTAAAGAAAGGATAATATTTGCAAAAAATGGCCATTATTACGACCATATAGAATTTGCCAAATGCTGAACTTAACGAGATTGTTGACATGTATAACATCATCTATGGTACAGTAGTCTGATTCGGTTTAAAAATTGACAGTACCTAGAACATCCTCTTGCACACCCAGTTAGTTGGGGGACAAGGATACCAAATACAGGTGATAATGGTATTGCTAAACAAATATGGATAGTTGACGATTAAAAGTCTGACTGATTTTGTTGCATGAAAAAATTTATTTTTAAGACAATCAATAAGATTGTCACTTTTAAATTTGTTTACAAAAAACGAGAACAGATTTTCTATACTCTAACATGAAATATATTTGAAGGTAGTGATTTTCAGCACCACAAGCAAAGGACAAATAAAGACTTTCTGTACATTTATAATGCCTTTGAAATTCCTTAGTAATTAATATAAAGTTTATTTTTTCCTTCAAAACACAGGAGCAGACACATTATACGATAGACCTCTTTACATCTGTATTTTTAGAGATAATAGGATTTAGTACATAGTGCCTGACACTGTGCTTCTTTCTACAATGTGATTTTTTATCAAGAATTTTTCTTAACCGTAGTTAAATTAATTTTCAATAAATCATTACTTGTTTTTTTTTATAATAAGATATACATGTATAGTTGAATCGTTATTGCAGGTTTTCGAGTTACATACTTTTGCATAGCATTATGCTCTTTAAAAAGAGAGATATATATTCCTTTTACAAAATAAGTAAGTTTAAAAAGCTACATGTTTACATCAGAATATCTTGCAGGGAATACACTGTAGTTCAAGTTATTTCTTATTTTACCTTTATTAAAGTGATGAAAAACAAGTTTAAAAGTAAGTATTTCAGATAATTCCAAAAGAATCATCAAATTTTTTTTTTATTCATAAAGAAATTTTTTACATATATCTCTGCTAAAATTTCTACCATTCTTAGAAGAATGTACAGCTAAGTGAAGGTTAACTCTTTAGCTGGTCTCTATGATTCATTCCATTAAAGACAAATTGCAGACATATTGCAATTCTATGTATTATTTTACTCCATGACTTTACCTGCATCCCCATAGCTAGTGGTTATATCTAAATGTAACGAGCTGACCAAAAGTTAAGAAAGCAACAAAAAAATTATAAACTTGTATCATAAACTGTTTTTATTAATCATGCTGAACTGGAAATACACACATATGAATACTAAGATTATGTGCTACTCTCTGCATTCTCTGATCTTACTTTCAATAACTATAATTCTGATAATATGATCCAATTCGCATTTTAATTCAAATTTTAATGCTAATTAAGCAAAGTAAAAAATAATTTACATGTATTTATTCCTCTTTGAAATAAAGGTGAATTTACACTTGTACCAGCTAACATAATGTATTTTTAAATATCGTTAAAATATCTTCAATTTTTTTTTATTTATGGTTCAATTGAGGAGGTCTTAAACGTCATGATTGTTGACAGAAATTGAGGAGGTCTTAAACTTCACTGATCATTGACAGAATATTTTTATTTGAACTGTTGTATCATTTATGAGTGCAAGATTTAGGGTTCCCACAAAAATAATAATTATGATAACAAAGGGGGAAACAAAAAACAAGCACCTGTTCTAATAAAATTATTTACTCCATAAATACTTTAGACCTGTGTCTCTAGGTGCAGCATCCCTGATTATCTTACTTATTCAAACAAGGTTTTCATGACTTTCTAATCTGGATACCACTGAGTTTTTATTGAACCTAATTGGTAGGACAAAAGTTTGTACTTTTTTGTTGTTTACTACGAAAGATCCGACATTGAACATTTTCATTCATATGCAACTAAACATTAAGGAAGATTTATCAGAGCCAGTTACTTCAAGTCCACAGGATAGCATTGTGAATGTAATATAATGGGACTGTTTAACATTAAACAGAGACGTAAGCGTAGTCATGTACATCGGTCTTACTATAAACCTATTATACATGATGTCTCTTTCGATTTACATGTCATATGAAATAAACAGTTGTGTCTTCATCACTTCTGCACAATACTTTGTCTCTTTGAAAGTTATAAATAGTCTATTTGAAAAGGCCAAAAAAAATATCCATACTTGGATTCTTCGACACCGGAATACAGGCTCAGTTCTGTGAATATGAATAATGCTAATCACAGGAATCTTTAACTGCCACGTTTTACGGAAGAGAATATTACTTAAGTAACCCGTCTGTTCCTTAACCTTAAATTTGCCAACAAAGGAATTGACGCAGAAAATATTAGCAACATACTTATTCAAAAAAGGATCCAGTATCTGTATTCCACCATATTTCAAGTCCACACAATGTATATTTTACAAATATTCTTTAACTTTTATTTCCAAACTTTTTTAATTACAAAGCAAAAAAGGACTCTATCGAACATGTAAAACACAATCCTCCTACGTGTTCATGTTCTTCTCCTTACAACTATTGACCTTTTGGACACGTCACGACTGGTGACGTGGATAGAGTTAATAATAAGAAATTTAAATCACTTATTTTAAAAGTTCCAAAATTAAAAAAAAATCCCGATTTTTTTAACTGGTATTAAAATTTCATGTTCCAGGCAATGGGCCAAACATGAAAAAGAAAACCTTGACATTTTGTCAGAAAGGATTAAAAGTATCGGATGAATATTGAAATCTCGCATTAAACTGTTGAGGGGCAAAATGAAAGCCATTTATCCTACCATCTTCAATAATTCAGAAGTGAAAAAAAATAGATCACACAATTAATATGTGATAATCCTAGCTGACAAAGCATTTTGTAAGGCTCATTATTATAATTGTATTTTAGAGAAACTTGGATTTAATTCTGCAAGTGGTAATCCGACTTATACTCATAGTTCCCTATCTAAAGAGGAAATTCTTCAAAATGATATGTCAGTTTTAAATATTTTTAATATTCCCAACAACCAAATTGAATTTGAATTACCATACCTATACTGGATTCCCAAACCACATAAAAAGATACATGTACATAGCGTGTTGTAGTAAATGTTCTACCAAAGCTCTTTCTTTACTCCTCACCAAAATATTAACAGCAGTGAAAGAGAAACTTCAAAATTAGCGTACAACAACAAATTGGAAAATTGGTGTAAATCAGATATGGATACTTAAAAACTCCTAGGAACTTTTAGAAAATATGAAATCAATTTTTGTTTCCAAAATCAAAAGTATCAAAACGTAGGACTTTTCAAAAACTTTTTGCAAAAATTCCCCACGATAAATTAAAGACCAGGCTTTTTGACATCAGAGACAACAGCTTTTCGTTACAAATGAAACTCGTAGATAAACATACCTTAAACCTTTTCATTGGTCAATTTCAAACTTACATATTTTTTGAAAAAAAAACATGTTTATTCTACACAAACGTACTCAGAGGTTGAGATTAAGAAGATGCTTTGGTTTCTGATTGATAATATCTATGTAGCTTGTGGAGATCAGGTCTTCCATTCTGGTGTAATTTCCATGGGTACTGATTGTGTCCCTTTATTAACAGACCTAGTTTTGTATTCATAAATAAGTAGAAGAATTTATTCAGAGACTTCTACCTGAAATAAGTAGTTTCTTGCTGTGGCCTTCAGTTATCGATGGCGCTTTATCAATTAACAATATTCAATTTTATTACTACGTTGATTCGATATACAAGACACCACAGAGTTTGACACACCCGTTTACTAGAGAAAGACATTAATGGCAAACTAACAACTAAACTTAATGATAAACGTGATGACTTTGACTTCCCTTATTCATGTAGCTATAGCTATATACAATTATCACCTGCATATGGAGTTTATGTCTTCCAGTTGATTCGATGCCCACAAGCATGTTCTACGTACGAACAATTTCTGAAATGAAACAAGCTATAGACGAATAAGTTTATGAAATAAGGATATCATTAGTCTCGTTTAAAGTCTACATTTCACCAATTCTATGATCGACACATTGACCTTGTTAGCCAATAATCTATCTTTAAGTCGAATATTGACAGATATTTTCATACAAATTTTCAGGCCCTCATTTTCACACTGAATTGTCTGTTTTCCCGATCATGACAAGGAGCACACAGCGGGAGTGACCGGTCGACAGGGTATGCTTAATCCTCCATGGCACCTGATCCCACCTCTAATGCTTTTAGAGGTCCGTGTTTGCTCTGCCCAAACTTTGCATTGTTTCAATGTACTTTTGAGCTTGATGACCCTTCGTTATCGTGATAACAATTACACAATTTTCGAAACATTGCGAAACGATTTTCTTCTTCAAAGGTACAATTGTAGTCTGCCTATCTCTCTTGTAAGTTTCCTTTCTGCATGATATATTAGATAATTTCATAAAAGTGAAATTTGAACAGTTGAGTGCTTTACATAAAATTTCTAAAATAGAATTTTAATATTTTATCATTGTATATCCTGTGTAACATTTTGCGCAATGTAACCTGATTAACAGAAAAGTATTCAATAATGTAACTATTATTGTACGGACAGGTAAAGAACAAAGCAGGTTTTGAGAAAATTCGATTTTAATATGAATGAGATATGACAATATTTGGTTCTTCTTGTATTACAGGCAAATATCTTGACCGTATTTTATGTCATTGTGGAATTATCTTGGAAATTTATCAGTAAGAAAGGTACATTGTAAAGTACATGTACTACGTTGCAAATGACCTTACTATAATTATTTTTCATCAATATGAAAAAAAATATATATATATTGGATTTCAATTGAAAGTTTAATATCCCACTTTTGAACTATAAATATTTAATTTGATGGATTTGCCTTGTTATTAGATTTCGATTCATCAATTTTAAGTATGTACAAGAATGTGAGACATTTAGTATTGGTATTGAAAAAAACGATAGGAAAATGATTTTAGAAAATTGATTTCGACAAACGTATGTGCACTGGTATTTCTTTATTGAGCTGAAAAAATATATAAGTATAAATATTACATTAGCATGATAAGTGCTTATAACTCTTTATATTTTCTGCTAAATTTCATTAAATAAATTAAATAAATTTGAAGGATTTCATTATCATCATTATTATTAATTTTATTATTGAGAAGGAAAGACATGAGGCAGTCTACTTATCAGAAGCGCACAACAAAATGGCAATTTAAGAATACTGCCTTTCTCTTGCATTCCTTCATTTTCAGATTCGAGCTTTAATATTGTGTAATCTACTTACATTAAAGAGCAAAGATATACTGACATGCAATTACCATACTACCTGACGATGTTGTCATATTTTCTGAGAAAACACACATTCTTTTTCCTCTAACAACAAAGAGGATGAGCATGACTTTTCCTTAGCTTTTCTTGTGTTATTCAAATTTAATTATCTTTATTTTCTAGCTTTGGTTTTAGAATACGTTTTATTTTAAAAAATTTATATACAAATATATTATTGTTAACTATAGTTTGCCATAGTTCATACTTTAATACTGTAATACTTTAATAAACTCTGAAACTTAGAATTTTTATGAGATTTAGGGTCTTAAATTCAATATTAATCAGGTAAATGTTGGAAATAATATTTTAATTCATAAGTTATATTTCTGTTTTATTAAAAGAATTCGCAAGAATTGGAGAAAATGAAATACATTATACAATAATTTGAAAAGCACATTAAAAATACTTTGATTTACTATATTAAAACTTTGATACGATAGTAAAGTATAGTTAAAGTACAGTATGTTACTACATGTATATGTGACTATAGTAAACTGTTGTTTACTCTAGAATTTTTCGGTTATTGTCACTACAGATGTTCTATTGTTGCAAAGGTCAAGAGGAATTTTTATACACATCAACTATGAGATAAATTTTAACATATTTGTTTTTCGTGGCATGTTGTGTGTTACATGTACTTCTAGCTTTCTAATTATTTGATTCCTTATTTTAAAAGACACCAACTGTTTTTGGTAAAGTTTAATATATGACTTAATAATCGTTAATAATAGATGCAGTAACATGTGTTAGTCATGGCCAACAGCCCAAATCTTTCTGCTCAGTTAAACGTTATAGGTTTCTTTGTATATTTTTATGTCCTGAGATCGAGGATCGGGAAGGGGGGTCATATTGTTTTCTCCTGTCTGACAGTCTGTCATATGCCATATTGTACATTTGTCATAAACTGTAACTTTCCTGATAACTTTGAACCATATAAGTTAGAGACATTTATACTTTGGCAAAATTATAGATATACATGAGAGCTTTCATATTTAGCTGTCACCTTGTCAGTCTAATTGTCCGTCTAGCTGTTTCTCCGTCTGTCCTTGCAGTACGTTGTGCCAAGTCCATAACTTTGTAAAAAAGAACCATTGGAATTTAAGCTCATTCTTGACATAAAGATTGACTACGACCGGAGAATATGTTTTGATTTTAACCCAAAATCATTTGGGTAACTTCAATGTCTCTGTCCAAAAATTTTAAGCTTCGTCTACGGCCCTTAAGCTTTCAAATGAACAAACACTGGAAGTTCATACTTTGCGCTAAGATTGTTTATGACGTGAGGGTTTGTAATAATCTTGACCTTTTGATCAAATTCAAGAGGTCACCGTCAAAAATTGTAAAATTCCTGCCCTCACCATGTCTTGTGATGGTAATCATTGATAACTCATACTTGGTGCTTTTGATCTGAGTGTCATGAGCTTTAACTAAGGCCACTTATAATTAGGCAACTTCAAAGTCACTTTCTAATGGAAAAGCGTTGGATATTGATACTTCACCAAGATTACTTATTTTCAGAGGGTTTGATATGACATTGATTCAAGGTCATTTTGGCATGTTCAAGGTGACTTTTATTAATGGATAATTTCTTGTAATGGATAAATATTGGAAGCTCATGATTGAGCTGAGACTATGTATTGACCTTTACCCAACGTCATTTGGACAGTTTCAAGGTTACTAATAAAAAAGTGTGTAATCTTAGTCTGTTTATCATTAGAAATGGCCAATCTCGAGCATGTGTGTAGATTAAATACATCTTGTTTGAATTTTGCTATGTATCAATAGATTTTATCAAATTACTTTTCTTCAAAATGATTTCTCATAAACATGTATACCAACACAGTATTTATGTTTCATTTATTTCTTAAAAAGTCATTCAGTAAACTTTTAAAACAAGGGTTAAACCCACAAAAACGAATGAACCAAGGTTAAATCTCCTTTGTGCTTTTTTTAATGTCTATTTGCCTTGTACTTTCCTTTTTTCTCAAGCGATTATATACTGTTTATCCGGGTCGTTAACGATTTAAAAATTGTTTTTTCTATCTTATTCTCTTGCTCCATTAATCTTACAGATATGGAAAGGTTGATAAAACATTGTATCTAACATCGAACATGCATTCCTGGTCTCTCAGATCCATCAACGAGCATTTTGGGTGTTTTTTTTTATTCTGGGAATAAATACGTTTCAGGAACTTCTTAAAGAATCAATCATGCGGAACATCACTTTCCTCACCATATCGCCCTATAATCTGACAAAACATTCCAACATTGCCACCTGTATTGTTAAACGAAAAACACCCATAATAAACAATACACATTGTGTTTCTCTATGTCAAGATGGATGCCATTTGGCGCGGTCTGCCATTCATCCATCGCCTCGAATTCAGAGTATTCGGCATCTTTCATTAATCATACACCAGAAATTTTCATTAATCAAGCAGGAAATTGCCTGAAAAAAAGCGTTGGTGGAGTAAAGGTGGTCTGTTGTATAAAAATAATAAAAACAAAGACCCCCGGATATCTTTGGAGCAAAGGTGTTGCGGAAGATCGTTATGCAGGATGAAATCATGGGAAAAAACGCCTTCTCTTAAGAGCATTTAGGACTTAATTTTGTAAATTACAACTATGCAGAACTAAACCAACAATAATTCGGTGATTAAAACAGATATTTCTTAGAATAAAATAATTTATTTTCGATCATTGTGTTTTGTACAATTATTCAAATAGCACACAAGTTTTTCATTAATAAATATAGAAAACGGCAATGTGTGAGTATAGTTTTATATTACATAATTATATAAAATTAACCATGTTTATTTTTACTCTTGCAAAACTAATTCAACTTCAGAATTATTAAAAAGCATACCTTTAGTCTCAAAACTTTGATAAGTATTCTTTACCATACTTTTTTCTAGACAATAGAAGTTAGTTCAACTTTTAAAGATATTTTAAAGCCCTCAAGTATGCTTCGCCAAAAAAAGTTGAGATTTTAGAATTCATTTACTCAAGATTTCAAATTTCATATACATTATGTCGATTACCAGTATAAAAATAATTCCAGTTCTAAATTATGTGTTACTATTTACGTCTTGCAGACAGGTTGGTGAAGAAGACGTTCCTGTGAATTCAGTTCCTTTCATTTCAACACTTCAAGAAGCAACTCACTTACGGATTGTATGGTCTACATTCAAATTGCAATATTTGAAAATAAGTTACTTTTAATTTTTAATTTTTAATTTTTTTAATTGTGATTTTTTACCTAACAAGAAGAATAACTGTAATTTTCCGTATTCAAATTAACGTAAAATTTCATAATGAATTTTCATTTTCTTTCTTTTTTTCACAAGTACATTGTACAAATGTTAAGAAAAAAGTTTAAATTTAGCTCACATATTTTTCCAACAGATATAAAAGCATTTTTTTTGGATTATTAAAATATTATTATAATTATTATAATAAAACTTATAATATTGCATTGACACATCAGCATAATTAAGCACATATTTAAAAATAGTGAATACATTGCTTCACATGCACTCACTTTCATTGTCTACAATGCATATGAGTTATCACAGACATTGAGGATAGGACTTAAGTTAATTTTAAGTTCCTTTTTCTGTTGTGTCTATTAGAAACCCGTATTATTTCAACCGGCACAATGCACGTATAATAATAATGCTATACACAGATCAGATAGACATCCGTATAAAAGTTGTCCACTCTACAAAGGTTTTGCCCTTTATCACCTCACGTAAGGCTTTCGTTTCCTTTTTGCTTTTTCTTTTCGTCTCTGTGCTCTCTCACGTTGCTTTTGTTGCCTCCTTCGTTTTCGTCTAGCAAATCTAGTTATATCAGCTAGTAACGTTTTCTTTCCTGTAAAAAATATTACTTTTATCATTAATTCTATTCAAAATCCTTCCTTCACATGTAATATTTTAGCCCATCTGAGCTGAAAGCTCAACTGAGCTTTTCTGATCGCATTTTGTCCGTCCTCCCTCTGTCTGTCTGTCTGCAAGCTCTTCATATTTTGAACTTCTTCCCAAGAAGAAACAAATATAAATTCCTTTTTCCCAAGGATGCTTTGTGGCAAGTTTGTTTGAAATTGGACCAGTGGATCTTGAAAAGAAGTCCAAAATGTGAAGAGCTTACAGACAGCTACACAGACGGACAGATGTAGGACGGACAAAATGCAAGCAGAAAAGCTCAATTGGCTCCTGGACTAGAGTCACACATTGGGCAATCAAGTTTTACATAGGATTGTAAAGGAAAAATCTTTAAAAATCTTCTAAAGAACAGGAAAGCCATAATTTGTCATATGCAGATGAAAGCATCCTATGGTATGTAAATTCAAGTTTGTTCAAATCATGACCCCCGGGGTTACCCTAACAAAAAATACTATAGTAAACTATAGTTAACTATAGTTTACTATAGTTAACTATAGTACCAAAGTAAAAACTTTGGAACTTTGATTTACTATAGTTAAAACTTTGGAACTTTGATTTACTATAGTTAAAACTTTGGAACTTTGAGTTAAAACTTTGGAACTTTGATTTACTATAGTTAAAACTTTGGAACTTTGATTTACTATAGTGAAAACTTTGGAACTTTGATTTACTATAGTGAAAACTTTGGAACTTTGATTTACTATAGTGAAAACTTTGGAACTTTGATCTCCTGTAGTGAAAACGTTGGAACTTTGATTTACTATAGTAAAAACTTTGGAACTTTGATTTACTATAGTAAAAACTTTGAAACTTTGATTTACTATAGTAAAAACTTTGAAACTTTGATTAAGTACGATAAATCCTGTGGAATTATGTTTTTGATTCCCATTCTTTACATTTTATGATATTTCAAGTTTAAGATTCATAAAAGCTTTAGGGAACATTTTTAAAACCCGACCCCTCCCCTAAAAGAATAATGTACAAGATATGAATTTTAATGTAAAGGTTGTCGCTGGCGCCGATAAATAGGCAATATTTATTTCAATGCATTTAATTTTAATGTTATGCAGATGTAACGTAAGTCTTATTTATGGAGAAAAAAATAATATATTATTGTGTCATTTAGAATCAAAATATCTGCTTCATCAACTTCAGTCAACATGTATTTTTTTTTAATTTATAAATGTAAATATTGCATTTGAATTAACTACTTTGTATATTTAAATAAAGATGTACAACAAAAACCAGCCCCAACCAACCCCATATCCACCCCTCCCCTAAAACGGCTAAATAATAAAAAAATAATAAAAATACATAAGTTGTTAAGCTAATGAAAAACCTTTGAAACTTTTATTAAGTATAGGAAAAACTTTGAAACTTTAATTAACTATAGTAAAAACTTTCGAACTTTGACTTACTATAGTGAAAACTTTGGAACTTTGATTTACTATAGTGAAAACTTTGGAACTTTGATTTACTATAGTAAAAACTTTGGAACTTTGATTTACTCTAGTGAAAACTTTGGAACTTTGATTTACTATAGTAAAAACTTTGGAACTTTAATTTACTACATAGTTAACTATAGTAAACTATAGTTAACTATAGTTTACTATAGCATTTTTTTGTTAGGGTATAGTTCGGGGCCACAATGAGCAATCAATGTTTGATACATATTTAGGCTAGGATTCTGTAGGAAAAAACTTTAAAATATTCTTCTAAAGAACAGGAAAGTCATGATTAGTCATATTTATATGGAGGCATCCTCAGGTTGCTTAGAATCAAGCTTGTTCAAATCATGAAAGCCGGGGGTTGAGTGGGGTGGGGCCACAATATGTGATCAAAGTTTTAGATTGGAATAGAAAGGGTAAAAAATCTGCTGTTGAAGAACAACAGAGCCATAGTTACTCAGATGAGTGTTGTGGCCCATGGCCCTCTTGTTATTTTTGTGTTTCATAAAGGGATTGAATCATTATGTATTTTGAAAGTGTCAGATCTTGAATCTGATATTAAACATAATTGAAAAAAAAATTCTTATTATCTGATTCAATTATTTAATTTTACATACGTTTTAATTTTAGCCTCGTCCTCTTTTTCTTATTATTTTTAGGATTCCTTGGTTTTTTATTATCGAGATTCTTCTTCTTTCCCTTCTTCTTTTTCTTCTTCTTCTTCTTTCTTTTCTTTTTGTTTTTCTTCTTTTTCCCATATCCAGTTTTAATGCCCTTTCGTCTCCTACTACGTCCTGTTATAGCAATTAGAATATCTTTCATATCAGCAAAACTTGTTTTTGGAGTACTAAAGCTCAATTTTATGACCCTGTTAAAAGTATAAAGTTATTGACAATGTCTTAAGAGAGACAACGATTTTCAGCATCAGTGCAAATTGAGCGATCTTATCTTTTACAAAGTGCAAAGTCCTTTGACTTTTAGATTTATCCTGGTTTTATCTTTTTCGAGCTTTGCATTTTTTCACGATGTTGGCTAATTAAACATTGTTGATTTATTTTCCAGCAAAACTGATGAGAAAATGAATGCAATGGTACTCACTTTGCTGACACAAGTTACCCTGGTAACCAACCGGACACCGGCATTTATTTACGCCTATACAGGTCCCACCATTTTGGCAGTTAGGTTTACACTTGCCTGTAAAGAGATTTACAGTTTACACTTGCCTGTAAAGAGGTTTACAAGGTTTACATTTGCCTGTACATGTGTAAATAAGATAAACAATGTTTGCATTTGCCTAAAAAGGAGTACATGCAACAAAGTGGAGGGTTGTTTGCCTGTATGAGATCTTAAAAATTTTACCATTCATATTTACTGTTCGTTTCATAAATGTTATTCTGATGTTTGATTTGATATTTTTTATGTGCAACAAATAATGTTCTATGCAAAAGTAAATATACTCCTGTGTTGATTAGGGTATATATATTTAGTTTTAGTAAAAAAGGGGTGATTTGTATAATACTTGACAACCGTAAAGACGTACTATATTGGCATGCGTTTCCAAGGTAACCAGATGTACACCAGCAGACGTCTTCCTGTATACATCGACCGCCATGCTGGCAAGGTGATTTACATAGAGCTGTTGAAATTCAAAGGAAAAATGTATAACAAAGAAAGAGTAAGTTACGGAATTTATAGTTATCTGAATAAAAAAAAGATTACAACATCGACGCTGCCATTTGCACTAAAACAAAATTTTAGAATTCAAACAGTCCTGTTATAGCAGCCTTTTTTTCTTTGTATATCAAAACTCGATTTACAGCACACTTAAATTACTTTGATGACTATGCAATTTTATATGTGTCCGGAAAATGTCAGTAATTTTAACCGAAATCAATCTATCGTTGGAATTCCCAATCTGATGTTTGTTTTCTAATTGTTCTCATGCAAATGACGTATCATCTGAAAAAGAAAAGGCACAACATACATTGATTGCTATCCCCATCCTTACCCCTCTCGCATCTTTTACCGGAAAAACCATCGGGGCAAATACACACTTCCGGTGACATACAAGTGCCGTTATTTTCACAAGCAGGATCACAAAGTGCTGTGAAATGTGAAATTACGTCATCGTAAGACAGAAAATTTATTACATGTATTAACTGATGAAGAGACAATCTTGTGAAAGAGAAAAGTGCAAAATGATAATAAGATATGAAATATTTTGTAGATGTTACATTGTACTGTATGCGCAGATATGAAACGCATAATATTTTTCTATTTGCTGAGAATAATGGTAAGTGGTTTTTCAGATTTTATTGACAAGTCTGCAGCTGCTGTATAAAGTAAGATTGAAGGAAGATTATTTCAGTGACTTATTGCTATGATTATTAATATAAGTATGCAGAGGAAAGTGATTTATTTTTCACAGGCCTTAAACACGGATCTTATTTTGACACTGGAGTTGTGTTTCTTTATTCATTGTGCATTTCATATGCATGTTGGCTATTACAGTCTCAAGTGCAATATACTTACATTTTTCACAGCGAGGGCCGTGGAAGCCTTGGGCACACTCACAAAAGCCATACTGACCACAACGTCCACCATTCAAACACTCAAAGTTACAGAGATCAGACGCAACTACAAAATATACATATTAACACACTTCAAATCTTTTGAAGAAAGTGCTTATACCCCTAGGGGACAATTTTGATTTATGAGTAGACACAGTTCGTAAGGGTATAGATAAATTGTGGAATTTTAAATATATATCAATTACTTCTGCACTCAGCAACTTAAGTCAAAGTATTTAAATTTTTTTTAAATAAGCCATTTTATACCTATTGCACTGCATTGTTTCTTTAATTTCAACTTCATGGGCGATCCACGTATAGGTCGACCATGTTTATTGAATATCTGTAATCCTAGTTCTAGTCCAGCAATACCCGTGTCTCGACCCGTACATGGTATAGACATCTGAAAAACTGAATAAAACATAATATCCTTAATTAATTAAATTTAAGGTAGTATATTGACAGATAACACTAATAGGGATCATATAATAGTCACTAATATTTACATAATAATTTTGCTTGTCGTTTGAAAGGTCGAATTTTCTTCATCTGATCGTCTCTTCTAAATCTCACCAACATGAAACAGCACTGTACAGTTTGTTCATCACGTGTTTTGACAACTATAGGTTTTGATTTCTATTGCAAACTTTTTTTAGCACTTAAATTCAAAAATGTAAATGGAAATTTAATCACTTTTTTTGGTTATTGTTTATCTGTAATTCACAAATGAACAAAGTTCATATTTGACTAGAGAGAATATTTAAAAGAATAATTGTGACGTCATAAAGCATGACTTTTTGATATATAAGATTAAAACTAGTGACATATATGTCAACCTTCGCTATACCTTTAAGTATAAAGAGTGTGATAAAAGAAAGTGAACAATGCATTCTCTTAAAAATGCAAGCTTTGAGTGATAGAAGATCGGTTTTGTTTTATGGCGATGACGTAAGAAACATCAAACAGGAACTGAATATGTTTCAACCATGCTTGATATTCTGAACACATTTCACACCTTTGAAAAGGAAAGAGAGAATCTACGTTTTCATTGAAGTAGCATTATCTGTGAAGACTCTTTTGTCAAGATTATATTGCAAAACTATTTCCTCTGACCTACTGTAGAATGCCCCTTAATGAAGAGTCATCTTTATATATACACGTATTTTGTTGGGATTTACAGAAATTAATGACAGAAATTAAGCAAAATTTTGAATAGGTTTGAATTCTCGAGCAAAGGTTAACATGTACAGTTTAAATTCATTCTTCAGTAAGTAAATCACAATCATTAAAGAGAATTATTTCATTACACAGGATTACCTACTGACTTTTGATTTTTATCAATTGGCACTGTATATTATGCAAAATAAAATATAATCACGATATACATCAAGTTAAAACATATCCCTTTAAGTGAAGGGTGAGTGCTCTCTACAAATATTTTCAAGTTGAAAACTATGTCAGAAAGTTGTTACTTAAAGAATGTTTACCTTTTTCTTGAGTTAGTTACCAGAACTTTTTTGCCAAAAGATGTACATGGTAACAGACATTTTTTTTTTTTTTTTGAGTGACCTTGACCTTAGCGGCATGACCTTGGGTGATGTTCACAACACAGATTTAGGTTAAAAGCAAAGATTGCTTGCATTAAGACTAGCATCAATGCAGGCATTAAGACCAGCAGCAACAATTTGCTTCACCATTGTTTACAAAGGGCATGTTTTGGATGACCTTGAAAATCAAGGAAAGAAATTGTTTAGTAGGCGGTTGAAATTTAAGTAATGCAAGTGCCTATTTTCAAAATGTCACAAAAATGACTGAGTTTAAATTTTTAATTTAAGAAATTTAATAAAGACAGACAAAGGCATGTAACACTGAAAAATTAAGCGCTGAATGATTTTTGAAGGAATGTGGAAACTTTCCTAAAATCTTAAGCATGAATGTAATCGATACAGAAAAGAACACTGAAGGAGCTGTTACGAAATATTTTTTTAAAATTGTTTGTGTACAGTAAACCTTTGTTATGTTCTATTTCCCAATACGTATCGCCATTGAAAGGAAATATCGCTTCTTCGATAACCTTGTCAATGTCGACCAAACGCTTTGGTTTCAAGCATCTATTAGAGTGAGCGATATGTACTCGATAGCAGTATAATCGTTTATTGAGGGTTTGCCTCTTGTACTAATTTATTGAAAGTAGGGAGGAAACCCTTGAAATTACAAAGCTTATCTTTTTGAAACTTTTGCAACAAGTTTTATGGAATTTATTGGAATGGCTTTTAAATGTTTGCATGTGAAAGAAATTGAGATTTAGAGAATTCAAACAACAAGAGGCAATTTTGATGCAGACATAGCAAATATAATTTTGATGCAGACTTAACAGATGTAAATAATAGATTAGTATGTTGTGTCATTATTAACCATTGTTTGCAATTAGGAGCACATCCTTTCTGTTTGGTAAGTGTGTTGGTTACTATGATTATTTTATCCAGTTATTTTTAGGACATGTCCTCAAATTTAAATCATATCACATTTTTTCTGACACTTTTTCAAAAAGGCCTTCAATTTTTTTTATTGTAGTAAAGATTTATCTCTGAAAGGTATTCTACTTTCTAATACATCTTTTCTATCCTTTCTCTCTTGTACTTTAAAATCTTCGGATTGAAGACCTTCGCCTTGCAGACAAGATTGAAATCAATCGCAGACAAAAGCCAGGACTTGGCAGTATCTCTTATACATTGGAACAAAACAAATCTAACGCATGAAAACTTCTACGTTTGACAGACGAACGATAAAACGAAGCTCTTGTTAAGATGGTTAAACTTTCACTCTCCCCAGCAGGGAAATGAACTAAAATTACCCCCGTTTGTCATAAAACATGATGGAGAATCGTGCAATGACACCATGTAGATAAAAACGTATATTCTGAGGTACTTCCCGTGTACCAATTTACTACCCAATGATACCCTCGTGATGGAAAACACGTGTAGAAAGATTCGGATCAAATATTTGATTTTCTTGAAGTTAATTGTAAAATCATTTTTCTTTTAGGGCTTTAGGTTAATTTTTATCGCATAAAATTCTTTTCCCGTGCTCTTTACTCCACAATGATAGGTTCGTTGTCTAGATATTTTTGAGACTGGAGCAATATATTCTGAATATTGACGGTTAATTAGCCTCGTTCTAGATAAGTTCGTCTCTCTCCGACACTTGGCGATATAATTAGCTTTTGTTGAAATACATACCGAAATATTTTTATCCTTTTTTATGTGTTTATAACTTTATATAAAATCAAATATTTACCTGTACAAATATGTTCCGAACATATACATGTATCTTAAATTCTCATGGAAAAAAAATCTCAAGTCGGACAGATTAAACAGGAAAATACTTTTCAGAGAGAAAAACATTTGACTATTTTCCGTATTAATTTACCTACTGCTAAATGAATATAAATTATATTATATAAATGATAAATTAAATGATTATGCCTTTCCAAGATAAAACTAGAATTTTAATTTTTCCTTGATGTATAGGCGAACTATCGATAACCGAAGCCGTTACTGGATTTTAATATTTAGGAGATAACATTTTCCTCACATTTCCCATTAATTCATAGATATTATCAATAATTCATTAAATCTTGCTTAATTCATGTTGTCATTCCCCTGGATATATTGAGGCCTAAGTATTTCAGCATGAACAGTAAACGAAGCACTGCTTTAACGTTGCGCTCATCCATTCTTGGCCTCCCTTTCGCTATCGTGCACAGTCACATATCTGTCTAGGAGTGACATGGAATCAGCGATAATTTTGGATATTTGTGGGACAAAACGTTTAATTATGTAATATTTATAACGGCTGGTGATACGAACTGGAGGTTTATTGCGATGTGAATCATTTCTGGACATGATACCAAGATGCTTCATCTAAGTTTAACCGCTTTATCTGTCTACGATAACTTCTAGATCCTTGGAAAGAATATTTTTATAAACGAGATATTAATATACACAGAGTATCATAGCCTCCTGTTTATATAATATGCGATACATTTTTATTGCCAAGCTAAACATGATAAGTTAATTCAACACTCATAATATTTGAACATCTTTTATGCAGCTGTACAGTATATCAGTATGTCATAAGTCGTAAAAACAACGCGGGATATTTGAAATAATTTGATTACATATCTAAATTTTTATCCCTTCATATAACTTGGGTCAAGTCAATGAGAACATTTCGTGCACATTGAAACACATGTGTTTAATAAAACAAAAGACCCTTAACAAAAACTGCAAATCTAGAATTAAAAATTCTTGAAACATTTTAGCATAAAAAACGGTTTCTTTTCTGTTCAAGTTGCCAGCTGTTAAGGAGTCCTTTTGTTTTTTGTTTTTTTTTTTTTAAATGAAAATAATAGTCCATCCATCGAAGCAAATGAATGTTGGATCCTGATAGGAGTTTCTGGTTTAGAGCTTATTAACAGGTATATGGAATGTTCAGTCTACTAGATTCTTAATTTATTGAGCCTTTTTTGTGTTCCAAAAATATAGAGTAGAATCTAATCTTCGCTTTAACTAATTGCCAATTTTAGCAATAAACATTATATTCTATGATATCGTAGTGGTAGAAAGTACATGTTTATTCTGATCTCATAGTAATAAAACATGTCTATTCTGACACTGTCAAAAGCTGTCTTTTCTGTCGTATTATACATGGGGTACATTTTTAGAAGTTGACCTCTTTGTGGAAAGTGGAAAAAAATATTCATTTTGATATCATTGTGGTGGAAACTGTTTGCTAATATACCCCCTCCCCGATATTTTTGTGACAGAGGGGTCCATTCTGACATAGTGTGAGTAGTATGCATGTAATAGAGGGTGCCTTTCTGCACTATGGTAATCGATTGTTTTCCGACCTTTTGGTGGTAAACTCTTCCTTTCTAGACATTATAATTTTTGACTTTACAGATGTAGAAATTTTCTAATCATATTGTGGTAGAGGCAACATATGCCGAGCTACTTTCAATAATTATTCGGTAACATTGCTTTTATAGAATTTATAGAAATTGGCATAGAAATTGACGTCGAATCTGAACGAAATTTTCCTGACACTATAGAAATTGACACTGGGTCGGTAGAACATTTTCCTGACACTTATGAAATTGACACTGTGTGTGTCGGTAGAACATTTTCCTGACTCTAATGAAATTGACATTGTGTCGGTAGAACATTTTCCTGACTCTAATGAAATTGATATTGTGTCGTCGGTAAAGCTTACTTTTTGGTCCGTCCGGTATGACACCAGAAGATGGAATGCTAAGAAGAGGTTTATACAAGAGGTTTTCATCCATGGATTGTAAGTCGTCAAACCAGTAAGTGAACTGAAAAAAAAGTACATGCATGTATAAATACATGTTGTTCTGCAGAGAGATTTTTAAGGAGGATTTTACATGTACCATCATCTAATAAAGATTATTAATTTACTTGAATTTGATTTATATATTCCTGAATTAGAAAAAATAATTTTCGTGAGCTGGTGATTTCCTCTTAAATTTTCTTACACTTTGGGTATTTTAATTGCAACTCTTTGTGATATTTTAGACAAAATGCAATCATTTGTACTGTATTCTCTAAGATTGACTTAAAACCTAATACAAGTGTGTTTTGTTTGCTTGGAAAGAATGTTATTCATTCATAAATGTACCAGTGTTTTCTACTTTAAAAAAGATTTGTCGAAGTATCAAATTTAAATGATTCAATGTTCGTATTTACGTGTATTTTATCTAAGTATTAACATACTTAAGTAAATTATGTCTTCATTTAAAAGATATATGCAAGTATCCATGAGGAATAATGTACGCAGACACAGAAATAATATATTACATGTCCTCTGTTTACATGTGAATCTACCAGATCAACTTGAAAGGGGTATTTTATAAAGGTGTTTTGTCTCATAATGCTTTGGAATGTCGTAAGATGGTACTCAAACTTATATTGGTGGCTGTAAGTATAATCCAAACAGATCACTACCAGAAATTCTCATCGTCAAACATCATTAATGTCGGGATTATCAGAAAATCGAAGCTATTCACGAACATGTGCTAAAAGGATTTGCATTAGAAAGGTGTTGCAGCTAATAAAATCAAACTAAACAGAAAACTGTATACGTTTCTTATAAAAATGTCCCTAAAACTTTTTTTTCCAATGGAATACTGGGCCTGAGATTAGAGTGAGGTATTTTAAGCTTTCAAAATATTTCGTAAAGTCATCGTTTAAAAATTAACGTTCGATTAGTTCATTTGATTTCAATTAATACGTTAACTAATTTTTCCGATAATCCTGTATAACCAGTGAACTTAAAAGAGGGATTAATCTGAAATACAATCCTGTATCTGGTAGGGGCGTTTATCGCATTGTACCCATTAGGAAAACATGTGGCGATAGAATTATTTCAAGCGACAATCTTTTAAGTAGTTTAAATTCGGTGCATGTGAAGTTTTTGCAACATTTGGTCTTGTTATCGTTTGATGGTCACGAAATTGTTCTCGTGTTCTACATTCTCTTTCTAAAAGAACTTTATTTTCGTCCCTTTTCACGTTGTCTTTACTTGTTTTCATTCCATTTTTTTTTTATTTTAACCACATTTTCGTATTATTTAAGTGGAAATTTCCTTCAATGATTTAATAATAATCCTCTTTATAGATAATAAACATGGGGGCTCAATTAGGCAGGTCATTTATAGCAATTTTGTTCAGGCACCTAAGCGACTTCCGGTTTGAGGGTGGGCAAAAGAAGAATGATCGTTGGCAATAATTAGACCAGCCGGCTATAATTAGTAGAGTCTTTCCAGGAGAATGTTAAACGATGTGTAAATGACTAAACTGGTTCATATCAACATCTTTGATCCGATGCTTTCCGCGATATTTTACAGCAAGCTAGCAAGACAGTTTGTCCCTTCCCGGGTCAATGGAAAAAGTAAGGCAGATGCCCCGTTATTTTCAGGGTCAGGTGGTTTTTAGGGCGAAATATGCGAATTTCATTTTACAATAGGAAGGAGTTTCCCAAGTATAAAAAAGTACAATCATTCATGTTCGAAAATATTTTTTAAGAAAGTCTGTTTCGCAAGACTTTTTATAATCTTTTTTTTTTCCCCTTC
This sequence comes from Saccostrea echinata, assembly GCF_033153115.1. Lineage (NCBI taxonomy): Eukaryota > Metazoa > Mollusca > Bivalvia > Ostreida > Ostreidae > Saccostrea > Saccostrea echinata. The sequence goes on from NW_026889778.1 coordinate 37,417,227, forward strand.
AAATAATTATACAAAAAAAAAAATGAAAATGTGCGTGGGGAACCACCTTGATGAAATGGGTGGTGTCTTAACGCTCAGATACCTACGATTTTTTTTCAGAAATATTTTCTAAATGACTTAGATGGAATTTTAAATGTTACGAAGATTTATGTCTCTCATTTGTGAAGTTTTAAATTTATATCGTTTAAATATTTTGCAACAATCATGTTTTAATTATTCAACAAACAAACATATTTTTCATTGCAAAAAATCGCCAAAAAAAAATAATAACCCATATGTCAAACATATCAATCGTGTGTTCCTGCTTATAAAGAAAACCACAGATAGATTCATTAGATAATTGATGTTTTCAATAAACAAAACGTAACGTCCAGCTTTATTGCTTAAATTGTTTTGGTTTTGTTTTTTATCAATAATGAAATATATTTCAAGAGGTGGTTTTCTTGAAACATACTTGACGGTTTTAGCAAATGAAACATGCCCATCGCAACATGAGTTTAACGATTTGCTTCTTGCCAATGTCGGCCTCTCTGACGCCTCCGAGTTCTCCGTGTAACCACACAAAAGTTTATTAAACCCAATTAATTTGTAATTTTTGGTAGCAGGCGTGAGAAGGTATGACAGTTTAATCTGAAGTAATCCTCTCTGATCGCGTTTTCATTGCTTGTGTCCCGAGTTCTCTTCGTCACGCCTATTTCAGATCGCGGCCATTTATCATAAATTGCCGATAGCGCACGGGGCGACAGACACTGTTTACTGACAATATTAAAAACTGCAAACTCGTCAATGATACAAACATAGCATTCAAAAGTGTCATCTTTTACAATCGTTCAATATTTGAGTGTCTCAACTCTATGCAAACACGTGCAAAAATATCCCCACCCACCTTAGTGTATACTTAGATACATGGTAACACATTCCAATGAAACCATTTGATGCAAAATCTAGTCTTCTTCGCAACTGAACATTTCTTTAGATGTCAAAGACACAGCTTAATCATTTTTATAGTTAAATTTGGGTTTCATTGACTCATCCTAGCACTCGACAGAAAACAAATAAACATGAAAAAATACCACATTGTCATTCAAAGGAGGGTTTGCCCTCTAATTAGTCTTTTTTTTTTCAAGAACACAGAAAAACACGGTAACTTGAAGAAATCGTGAAATTTTTGAATGTATATATTTATCTCAAACTGCTTTATATCATCTTATGATTTAACAATTAAATAAATAAAACTTTTGATAAAAACTTAAGAAAATTGTTTAAAAATACAGAATAATTCAGCAAAACTTGATTCAAGGGATTTTCCCCCTTTTTTCAAATTTAATTCTTTGTCAAAAATCCTTTCATGAACATGATATGTAAAATGTTTATAAATTCTTCAAAATACTAGAATTTAAAATGAATCAATATTGATGAACTCAATATGAAGTTCAAATAAGAAGTTCAAATGAAAACTTTAAGATTGAATATTTTTAATATTATAGCAAAAATATTGACAAAGTAAGTGGTCCTATAAAGAGATACAACATTTTTAAGAGCAATTGATGTTCCGTATTTTTATTAAACCTTTTTTATTGTCTAAACAAATAAACCACATAACATCATAAATCAAAAGTTATTCTATCTTAATGACAAGCTCGTTTAAAATGATGTATGATAGATCGAGATTCCTTGCACGATTTGGATAGCGCTGTTCACTCGTTACTCCAAATCAAACGCACGCTAATATACTTAGTGGTTCGGCTTATTCCAAACAGATGCAATCGAGCACACCTCTTCAGAACAACGATAAGGCTTTTTTGCGCGTGCTTCATTTTTGCATAACACGACAGACTTTCAGACCTAGATGAAATGCTTCAAGGAATGCTAATAAAAAAGAGAGAGAAGTATGAAATTAACGAAGGGGAGAAGTGGTAAAAGGGATTGCGAATAAAACTGGAACAAAATCCTTCCGAATAAAAACGAGAAAAAAAACTAATGGTATGATAAAAAAAATCTCTGATAGAAAGTCATGGCTCTTTAAAGAATTCAATTGCCGATTCATTTCATTGCAATAACATGCAATTGGAGATAGAAATTTGACTGGAATTTTCTTTAAAGATGACGATCACCGATTCATTTCAATGAAATAACATGGAATTGTAGACAGAAATTATGCGACTGATTTCACTTTTTCTTGCTCATCCTCATAACCGCAACAATGACATAGCCTTGAAAAGTTAAAATAAAGTCTTATGAATGAATGAGGACACCTAGCTTGGCTGGCCTTCATTGTAAAACAGTTGCATGCCCACCCTGGTAGCTGTTGAATTCTTGTTCACGTGAATGCATCGGAGATTCGTATCGAACGTGACAATCATTTGCTTCAATTCATTCAAACAAATTTCGGTGGGTAGAAAGTTAGTCAGATTTCTTTTACATATTTACTTGCACGGGAATCTACCTCAGACCCTTTAAAGCTTTAACATTTTCAGAACTTGAACCTCAGTTTCTGTTAATAAATCCTGTAGATGATTTGTATCAGTCGTATCACGATATAGGAACTTCATTTCGGGAATTTGTTATAGAAATAATAGGATAAAAAATATTAACTAAGATGAAGTCTTATAATACATGTATATTCAGTTATACAGGAAATGAGACATGGTTTTTTTTTCCCCTTAAATTCTATTATTTTTCGAACAAAAAAATTATTTTGAACCAGCAAAGAAAAGGAAACTAAACATTTTATATAAATAATACGTAAGAATTCGCCAAATAAACAATATATTGCAAAAATTACTCTGTATTGACTTGACAGGGGAAATATAAATTCCATTATATATACATAAATGTGAAAACAGGATGAAAAAAAGTAAGTTTCACTGAAAAGAAAACCGATAACTGTCTCCCTTAATATTAGGACAATTGAAGAGAGAGCGCAATATTAATCAACATGTGTCTAATAAATCTGTTGGTTTCTGACGCGCTGACGTTATCGAAAAGTAAAAAGAAAAAGAGCTCATATTTTACGTTTGAATTTTTTAACTGACTGCCTTTTAAAGCCTGTTTACACGATTGTCACACCCTTGTGTTTAATCATTGCACGTTATCAACTCTCTACTGAATATTGGACCCCTTTCTCAAGAGCCCTTTGGAATATATGATATCATTGTTTAAATCTCTGTTGAAGATGTTAGTACAGACTTATCGGTATTTGCTCATCTAATAAAACATTTGGAGGACTTTACAAGTTTGCATGGAGAGGCTATACCTTAAAAGCGACCGAGATCTCCTCAGAATAAAACAACGTCCTTCAAAAATTATTAAAAAATTTTCGAAGTTTTGGGAATATTTTATGGATGAAATAAATGGCATGAATTTGACATTGCTTTTTCATTTTGCAGATGACGAATTTCTTTGATGGCATAAGATTTCGATACGTATTATATTGAGAAAAATCACTTTGATAACCTTCATCAAACAATTAGAATTTTAATACTTTCCGAAAGGCCCATATGCTCAAACTTGAGTAGGATAATGTAATAGAAAAAAAATTATTTTGATTTCTTAGTCTCAAAGCTTAGAGGAGTGAGGGAATTTCTTTTTACTTATATGTCAAAACTTCCGATAACTGATATTTCGCTATTTTAAGCATTCTATCGTTATCCGAAAATTATTTGCTTATTATGATCAGTATGTTAATTGCAGAAATAGCAACTATCCACTGGATCCATTGAACCCTAAAACAAACCTATATTTAGATCCAAATTCCAAAGACAAATTGGAGGATACATGCTGTACTTCATATGCAAATTAGTAACTTTAAGACTGTCAATCCTATACCTTAGAACGTACAAATGGCATGGAAGTTCTGTCAGAAACTGAAGAATTAGGAGTCGTAGACTTTACAACATTTAATTCTCTGTGAACAAGGATTTTGAAAGAAAGATTGTGATTAATGGCTCAACATCAAATGATTAATACAACATACATGTAGCTTATCTTTACACTCAAAAATCTGAATATAAGAATTTGGTTGTGTCAAAATTTGACCTTTGCGTATCTATCCTATTAAAGAATAATCTTTTATTGCCAATGATATTTAGATTACCTAAGGAAAAAGCCAGATTTGATAGAATACTTTGAAAACAAACTACAAAGTAGCTCACAACTCTATGCTGAATAATTACTGAGGTTGATATATATCATAACTGCGGGAATAAGATGTAAATAGTCAAGGGAAACAAAAAATGTGTCTAAATATAGATTTTATTTTTATAATTCAAGAAATATGATGTCACGACCTTTACCATCATTATTTACAGATTTACTTTATATTCTTTTTTAAGCATAAACCTTGAACACTAACCAATCTGCTAAAGCCAAACCAGACAAAATCCGAAGCAGACAGTGTTCTAATTACCCTGCATTATAGCAGTGCTGCTCACGCGGTGTTAATAGAATTCGCGTGGCGTTTGTCTCGACACGGACTCTAATGAGCCCAAGGTTTTTGTCGTCTGGATAAACTCGAATGTATTGTTTACTATTTTCTTTCAGAATCTTTCATTGTGTCAGTTCTTCATAGAAAACGAATAAATTGAAACTTTTGGTGTGTAAACGTTGATTATGTATGACTCACGAAAACTGAGACCTTCACAATGACTATTTTACCCTCATTCACAGTCGCCCGCTTGGCGCAGTGGTTAGTGCGTTTGCTTTAGAGTCGCGGAGTAAGGAGTTGAACCTTGCGTTGCGGGTTCGACTCCACTGTGTGACGCGGAGACCGGTCCCTTCGATGAGACTGTATAAACCGAGGTCCCGTGTCGCTGTAGGTGCTGGCACGAAAAAGACCCCTCACTGCTCAAAGGCCGTAAGTGCCGAGTGTAGGTCTAAATATGCAAAAAAGTGTTGGCCTCCCAATATGGGTGAAAAAGTTCTCAAAGGGACATTAAACAAACAAACCAACCCTCAAATACATCATATCTCTCCATTCACTAATTACTTCTGTAGCAAGTTTTAGATTAAATGGTCAAATGATACTTTTCATATTGTTTCCATCCATTGATAAGAAGATATCCAAAACATTGACCTTGACGTTTGACCTTTTGAACCTCAAATGAATGGGTGGTACCCCTGTGTACCTCTGCAGCGTCAAATAGTACTCAAAATATCGTGTCCACAACAGTACTGAGCCAGTCAATAGGCAATGTTGCAGGGGGATAAAAAAAATCTTAGCTATACTTGCAAACCCCCGTTTTTTTTAACCTAAAGAGAGGAAAGATATTAAATAAATACTATACATTAAAAGTCATTCCTACATGCAGACAATTTATTATGAAGAGAGCAATCAATGTCAGTTGTAATCCAGAGCTGGGCTTAAGAAGACGTTTTAATTTTATTCCTTCCTGTCTAATTACTCAGTAGTAAATGCTACTTGTTGTTTAAGCGTGTTGCGAATTTTGTCTTTTTGGAAAATGTATGTTATACAATAGGTTTACTATATCATTTTCTCGGGGTACTTTTTCCAATGATTATCGTCAGTTTATCATAAATGTACACTGTAGACGCAAACACAGCGCTCAGTGATTTCTGTAATCTTCATATTTACACCTGAAATCGGAATATCATATAGCATTTCTTTAAAAATAGACAAAATGTTTTCTGTATCGGATCGGGTTCAGTGTTTTACATAAACTTAGGTATTTCCGTAATCCGCCATGGCTACGCCACTTGACCTCTCTACATCCTCCGCGTTCTTCTGTTTATAATAAACGTCAAAGAAACGTGTTTTAGTTCCAAATCTGTTGCCCCTTTCCTGTTATTATGGTGAATGTTGATTCAACAGTCGCACAAATATTTATCTGTGTAGTCGAGTGCCTGGCGAAGTTTGTATCGCTTTCTTAATAGCTAGTAATAAGTTATTTGCAGAGCATTTTACAAACGTGACGTTTCTCTGTATTTTTCGGGTAGAGGGTACAGTTTCATGACATATCTTCAAATGCACTTTGATGTAATTGTTCGAAAGAATCCTTTAAAATGATTTCATTGGCTTGTTGTTTCAGTTTAGAGACTTTCGTGGGTAAATCTTTCTATTTTAGTTGGATTTATTTCATCGAAGAAGAAACACCGATTAAATGAACAACGAAAGGGAAAAAAATTGACGTGGATGTAAAATCGACACTTATTTTAACCCTGTTTCAGTTCGATTTAATTTTTTTTGAATCCTAAGAGAAATCGATGTATGTACAGCGAACAAAACTTTGCGTCTGTTTCAAGTAGCTTTATAAAGCCTGATTACTTTTAAAATGAGAATTTAAAGACTCCCATCTAGGCATTAATTGTCAAAAATCATTAAAAATACATGTGTGATTCATTTCATGATTTTTTTATCGGTGCATGACGAAAGTTTGGCAGTTAATTTACTAAATGTAAATCTCGCTCATATTGACTCTCGTTGCGTACTATAGACGCGAAATTCAAGCTTTCAATTCGCCTCCCGCGATTTGTGCATTCTTATTATTTGTATTGTTCGAAATTAAAAACAAGGTCATTTTGATAATAAACAATTGAAAACAATTAGTCGTTTTAATTTTTTCCACCCCAGAGTGTTTTTTTTCTATCTATATATAATTACTTTTTGAAATCTTACACTCTCTTTCTCTATCTGGACAAAAATTCTGTTCTTCAACCTACAAAATCCTGACAAAGAGTTTTTAAGAAATCGCCCGTTACAAATACACTTTTGATGTGTCAAAACTGATGTTTGCCCCGGATAAAGATATGAAAGATTTATCCCCTATCATTCTTTTGTTGGAGCCTTTTGCACCCCTCGAAGACATTTTATTCTTGTGGTCATTCAGTTGCCATTCAATGTCATTTGCATTATCTTCTTAGCTTTCGTATAAAGACCCCGATGAGTGTCGGAAAAGGATTTATATTCAATTTTTAAACGGATGAATTTACGAGCGATCAGTGGTCCTAGGACGAATGCAATTTGCTTTTTTGCTGGTCGTGCTCGAATAGCTTTATAGAATGAAGACACTAATTGGCGGAAGAAAGAAAAAAGACCCATTAGGTATCCATGTGATATCTATTTGAGATTAAGGATATCTTTGTTTTGGAATAGACAAAAGAGATTAAAAAAATGTTTCGGGCATTTTCTAAACCATTGTACCACAAACAAATATATTTATAGTCCTTGAGTATTATTTTGAGGTTTTTTTCTGTTTAGTTGAATAGAGTTGCAGATTTTTGTACCACAAACAAAAATATATTAATAGTCCTTGAATTATTTTGAGGTTTTCTGTTTAATTGAACAGAGTTGCATATTTTATTGGGGGAAAACATTTAGGTTCGTACACACCATAGAATACTTCTTTGACAACGTTAATTGTATAAGCCATTTGACTTAGTGTACTGATTTAAAACAAATCACAATGCACAAATTAGTAAGATATTTTTAAAATAATTGTTTTTTCAAGGTCATCTGCATTTTACTCAGAATGCACGGATCTTTCATTTTACACAATGATGTGGAATACCGCTTATCTTTTCGATCCCACAAAATTTATCTTACCATATCCGGTCCTGCTTCCCAGGTGAGGTTAACAGTTTCTACTTCCGGAGGAATTACGGGTATACTTTCTTCCACATTCGGATCAAGTAAATATGGTGCAACAGATCCATCACTGATAATGAAAACTTCCAAGGGGTATCCTGCAAAACACATAAAACGATGACTCTCGAGCACAAAATTATTTCTTTGAGTCAGTTAAACTTTAGCAAATTAAATTGAATGTTGCTTTGAAAGTTATAATATAATAGGCTAGCTTCTGAGAGAAAAATATTCGCGAAGCAAATATAAATAATCCAGAACAGATGATTGATAATTACGTTCATTAAGATGCATTATAATAAATATCAAATGTTGCGCAACAATAATATCGAAGTAATTGATGATAATATCACGAGGTAGATTTAAACTTTGATGTACACTTTCATAGAATGGGACATTTAATCATGTCGTTCTATTATATCATTTTTCAAAAAAAGTGTTCTTTCAATGGAAATATATTAGACATTAAAATGTTTACCTTTCAACAGGTGACAGTTAATTGTTATAGGTAGATAAAAATATTTATTAATGGGAAAAAAATAATAGTACCCCTTATCTGTTTTTCAAGATTATGATTTTTTTTCTCCCTTACGTTTTTATCGTTTATGAGAGGTCCATAAAACATTTTAAAAGAATTAAATTCAATTTACAGTATGTTAGATTCATTCATTCCATATGTTTGAAATCTTGATAAGAATGTCTCTCAAATTGCAGCAAAATGACATTTTAATGATTAAATGTTCAAAGCCAGACCAGATATAATACGGGAAATTCTGAATATCGGAACCTATAGAGTTTTTTTAAGTGCACAGCATTAGTGAAAATGTCTGTTTTTCTCGTTTACATGTACAACTGCAAAAGGTCTTTAAGAATTGCTCTTTATCTTGAGGCAATTGTCTAGTGCAAGGTCGATTCTCTTCATTGCAATAAATTGCTTTAGAACATCAATAAAATGTTATAAAGTGCTAACTGACTTTTCAACCACTTTTTCAAAGACGATATTTTCTGCAGTATAATTATGTCAATAGTGGCTTTTCTTTATTTCAATTATATATGGCCATGTCGAAGATGAACCTACAGTTTACGGGGCAAATTCCATCGAGTCTGCATATTACAAGAGGTGCTTCCCCTCAAGCCTTAAATTTAGCCAAGGCTAAAACATTTGTATGATTATTCTATTTATGCTTTCGAACAAGATTTTTACCGTGTGCTTTACAAGCGTCTAACAGGCTTTAATTTCGAAACTAACTCTTTTTCGATTAAAGTTCCATTAAAATTCCATCAGTTGTTCAAATTCCTCACTAAGTGTACATTGAATATCATTTCAATAACCTCTATTGACAGACACTTGTCGTGTATATTTACAAATCAGCCAAATTATACGATAAATCTAATATCATTGAAATACGAATTATCCGTTTATTGACAATCGAGATGATCAAATTATGCCTTGAGTACGGTATTACTTAATATTTGTCGGGTAACAATTGTCACAAATTTGATAACAGATTTTTAAAAAATTAAATGAGGTTAAGGTGATTCATAAAACGTATATTAACATGTGCACAGCATAAAACTAGCCCTTGTAATATAGATTCGAAGAACTGATTAACCTAAAATGATTTTGGAAGTAATTTTATTTCTCCAGGTGACAAACTACGGATATTTGATTATGATTTTTAATGAATGTATATAACATTTCAGTTTCTTCCGCTCGTAGAAAGCAGAGTTTAAAAATGTGGCCATTGTTTTAAAGCTAAAGATGAAATATGATATTTAAATATTACAAGTATAAAGAAACTCTAGCACCTGCCTTGAACAATATTAAAATGTTCTGATCATGAAATTGGCCTCTCACGTTTAGGATAAACTAAGTCAACCTTCATAACTTAATTAACAAATTATTTATATATATTTATCCGCACCCAAAGTCTAAAAAGAATGAGCAAAAACTCATTTGTTTTAACAGATCAACTACCATCTTTTTCCGATATGTTAAAAAGTGGTAATTATTACATCACAGCAAGACTTCGTATTTCATATAACTTCTAATGTTAAAGCTCAGGCTGTTATATTTGTTTTTGAGTGATATGCTTTAAATCATGCTGTGAGATGTCTGTATCGTAATTAAAACAGTAAATCTTCATTCATTAATGATCTAGATATTACACGACGTTGGTACATTATCGCGTGCCTCATTGTAAAATATTCCATGCAAAAACATAAAAGTAAACGAAAAATACACTCCGATCGTAAAATATGAATAAAAGAACGACCCAAATCGCTTACAGGCACTTCAGGTTCTGAGATTGTAATTTTTTCCGCCTTCAATCCTATAGGGACAACTAGTGTGAATTCATCAAAGTGGCTCAAAGGTAGCTTTTACGTGTTCTTTTACCAGGAAACTGAAAGCTGTGGTTGTTTTGGTGTCGGCGAGAAGCGATATCGTTGAAACTAACATGCTTTCCTGTCAAACTCACGAGGGAATCAGTTTCATCGGAAAGAGAAATCGAACACGGAATTCTTAATCGAGACTTACTTTCTGAGAACAGAGCAATAAATAAATATTACTTATTTGTCCCTGGGAAAAATATATTAAGGACTTACCGAAGAAGCTAGCTATTTGTTTTTCATCAATCCAGAGAGAGAGTTTAGTCCGTGACCTCGAAATGGATGAAGGCAATATCACTATGATAAAGAACATGTGATAAAGTAGCATGGCTAGGGCACCAGCAACTTTGATTGTGGCTTTACACATCGTTCCACCCGGGAAAATAATTCACAAAACACGGTAACTTCTTCAAGAGTTTTAAAAATTTTATATCAATAAATAGCCTAGATATCATGATAGTTTTTCCTATCACAGAAGAATCTTCTTAGATCTTGTAATTCCTGGTAGGACAAGCACACTTAAGACACAAGTGTATGATGAGGCACGGGGTCTTCATGTAGTTTCTTTGGTTGACTGGCCTCTGTTGAAAATAAAACACCGAAGTCCCCCTCTTTGGATCTGATCACAAGTTTTGATACGAGTGTGACATAAGAACAATCTAGAGTTTCAATGACATCGTGGTCTATGTCGAACATGTTAGCATCTTCTAGCGTTGGTTTTTCCCTAACGGTGAAAATGGCTCTATTCAACCCTATCGGCAGACGGTAAGCGGATTCTGTGCTAAAATACCACCTCTCTTTCACGCTTAAACAATGCAGTACTTTTTGACCAAACCAATCGTCGTTTCTTTTAAATATCCCTCCTAGATCATGCTTCGTTTTTATTGTTTGCGATTAAAAATAATCTCGGCTTTCACAACCAATCGAAGGTGAGTATCAGATACTTTTGTTTCTTTCTATAAGAATTTTGAAAGGTGGAGAGAGGGTGAAAACTCTTAATTTTTTTTTTAAATCTTTGTTGTCAATCATAAACCATCGCTTCTAATGTTTTGCTCAATCAAACAATGATCTTTCACAATGAAAATATCCAATGAAGATTTAATGGTTCAGAGCTATGTAAAGAAAACTCCTCCCCAAAATGCGCCAAGGCGAGCGCATTTTTATTATCAAGTGACAGTAAACAGATTTTCAATATTTCTTGCTGAATCGAACACGCCGAAGATGCCCCGACGCTGGCACCAATATCATGACCACTTGCTGCTTCATGAATTATTTTCTTTGAATGTAAATCAGTTCGTATCACACGGCAGTCCACTTCATGAACAATGTTCCATACCTACAGGTGGTAGTCAAAAATAATCTACCAATTTTGTAAAGAATTATGATTTGCCTTCCTACACGTCCTGTTAACGGGGGCGGCGACGACTTCAATCTGTTGCTCTTACATTGAAATCAATTTATCAGGGGAAGGGGTTTATTATCCCTCCCTCCTACTTTTCTTTATCTACTGACCTTGCTCCATACAAATAAACCCCGCCAAAGAGATTTCCTCTGAATACGATATATGTCAATACTGACTAAGGGGGAGAAGACAACAAAAACGTGTATTTATCATTGCACTCCCACAAGTCTACCAGGAAATCAGTGAATCTATAAATCTCTGGAACCAAATTAACTAATTTGGTGATTTTAAAGAGAATCTGCTTTTTGCTCAATGTCATATATCCCACTCTATAGTGTACTTTTATGAAATTAAAACATTACGTAACTTTCGTATCCACATACAAAGAAATTCACTTGATATAACTTCTAAAATAACACCATAACACACCTTCTTTTTATTCATACAATAATATGGTCATTATCTTTAATACAGAACTTTTATTCTATAAGTAATAGTATTTTTCTTAGACTTAAAATTTTCTATAACAAGAGATGTTTTCATAATGAAATTTTCGTTGTAATTGTTGTTTGAAAGCATTTCGAAATTATTGCAATTATAGAAACGAGCATCAAGCAGTCCAGATGTTTTTGCCATTGTTTGGAACATGTATCATGAACCAACTTTTGCCTCATAAATTATATTACCTTTTAGTGTTTCAATAGTGGCAAATGCACTACCTATAGAGATTATAAATTTGTCAGTGACAGAGTGATTTCACGTCTGATAATCAAACGTTCTCAGGACTAATTTACAAGTGTATTTTTTTTTTTCAGGATTCGATATGAGTGGTGAGTTGGCATGTTTCTGAACGTCATGCTTTTATTTTCCAATGTGAGTAGTTGACCCAGCTTCATTTAAAAAAATCCAATTTACATTCCATTCGTAAAACTATATATTGCTGAAGACGCAATGTATGACAGACCTTACTATGAGAAAATAAAACCAATTCTCATATCAAATCTTTGTACATCATCTCTTGCAGTTTTCATTTTCTAACTCTAAAATTTTCGTCATATAATCTGCTGCCGAATGAGATACAAATCCGTTTGTTCTTTGAAATTCTTTCGATCCATCCTGTACCACTCTCATGTCTTCACCATTCAGCTTTTTGATTGTAAAAGCGATGCATACAAGGACGAGGGTACCTCTTTTCATGTCTGAAGTCGTAGGAGAGCTTCATTTGTTTGTTATTGTTGGTTTTAAATGGATTATATTTAAATCCTATTGACCTATTGTCAGAGTCAATATTGTTTTATGGCCGACGTACCGGGCCGCGGTACATAAATACATTTTAACACTCAGGTGCGAGATTTTCCAGCAAGATTTAAGGAGTATTCTGATTTTCTGAGCAGAGTGCTTGGTGATTTAAGAGGATTGTTAGAAATAGGGAAATTAAGATCGACATACGTTTTCTATTTTCTCTACCTAAGGAACATATGAGAAAATCGAATGAAAATCGGTTTTCATTTTCATGTATTTATTTTTTGTTTCAAGAAAAAAAAAAGTAAAATTGATTAGATTCATAGAAACTGTTCGCTCTTACCACTGTCGACAAAACTAAAACCTTGCAAAAGAAGGAACAACTATGCATTATTTATAGTTGATTTCAAGTCACTGACTTACTACAAATATTCAATAAAGTAAAAAATTAATCGTCGATTTTTTTTTTTATGTTCGTATACCTGTAGTTTCAGAAGTAGTGTTTTTGGTCTTTTAATTCTTATTATTCAAAAAATAATTTTGAAAATTAAAAGGCACCATTGAAATTAAAGAATTTAATTATGTCCTCAAAAGGTAACGGACAGTACAGTTTAGAGCACTAGCTGGGGGTATCTTTGAAAACAGTAGAAAGTATCCGGAAAATGTTAAACATGCTCACATGGAAGAAAAAGATACCTTCAAGCATAAAAGCCACAGGATCATAAGAATTTTTTTTTCTTAAAAAAAATGACATGTCTTATGGTTTGTTAAATTCCTTTCTTGATGATTGGACAGCCGAGTTAAAAAATAATTTATTATCATCCCCCATCAACTTGTCTCATAAAGTGTATTTTCACTTTGTTGATAATTAATTTTTGAAAACAACTTTGACAACTTCTGAACAACATAATAACCCCTTTTTGTCGACCTTCTTATACACGCTGATAGCAGGATAGCGCTATCACTTCATCAGGGAGGGATTAGAATTACCCCCTTTCCTCCATTTCCATGTCATAGCCGAACCGCTTCAGTGAAAATCACAATAAAGTCCATAAACCCGTTATCATTTGACAACAGTGCGAGAAAAGAAAGACGCTAACCTTTTCCACTGACCTACAAAACCAGGGGAATTCGGGTAGATTTGGGAGAATATTTAAGGGAAATATATATATAGTTGATTTACAATAGGAGGATACGTTTGGGCGGAATAGGAGGACAAAATTCCTTTTTTTTTCACACTGTGTCGTAACATGGAGAAAGAAAAAAAGTTTTGTACTTCAAGACTTCCAAAAATTGCATAGAAAAACATTATTTTGATATTAACATTTTTAACCGTCTTATTTAAAACCTATAATTTGGATGCCTGTATTCTTATTATTTATTCTATCTGAAAAGGAAATGTAATTATTAGCATTATAGTCTGTTTTTAGGACTTGCTGCCATTCTGTGATTATTATGAATCTGAAATAAAAAAAAAAAATCTTTATATATGAATTCCAGAAGGGTTTTTTTTTCTTCTACATACATGTATGACAGAAGACACCTTAAATTCTTAATTTTCATGAACTTCTCTTCAAATTAAGTATGAATTGACTATTTTGCCATCACCATTTGATTGGATGCTTATATATATATATATAATACTGTATGTGTACTTAAAAAAAGCGGACTTCATATTTTAACGGCTTTGGCGCGGACAACGATGCGCTGATTTATGAATAGCGCTAAGAAATTATTTACTAATACAATGCACGGCACGGACATGTGTAGCGCTAATTCATGATTACGCCAAAAACTCCATACCCCTGATTGCGCTAAATTTTGAATACACCAATTTATGTACACGTACAGTATTAAAAATGTATAGACATCATGAGGCATCATAATATTCAATTCAGAGATCATCTTTCCATTCAAAAACATACACAGTCAACTATGGAAGAATTTATGCAGGTTCAAGGACGAAAATAAAATACACGATGAATATCGATCCCAATAATCTAATCTTGGATTTTTAAACGCTTCATTTTTTTTCTGAATTTATGATGAGAAAATTTTGAATGAGATTCTTTTTTTACATTTTCAACAGTGAAATACTGTGATTTATTACACTTTCAACAGTGAAATACTGTGATTTATTAATTGAATAAAAGTGATATTCTCTCACAGTGTGAAAGGATACTAAAATGATATTCTCTCACAGTGTGAAAGATATCAAAGTAAGTAAAAAATAATTTCTGGCCTGTCATAAGACAGAGATAGTAACTAAGCATCTTGATAGAGCTAAAACTGCAAATTTCTTCCCAAATATCTTGCTAAAATCCATGCTATGTAATGTTTTCAATCGCACAACTGCTAAGCTATGACGTCTCAACCGCTCAACTATGACGTCAGGCCTATGACACTGTTAAGAAAAGACACAGGCAAAGGGAAAATCAAAGAAAATGTAATAAACAGAAAATTCAATGTTTTGTAGATGAATATGGAATTTATATCACGAGTGGGACAGGATTTTTTGATATTTTCACTCGTGCTTCGCACTCGTGAAAATATCAAAAAATCCTGTCCCACTCGTGATATAAATTCCATATTCATCTACAAAACATTGAATATCCTCCATTTATTTATTGAATAAAAGTGATATTCTCTCACAGTGTGAAAGGATACCAAAGTGATATTCCGTCACAATGTGAAAGGATATCAAAGTAAGTAAAAAAATATTTTTGGCCTGTCATAAGATAGAGTTTGTAACTAAACTGTCTTGATAGAGACTAAAACTGCTAATTTCTTCCCAAATATATTGCTAAAATCCATGTTAAAATGTTTTCAATGTCACAACTTCTAAGCCATATGACTCTCAACCGCTCAATTATGACGTCACAGCCCATGACACTGTGTTAAGACAGAGGCAAAGGGAAAATCAAAGAAAATGTAATAAACAGAAAATACAATGTTATCATTTGGATATGGAAATTATTTCACTCATGAGACAGGATTTTTTTTTTATATTTTCAATTGTGCTTCGCACTCGTGAAAATAGCATAATCAAATATGAAATAAATTCCATATCCAAATACAAAACATCGAATATCCTCTATTTATTCATCCTTTTTAGACTTAAAGTGGAAAATGCATAACTTAATTTTGCATAAAAATTTGACAGATTTGGAATATATCTCAAAAATCAGTGAGCATAAACTGTACAGCGCAATCACAAAGGTAGTTCAAAACCATAGCATGTAATTATCCTCATTTCTCATTAAGGACAGATGATGAAAAGAAATAAATGCCTGGGTTAGTATATATTTTTGGACCTATTTTGGTTGTAAATGATGCCAATGTTTAAAATATTAAGAAATTGTTAACTTTCTTTGATGTCCTTAATTACATCCAGTGGAATTGAGTGAAAATGTGATAATGTTTTGATGCCCTTGTATCAAATAAATTACATTTTAATTATCCTTTAATTAATCAGGAAGTTCGTGCACTTGAAGACTAAAACTGATCATCACTATTTAAGAAAGGGATAATGAAATCTACGTCAGAGCTACCTAAAAAAGCATTTAACATCTAGTTTTCAAGTGGTATGGCATACTTTCAAAATAAATGGGAGACGCTGTGTCTCTGATGAGGGATGACCATGAAAGACACGTGAAAAACAGATACCAAAAACCTACCAATGGGCCGGAAGCTGTCAAATTATTTTTTAAAAGATGGCGGGCATGTTGAATGTTGTACGGTAGCAATTATAGCTCTTTGGACTCTGGATAAAGACTTTAATATCGGCAGTTAAAATCTAAGTACTCAGTGCATATAGTGAGTTATAAGAAACATGGATAATTTGATAGCAAAGGGCATTTAACGTATGACGGGATTATTTTGGAAGGTGACGTTACAATCCATTTTTGACGTTAGCGACATTATATAAGCTGTACTTGTAGAATCTTTAAATAAAAGATGATGTTTTGTTTAATCTAAGTCATGTTTCTGAAAATAGCAAGTTCACGGAATATCAAGCACAGATATTTTTGCCAAAATGTGAAATGTAATAAATATATATGTCATCATCCTTGATTTTTTTGTCAAAGTCATCGTCTGTTTTTTCTCAACTGGCGTTAAAAAAGACAAAATCTTTGATGTGATCAACATTGGTATTGGGATTTAACAAATGCCCTTATAAAAACTGATGTGAAAATCAAAAGGACGGACGGATAAAACAATAGAAAGCATGAAATTCGATCTTGAGGGTAATATAAACATTTACATGTATTATATGGGATATTATATTATATCATGTAAGAAAGTCCAATTCCAGTGGTCGAGAGACGTTAGAAACATGCTATCCTCTGAGAACAGAAGCCATGTCCTTCAGGGTGACATTATCTAACAACGGGAAGCATAAGTTGACAACGTATGATATGAAAATTATCACATGCGTGAAATGCATGCACATAGGTTCACCGTTATAGAAACCTTATTTTTTGTTGCATGTATAATTTCATTGAATATAATAAAACAATATTGCAGGCACTGAAGGGTAACATTGAAAATTTTATCCCCCTCCAAAAAAAGATTGTCAACCTCATCTGCACCTCAGTTGAAAATGTTTTACTTGGAGGTGAAAATTTTCGATATACATGCAACATTTATATAATGACATAATTGAAAATTCGTCAATGTTTACGAAAGGCTAAATGTTAATTCTGTATTTCTACAGGAGTGCGCAACCGAGTACACAGCCCTCTTGAGAACCAAAGACAGTTTAACTGAAAAATGCAAACATCGATGTAGTAATAAAAGACCACATAAGAGGAAATAGAATATCATTAATGTGTGATTAAATACAGCGGTTTTTCTAATCGTCATGGTCAGTAAACAAATGATGTCCTTAGAGGGAAAAAGTCAACAGAATTCCGAAAGTCAACACTCCCACGAAAAGGGAGAGAGGATAATTACCGAGTTACTCAGAATTAAGTCATTCTGTTGACTTGTACTTAAATTTACACAAAACTTAAGATGTTATACGCATAAATTGTATTCATATACGTTCGTCGATCGCTGATTTTTAGGAAGTGAAATTTAAAATAATTATTGTGAATACCTTAGGATAAAAAAATACATGGGATTGCATAGGAGTATACAGGTGTATCTATATCGCATAGACAATAATTAAGAAAAATAAATTTTATATAAACATATAAGAAAAAAGCTTTTTTTTAAAAAAAAATAATGTAATCTAGAGTAATTACAAGTCATCATGATAACATAATGGAAAAGTAATCAGATGTAATCAATTACTCTAAAAAAAAATGACTGTAATAAGCTTGTAATCGAATCCAAAGTAATTGTTATTTTGATCGCCCCCATCCCTGCGAATGATATGTCTATTCGAAGCAAATAACGGGAAATAACTCTAATATGTTCTTTAAGCAGGTTCATTATTAAAAAGAGATTCGAGGAGTTATTGATCTTTTTCCCCTAGTTCTAGCTTGCAGATCTGTAGCTTTGCGGTCTGAAGCTACAGATCCACCCATCAAAAGTGCACACATTTTCTAAAAGCTGCCATTTCAGAATGTTACTAACCGTGTGTTTCTGATATATAGTCTCTAACTATTTCCACACCTAAACATTCCCCAAACTGTTGTAAATAACCCTAATGGGCCTGAAATTGAGACAATCGAAAATTTCGCCTTTTTACACCAGTCTGTAAGTTTAATATTTATATATCTGTTCTTTGTGTTTATAATTTTTTTTTACCAGATGTTTATATTTACCTTATTTATGAAACATTTATCATTTGAAATCGTATTGACGGAACTTTTTCGTCAATCGTGTACACATCTCTATATTTGTTCAGATTTCTATATAAGGAACGGAAGTATTTCTCCTTATGATTAATTCAATTAAAATTAGATTTGACTAATCAAAGCTTTACATGTTTTCTACCTGAAAAAAGTTAAAAGTCTTATTGAATATCAACTTACGAAACAATAGTGCGTCGAATTCTTTTGCCACCTTAAATGGAAGTATAAAAATGCGAAAGTTTCGATGGTTTAAATTCAGGTCCAGGAGGGCTATTAACAACAGTAGTTGGAAATGCTGTGTTGTAGAAGTAGTTATTGAATATGTTAGGAACACATAATTAGTAATATTTCGAGATGACAGCTTAAAAATGGGGAGAAATAAATTAAGAAACGTGCACAATTTTTTGTGCGCAATAAATATACATTTTTTTTTCTATGAATGGATCTGTAGCTTTCTGGTCGTTTATGGCATTTCCTTCCAGATCTGCAGCTACCCTAACTAGATGACATGTATTTTCTATATCACTAAATTTCCATTTTCTCAAATCAATGCATATGAAAAAGATGAAGATAATAAACAGTGATCAATCTCAAGAAACCTACAAACAATACAATTCTGTGTGCAGGGCATGAAACACTGACCCCCCCCCCCAAAAAAAAAATTCCAGAGGTTGGATCAGGTGCCTAGGAGGAGTAAGCATCCCCTGTCGACTAGTCACAACCGCCGTGAGCCCTGTTTTAATCAGGTATACGGAATATTCCGTAGTCAAATTTAGTATAAGAACAAAGGCCTAACAATTAGTATGAAATATATCAGTCAAATACAACCCATTGATAGATTGTATTGGCTAATTGTATTGTTATTACGACCATAAAATTACGAAATGCTCCATGTAACATCAACTTATTTGTTTAAATCATATTTAAATATGGATTGTACTTGAAGCATGCTTCTGAGCATCGAATAAGTTCGGAGACATAAACACCACATGCAGGTGATAGTGGAATATTATTGCATAAATAAGGGACGATGGAAAAGCTGAAATCATTTGGGTTGTCATATAGTTTAGTTGTTAGTTGTCCATTATTCATATATAGTCAGTAAGACATCCAAAAATGAGACATGTGGCAGTTTCTGTGATGTCTTTTATTTCGAGTTCACTGAGATATATCGAATCGACATATGAATGGAAGTAACTATTGTTAACTGCATGATAAAAAGTCGTCGATATATCTGAATGTCGAGTTGAAGACCGCAGCAAGTGTCTTCTTCCTCATGTCGAGTTGAAGACCGCAGCAAGTGTCTTCTTCCTCTTCTCATGATGAGGTATAAAGAAGTCATACGTTTTGATGTTACTGACTTTGAAAAAAAATTGTGATTTTTCAATTTTCTTAAAGTTCTTTGGAGTTTTTTTTTTGAGAATCCAAACTTAATTTAAACCACATCTCGAATATGCTGTATCTGAACTTTCTGCTTTTCAGCAATTAATAATTTTGTGAGGAGTGAAGATAGGGGCTTGGTAGAGCATTTGCTGGAGTAGGCAATGTATCTTTGTTTGTAAGGATTTTTATGAAGCTTAGAAATCCAGTATAGGTAGGTAAATCAAGCTCACTTTCGTTGACTGGAATGATTAAAGTATGAAATGTGATTTTGAGAGAATTTCATCCTTAGAAAGTGAACTGTGAGTATATGAGTTAAAGTTGGATTTCCAGATGTAGAATTAAAACCAAGTTCTTCTAAAATACAATTGTAATGATGCGTTTGCAAACAGAACGATATTGTTACAAGCCTTATCTGCGGGAACCATAACATTTTGTTCATGTAGTCTTTCTAATTTTATCACTTCCGCCTTGGTGAAAACGGAAGAATAGATGATTTGCATATTGTCTTTTTACTTTCTAACACGATTCTTTAATATATTTCTAAAACACTTAATCCATTCTGACAATATTTTCAGGTCTCCCCTTTCATATTTCGCCCAACGTCTGGCATAATCTTCGACATAATTTATATAATAGAAATGAAGTTCTTTCGCCAATTGAAAGATCGGGGCTCCCGTTTATTTAGGACCTTTTAAACTGATTGCTTTTAGAACATCATTTTCAACTATGTTTACATGTACATCACCAGGTGAGGTGTACAGGGGGATTATTGTTGAAAGAAGAAGAAGAGCAAGAATACTTAAAAGGATTTTTTCTAGATGTTCAAATTCTAGGCACTGTAAAGTTCGTTTATAATTGAAAAGTTTGGAAGCAATAGTAGGAGAATATCTGTAGGAAAATGCAGGATGTAGACTTAAACTTTAAATATGGTGAAATGTAAGAGTGAACGTTTGTTTGATTGAGAATGTTACTGATGTTCACAGCATCTATTACTTTGTTGACAAATTTATGTCTAAGGAACTTACTGGTCGAATCGAAATTATTATCTTCCGACACATGTGGAGGCCTAAAGAGTCTGTGCTGGGCAACATCCATAATCGCAAACGTTAGCTTGTACTCTGCATTTGAAGAATCCAAGTTTGGACTTGCTTTAGCTTCTTCAAAAAGTCCGTTAAAAATGTTAAGGAAAACAAGTAAAGTTTGGTGCAAACGTTAAGAATACCTAATTGTTTATTGACGTGAGGTAGATGTGAATCAAATGAGACATCACATATATTTGGTTCACTGTATGACTGATGTCCATGAGTCTATGTATATTGTTAAAAGTCTCATCACATTCACACTGGCACATCGTGAGCTTGATAGAAACCCTTCATTATTTATGTCGTCGTTGCAACCATACGCGGAAATGCAGTGCCTAGTTTCCTGATCCAGTATACGTCTCGTTGTCTACTGAATTGAGTACTTACAGTGGGACTATTAGTCGGATGGTATATTTTTTTCCAAAATTCTAACCCTCTTTGAAAAGATAAAGTGGTCAGCGAATTGAAATATTTCTAAGGATGTTGATGTTCCCCATTATTTCTTTCAAACTATGCCCCGACATTCTATTATTAAGTGAACCCATTGTTTCCCAAATATACTAAGTCAGTCCGCAAAAATTACATTCAATTCCATAGAAAAAGTTTTACAAGTCAAATTTACAAGATTACCTAAATTATTTGTTAAATTTTACCACTCATGACCAAACGACAGACTGCTCATGAAAGAAAAGTACGCCTATGTATTTGTTGTCTATATTAAACAAGATGTGTTTATAAAATACTGATGCCTCATCAGGTTTTTCAAAAGTAGGTCAAACTCCAAATCATGAGGTCAAAAATAGTGATGCCAAAAGAAAGGCCTTGTCACGAGGAATACACCTTTGAAGTCGTAACACAAAGCGTTTAGAAGTTATGGCCAAAGTTAATGTTTTTTCAAAAGTAGGTCAAACTACAAGGTCAAAGGTCAAAAATGGTAGTACCAAAGAAAGATCTTGTCAAAAGGAATACATGTGAAATATATAACCACTATCACTAACCGTTTAGAAGTTATGGCCAAGTTATCGTTTTCAGAAGTAGGTCAAACTCCAAGGCCCAAGGTTATGGGGTCAAAAATGGTCGTACCCTAAAAAGAGTTATAAATTTTGGTACTCAAAGGAAAGTCTTATCAATAGTCTGTCCTTGTACACATGTAATTTAATAAAAAAAAAATTGATATATACCCTAAATTTTTTTTCTACTTTCAATAAACCAGGATAGCAAATGATCATATCTGAGAAATATAAAGAAATGATACAACTATTTTCTTGCAGGGAGAAAGAGAAATCAACAGTTACTGTAGTAAAATCATTCATTTATGCTGGCCTAATCTTCATCTCTACACGTGCCATTGAGTACTGTTTCTGTTTCCATGGATACCACTCTATACCGGTACCTTCAAGTGTGGGATCCCCAGAGATTTCTCCCATAGTCTTGGGCCCATACGGTATTCCTTTTAGAAATACGCCATTCAGATTGGAGCTTAAATATAAATAAATATTTTTATACAAATATTTAATTTTATACACTTTTAATTATATTCCAAATAAATTTAATTTTAATATTTTGACAGTTTTCAACATCCAATTTTCTATTTCGTATGAGCAATTTAGTCCATTGTACCATAGCTTGTTTTCTGCAACTATGAAACTTCGACGAAGAAGTTGGGTTTGGGCAAAAAAAAGGTCGGGTTCGCATACCTATAGCAGGAATTGAACCACCATCCCGAATTGAGAAGCTTGGCACAGTTCATAAAGGAGCTGTCTCGATCTCGATCAGGAGTGCTAAATCTGTGATTATTGTGACGTAGAAGACTGGATTGTGGGTAGTTAAACGAATCCCCTACAATAATATTATCACATAATTGATTATTGCGTAATTAAACTCTATAGAAAACAAAATCTCATAAAATCCATGCTTTTTGTGATAAATTTCTTTCGTACGAAAATGGAAGGTAAATAATAAACCCTTAGGTTTATTTTCCTTTCATTTTCAAACCGGAAAGGTGTAAAAGTTTTAGATTAATCTTCGAGTCTTACTTATATTCACAAGAAATAATTTTCTTTGTAATTAATGTGTAAATAGATTTTTAATTCCACATTTATGTAATCTTAATTTAACCAAAAATAATAATCTCGTTTGTCAAATTAGTTGTGATGTTGTAAAATGTATTGAGATTTTTCTTCAATTTGTGACCTTATTATTATTGAAAAGTGTTTCCATTTTATAAACCTGCAAACATCCTCACAAGGGCATGGGGTCCTGTGACTACACGGCTTAAACGGCCCTAAGTAGAAACAGGACCCGTGATGCTGTGAGGATGATCTACAAAGTATATTCTTTGAAAGGTTCATTTTAATCAATTTACTATTTACATAGGATGTAGTTTGTATTTGAATGGAATAACTTAAATAATTTGACCATCCATTTTAGCCCCAGTCCCCAATACTTATACAGAAACACTTATGTTTATTTTCTAATTTAAATACCCGCAGTTCCTGTATATTTTCCAGCTGTGAGTGTATAATCCATGCTCTCTGGACCTACATAAAAATCCCTATATTCTGCATAGACGATGTCTCCTGTCCAATCCATGAGTTTGATGTTGATGACGTTATTTCCGGCAGCTGTTAATCTGTGTATTGCCTCGTTTCCGAGCCAGAATTCGGAAGTGAGATTTCCGAATCCCTCCCTATAATCTGTCCAGTTTCGATTAAAATTGACTGATCCGTCCTGACGTCGTTGTATGACCGTCCAGCGGCCTCCATCATGGTATAAATCACAGTACACTTGTTTTGCACTTCCTGAAAATTGTAGCGATTGAATATGAAATGTGACTATAACGAACAACAATATATTCAAAAGTCAAAAAAAAAAAAAAATACAAATTGAAAACAGAGCAAACACGGAATTCTGAAACCATCAGAGGTGGGATCGGGTGCTAGGAATAACTAAACATCCCTATCGACCAATTGATTTAAATAAAGAAAACAAAAACTTTGTTACAGTTCCACTTCAGGTGTTATTTGTGTTATCATCTACAATCTCTTGTTTTATGAATATATCGTTCCCAATGATCTTATTAGATATAATTTAAGGTCATTCATATCACCAGATGAAGATGTTCTAAAATTGGTTTTATGAAGAGGTACCTATATGGTGGGGGAAGCGTATTGCTGATACCCAGTGGTACAATTTCGATTCCAGATGTTAACACAAGTAAAATAACATTAAATGTTAGAGAAAATTAAAAATGATAGCATCAACTGTAATTGAGCTTTGCACTGACCTCCTAGCTCTATTTCGTACACACCGCTAGATGTCTCTCCTTTAGCAGCCAAATCAGCACAATCACGTTGCGTGGGTGGTGCTATAGAAAAAAAAACATATTTACAAGTCGACATCATACTATCTGACACGTCGAATTATAAATAATTGAAAAGATACCTTAATATGTCGACTTGTTCAGTTAATTAAAATTATAGTTTACTTGTCAGATAATTTCTGTATGACGACTTGTCAGAAATTAGGACGACTTGCCAGAAAGTATGTCGTCAGAAAAATATGTCGACTTGTCAGATAACTATGTCAATTTCTAGACTATTATGTTGACCTGTTTTTAAATTATTTTGTCGATTTGTTGGAAAATTATATTTACTTGTCAGATAATTATGCAGATTTGTCAGATTTTATTTTTGTTGGACACGTTTGTCGACTTGTCAGATGATATGATGAAAGGTACTTAGATGTCAATCAATGACATTAACTTGCTTTAAATACAAGACACTGAGTCTTTGTCATGCTTATCATTATCTGACAAATCGAAATAACAATCTGACAAGTTACATGTAATATCCATAAATAATATCTGATTTCTGACAAGTTGACATAAACACCTGACAAGTGGGTGGCAGAAATGTACCATTATATAAAGTAAATGATCATTCAGTTTTACCTCAACATGTTTCTTGAGCACTTAAATGAATGTTAAAGTATTCATTATTATTTTATTATTATTATTATTTTTTTTTTTTTTTTAAAAACATGTCTTAAAATCAAGTGAAATGTGTGAATAATTTAGTATTATAAAAATGCAAAGCAACGAATCAAAAAAAGGTTTGTGTTTATATACATGGTGAAAGTGATATTATTCACATTACGTCCTGGCCCTGGAAATGTAAAAATTAAAATCTCATTAGTCAAAGGAAAGCTTAGGGCCGTTTAATTACCAACAACATAATATCATAATGCTTTAAACATTGATGACCTTAGATAACCTGTACACGAAGTAACTGAAAAAATGATATTTTACACGAAAGTCAACAACTTTGTCTTCAATGTATATTTTATTGGTGAGTGATAGGGTTAAGGGAACGGTTGGGTGGCAGGTTTGTTTTGAGAACTTGAAAGAAACATACCTGGTGGTGTGCGAATGGCAGTTGTTGAAGATATCGCTGATGAAGGAGTAGGAGGAGTTTGTGTTGCCGTGGTTACTGTTGTGGATACAGTTGACATGGCAACTGCATTCTGCTGTAGTGCTGACACTTGTATTGATAGGTTTTGCACCATTGACATTAATTGCTGGTGTTGAAGCTTTAGAAATTCATTTTCCTTTTTGAGAGCGCTACAGCACGAAGTTGCATTTACAATGGAAGATTCCAGTATGGATATTCGTTCTTCATGTGCGTCCAGGTTTTGGAATAAGGACACTTGGCATTGTATAATATGTACCAAAATTGTTAGAAAGCACCAAATCACAACAAAGGTCGCCATTTTGGCATTACTGTTATGCGTGACCTTTGTTGATAAGAACATTTGATATAAGAACATGTAATATGCTAGCAATAATATCAGAGGGTGCGGTGATCTTTCTCTTTAATGTACAAGCACTTACGTAATGAAAAAAAAATGTTTCGTTGTGTTTTCATAAGAAAGGAAAATTAATAATTTGTAATAATGATAATAATTACGTATGCCAGTATGTGTAATGAGATTCTAACCATAAATCTTATGTATAGAAGATATAACATAATGTAGCAATTTATGATTTTTATTAAATCTTGTATTAAAATCAAATCTAGCTGAATGTCAAAAGACGAAGGAAACCTTTACTTAAGTTTTGTCTTCTTATCTCGGTAATTGTTAAGAAAAGTTCTTAAAGATGCCATCAATTTTTTTTTTCTATTTATGAATTACATTGAACTGTGGGTGTGACCATTCAATACCAAGAAAAGCACAAATGGCGAGCTTAGATAAAAGATAGATAGGAACATCATAAATCACTTAGCTAGGGATGGTGCGCTTGAGAATTTGGGATTTGAGAATCCAGCGGTAAACTATCGCCAGTTAAAATCGACTCCATCAGTGTAAGAGTCCGTTATAGCGACTATGGAATAAGGACGTAAAAAAGACCCTATAGAGGAATTGAACCAAACTCTGGCCAGGCTTCAAAACAAGGTACCATGTTGCAGAAAATGGAATTTGTTGTGGGACACCAAGGATTGCAGATCCTATACAAGTGCCCATTACAATTAGTGACAATTTTTATCTCTTCAATCGAGAACAAACCTGATGTAACAGTCACACAATGGCGCTATCCTGAAACAGGTCATTAAATGGAAAGGGTTACTTCTAAGAAGCCATCATTTAGCCATGAATATATGTCAAGAAAATTCAATTGATAAACATGTACTTTTTTGATTAACATCCAAATTGTGAAAAAGTCATTTTAAGTATAAAATACGTTTCTGAAACAACATTTATCATTTCTAACTGACCTGTTAAATCGTTAACAGACTTTGCAAAAGATGTATGATACATGCGTGGACAATAATTTATTTCTCATTCATCCAAAAACTAGTAGCAAAATTAGTAGTATACTTTTCAAAATGTGTTTCCTCTACATACAAAACTCCAGGAAGATTTAGAAAATTTGAAGTCACATAATTTTACCACAATCAATAACATCGAAACGTACGACATTTCAACACTGTATACAACCATCCCCAAAAATACATTAAAGCCCTAGATTATTGACATCATAGACAGCTGTTTTTCAATAAGAATGGAACTCGTGAATATACTTATCTTGTCATTGGTCAAATATTTTGTTTAAAAAATTATGATTTTACACACAAGTACTCCGAAGTTGACATTCAAGAGATGTTTGAATTTCTGATTGACAATATCTATGTAGTTTTTGGAGATCAAGTCTTCCGACAATCTGTCGAATTTCCAAGTGTACTTATTGCGCCCATTATTAGCAGACCTATTTTTTTAATTCTTATGAAACAGAATTATTTTTTAAAATCTTCTTCATGAAAAGAAGAAGTCTTTTGCTGTGGCCTTCAATTCAACATTTAAATACAGCGTATATCGACGACGTTTTATCAATTAACAATATTCATTTCATTCCTATGTTGATTCGATATACCCCTTTGTACTCAAAATAAAAGATATTACAGAGTTTGACACATCTGTTTCATATTTGGATATTTTAAAAGAAAAAGATCAGTGGTAACAATTCTTCATGATAAAAGTGATGACTTCAACTTTTCTATTGTCAACAATAGGTTGATGAAAAAAAGAATATCAACAGTCTCGTTTAAAGTGAACATCTTGCAAATTTTGTGGTCAGCAATTATCTATCGTTAAGTCGAATGTTGACTGGCGTTTTTTATACAAGTTGTAAAACATTATTTTCATACTGAATCGTTCATGGATTTTTCCTTTGGCCCGATCATGACAAGGAGCGCACGGCGGATGTGACGGGGTTTGACAGGAGATGTTTACCCCTCCATGACACCAGATCCCACCTCTTTGTTTTTAGAGGTCGGTATTTAGTCTGCTCCAAATCAAATCTGTATTTGTTTCAATAGATTTTTGAGCTTGGTTACTGTTCGTTAATTGTTTCTATATTTCATTCCAAAATTATATCAACAAATAAAAAATTAAAACATTTTCTAATTTGCGTTATCAATTTTAAAACAATTTTTCCAGTTAATTGCTTGATTATGTGAGAATTTCACATTCTTAAAAGAATAATTGTCGTTTAGGTATAAACCTATTATAATAGATGTAGTAAGAATTAGAATTGCCACGTCATATTTGGCGTATACAAAAATTTCCTCAGATTTTCCAGCACGATCTAAGATAGAAATACCAGGTATTTTGATAAGTTGTGGTCATTGCAGTTACTGTTTGTGCATGTGGTCTGAGATATTGTTTGTGTTTCAAACTAAATATCAGTCTTTGTAAAAATGCTGTATAATTAACAACGTATGTAGTTTTTAAGACCAGATATTGATTCCTTATCATATATTCAATTTTTTGCGATCACACATTTTTAGAAAATTGAATGAAGTGCAATCTCTTTACACCCGAGTAGATACATGTATTTCAAAAATCTTTTTTCCCATCTGTTTATCCTTCCTTCTTCATGAACTTAGCCTTGAAGTATCCTTAAATAGCATATGTCCACCTGGTATTTTCTATCATTCATTACTGAACTTTCTTTGGCAATGTGAAATTTAATTCTGTAAAACTCTTAAAGGATCATCACAATTTATGACATTTTAAAAATGAACAACATTGTACACAGTACTTAATATTTAATTTAAATATTTTTTATCAGTCGTCTTTTTAAGTAAGTGAGAGTAAATGTTTTAAAATCGGCGGATTTCTTAATCATCTCACTTGATTGATTATTCAAAAGCCGTCTTTTTAAATAAGAGAGAGTATGTATTTTAATTTCGGTAGATTTCTTAATCATCTTACTTGAAATGTTCAAATTATCCCTACATCTGCGTTTGTCTGACAAATGAAAGTTTAGCTATTTGAAACAAGCATTTAAAATAAATCTCGAAATTGAATAACAATTCTTTTTTTTCTCCATTTTTCCTCTCTATCTTGGATTTTGATCGCCACACATTTTAAAGATATCGTAGAATTTACTATTTATGTAAATGTTTCCCCGTTAAAATATTTAATAATACAAAGTAAATGCACGATTGTACATCTAAACTGAAGAAAAATAATCTCTCTCTCTCTCTCTCTCTCTCTCTCTCTCTCTCTCTCTCTCTCTCTCTTATATATATATATATATATATAATATATATATATATATATATATATATATATATATATATATATATATATATATATATATATATATATATATATATATATATATATATATATATATATATATATATATACTAGAATTAAATCCAAGATCAACAAACAAGTTCACATTTAATTATTACACTTAGCGCTTTTGCCGTGAGGCTCTTCAGAGTGTAACAAAGTTTATAAAAGCAATACAACTTGGTTGTTATGACGTCGTTATAACGTTATTTTCTTTATGGTGTCATTTCCATAGTCTGAACATAGTCTGAAGCATTAGTGCTTCCACCGAAACTTTATAAAATTATTACAAGGTTTTACAAGCAGAGCAAACACAGACCTCCAAAAACATTAGAGGTGGGATCAGGTGCCATGGAGGAGTGAGAATTCCCTGTCGAGCGGTCACACCCGCCGTGTGCTCCTTGTTATTATTGGAAAATAACGGAAAAACGGTGTGTAAATAATGGCCTAACAATTAGTATGAAAAACGTCTGTCAGCATTTGACTTAATGAAAGATTGTATTTGCTGACAAGGTCATTGTATCGACCATAGAATGTACGAAATGATTACTTTAAACAAGACTGCTGATATTTTTGTTTCATCAACTTGTTTGTCAATAACTTACCTCATTTTAGTAATTGTTCATACGTAGAGCATGCTCTGGCGTATCGAAACAACTGAGAGATATAAACCCCGTATGCAGGTGATAAGGGTATATTGCTGCATAAATAAAGGAAGTTGACTATTGAAAAGTTAAAGTTATCACGTTTATCATAAAGCTTTGTTGTTAGATTACCATTAACGTCTTTTTCTAATAAAGTATCCAAATATGAAACAGATGTGTCAGACTCTGTGATATCTTTTATCTGAAGCTCACCGGGATATATCGTGTCGACATAACAATGGAAATAACCATTGTTAATTGACAATACGTCGTCGATATATCTAAATGTCGAGTTGAAGGCCACAGCAAGTGTTTTCTTCTTTTCACGTAAAAGATTTTGAACAAATTCTGCTTCATATGAAAACAAAAATAGGTCTGCTAATAACGGGCCGCAATTGGTACCCATGGAAATTCCAATAGATTTTTGGAAGACCTGGACCTAAGATCATGAAACAGACTAAGACTTACGTCAAAGTTTCAATCGCCTGTAAAATGTTTATTTATTGTTGAATTAATCGCTAATTTTGCAGATGACAACACTTTTGTAAAGTAATATAGAACAATATTTTAAATTTTGTGATTGTTTGACTTCTACAACATTTTATCACAAAATAAAAATTTGACTTAACCTTAAGACTTTTCATGATCCCGAGGCCTGGTCTCCAAAAACCACATAGATATTGTCAATCAGAAACTCGAACATCTTTTTATTGTCAACCTTAGAGTACTTGTGTGTACAATCAGATCTAATTTTACAGAACCTAATTGGAAAACTCAGGTTTTTATGCATTTTGAGATTGAATGAAAAAGGTGATGTTCTTGGCACCGTAGGGTAGACTATGCTGTTTTTTATGGTTGTTTAACGTTAAGTAAGCCTTAAAATAAATTTGAATGCATTATCATCTGTACATATACAAATGTTTTGAAAAAGAAGTCAATGAAAATCCATGATGTTAAAATGTGAATTTTCACATTTTGTTTCCATGGTATCACTGCATATAGACTATATTCCCCTCGGACATTTAAATATAAAACAGGTTTCAGCAATGATTTTAATTAAACTTATTATTTTCAAAACTGAACATTTTTCCAACTTTGAAACTCATTTCTATGGTAGCCATTTATTCATTATATTACAGATATCCCGAAGTCGTCATGTTATATAACGTGTGGAGGAAATCGATGATCATGTGTGTCATGCCTCTTTTATGAAAATATTCTTACAGAGAATAGCTTTTAATATGCAATTTTTTCTATATATTTTCATAAATTTCTGTCAAATTCTTAACTAATATAAATGCAACTTAAAATAATTGTGGTCTTGTTTTATTTCCCGTTTTATAATTACTAATAAATTCCTTTTTCACAACTATCACACATAAAACAAAAATGCGCAGTGATTTCTCAAGTTGCACTTGAATTAACTGTTGAAGCGTGATTATCCAGCTGTTAAATATGCACCGTCCCACTCAATATGTTTACGTCAACAAAATGCATTAATCAGTCATGCATATAACTTTTTTTAAAATTAAAGAGGATATAATTTCATTTCTGTTCAATGTGTGAAATTGATGAATTCTCTTAGTGTGCGAAATATGTAAGAACTCTGCAATTTAAATCTTTTGATTTGTCTGGAAAAGTTTGGAAGGAGGAAAGTATGAATGTGCTGACAAAGTGCAGGTAAAGTTGATTTAATATGTATTTTAAACATGGCAGATACTAAAGTGCGTAAGAACTTTAAGGAAAATTTAGTTTGAGAAACGAATAAAAACCCAAAAATAAATCATAAATTAATAACTCTTGCTATTTACATATAAAATGATATTTAATGACACCGATCTTCTTGCTCGAGAGTTATTTTTTTCTCAAATCATGCATTTGTAGATTGTTTATGAACACGTTTCTTGTATATGTCCCTTATGTACATGTAATACATTTCAAATGTCAAACAACCACTTGACGTTATATTTTGTTGTATGTCACTTATAATTGTGAACTTTTGTTTAAATCCCGTTCTAAATCTTTTTGTACATCATATTTAGAAGATACCTAGACAAAATAATCAACTAATCCTATTTTCAAGATATGTTTATTGCCTGAGGCGGTTCCTCAAACGTTCAATCAATTGTTAATTTTCTGTTACCAAGGTGCAGTTTATTTTCGTCGTACAACCTTGTGATATTAGTTTTTTTTTTTTCAAAAATACACTCTGTATTCCAATTGCAATATGAATCTTTAATCACACTTTAATTTCTCTCTCTCTCTCTCTCTCTCAGATGTCAAGTTTTGGGCATTATTTTTTAAGAAATATTTAATGAATATAATTACACAATTATCTTTTATGGATAGAACACATGAGGTTGAAAGTAGAATATAGATTTGAGGAAATATTTTTGTAAGAGGTTGAATTAATAAGTTCAGTCAATACAAGTTAAGAAATAATATTCAAATAAAGTTAACATTTTTTTTATTAATCAGAGATATATGACTACCTTCTGATCAAAACAATAACAAAATATACTAGTTAACTGTACATGTACGTAAAGTTTATCCACAATTACATACGGAGTTTTTAAAAGTTCATTTATGTCGCTCATACCAATATTAGTGGTACATGAGGTAGTATGTAAGTCGTCATAGTTACGGAAAAAATGATAAATATATGTATGATACAATAGCGTAAATGAGAGGCATAAACATATGTACAAAGTATAGCAAAAAACATACAGTGAGAAAAGAAAAGAATGGGATGATGACATATTATGGAGGACATACGGTGACAATATTTATTTTAATTTGTACACAAATGCCAAAATATTTCTTCTATAAAACAGTAATCTATTGAATTTATATGATATCTAAAGCATTCATAATTATGTGTTTCTACATATGTTAATCTCTATTCCAGCTTCGTTTCATAAGAGACATATGGGTAAAAGGCTTACGTGAACCAACCTGGCCCTGCTTTTCCTCAAGAAAGATTTCAAAAATATTTTTTTTTCCTTAAAGGCAGAGATTTTATCCCGTTTGGTAAATTCCAGGTGAGGGAGGGGCTTATTTTGTACAGGTGTGAATGCCTTGAGGGCTAGCAGTCTACCTGTGGTCGTTTGTCTCCTAATCCCTATACACAGGAAGTGATTTAATACATAGCAGAGTACCCAAAAAGTCGAACTTTACCTGTGTTGGGATTTTGAGATGATTTTGAATTAGAAATAAAAAGTTGTAAATAAAGTTTAATCACAATAATTTTTATTAATTTCAATTGAATGTGGGTCAAAGCATCCCCACCCATTAAAAAAAATATTATTCAAAGTATTTGTTGAGCTTTGACAAAAAATTATACCAAATTATATATATATATTATCATAAAGAATATCAGAATTATTTCAAATACTAAAGGTATTGTATATACATCATCCAGTTAAAAAATCCATGTAATCATGGTAATACATCTTCCCTATTATTTATACCATGTGTGGTAAATATCAAAGGATCAAAAGTTAATTTGAGGGTCACCACGAGTACCAAACAATGTGTACAGGGTATACACAGGGACTGGTAAATAAATGTCAATCAAGTTCTAGCACCCAGTGATGTACCTTAATGCACTTGATTGACAGGGGTACACAGACCAGGTATTTTGAAGGCAGTGCTTAAAATCTCTGCCTTTAATTTTCAATGTAATTTTTTTTCATCATTTATTCATTTGTTACTCCACCCCAGCTTCAATACTTCATGACTCAATCGAACTTGAATCCAGACAACATGGATATGCTTCAGTATCAATATGACTTACTGGCTTTGTGGTTTTTCAGAAAAAAAGTTTTTTTTTATTTTCCTGCACATTTGCAAATATGTTAGTAGTTTTCCCCGGTTTTGGCCCTACAATAACCAACGAGGGTCAATATTTGAAATAGAAATCTTGAAATCAAACATTTGGAATGTTTGCAAATTAATATGATGTATGGTAGTCCATCAACTCTTGAAAATATTTTCTTTAAGTTCCAGTTCTATTCTCAAGTTAAATTGTGCCCCCCCCCCTTATTTGCCACACTTTAGTATCCTAGAGGTCATGGTTCAAACGCTTGAATATGCCCTACATGAGGATGGTTGCATGCTTTTAAGAGTATTCACGGCTTTACTATTTTCTTGGAGGATTTTTTTTGTTGATTTGTTTTCTATAAACTTCCATGTAAATTTTTATACCTTTCAGGAGCCTTATCCTAACCCCAGTACGATGATTCGAACTGAAATGAACAATACCTGAAGATGTTTGCATATTAATATTAATCTTTGTGTTGTTGATTGAGACAATTTAGATTTAGTTTAATATATTTCTATGTAAATATTTGACTCATATTGTGGTCCCATCTTATCCTTAGGGCAAGTAATTTGATCAAATCTGAGTTTGCACTTCCTAAGGATACCTGCATATTAATATAACTAATCAAAGCACCGCTATTTCTGAGAAGAAGATTTTTAAAAGATCTTTTCCTATTTATTCCAATGTATAACTTTGAATCCCCATTTTGATCATTTTGCCCCAACTCCATCTTTCTCTCTCTCTCTCCCCAAATAATTTAAAGAATTTAAATATATACTAAATGTCAGGAATATGACATATGCTCAGTAGTTCTTGAGAAGAAAATTGAGTTCTTGCTTACTCCCGAAATAAGAAAATATATATATCAACCAGGAGCTAGCTGGTGCCTACATTTTGAAGGTTACGTTTAGTCCTAATCATAACACTTAATTTATGAAGTGACGTATGTTTACTTTTTTCTGTTTTCAGGAGGATCAACATATAGTGTCGAATGAGCGTTTTTAAAAATTCTGATTAACAATAAAAGTTGCTCAACTATTATTTGTATATAACTTCAGGATACTCCATTTTTCAAATGTTTTGCATAACTTAACATAATGTGTTCAATGCGACACGTATAATATGTTCTTTAACAGTTTCAAAAACGTATCCTCTCCTACTTGATTTATTTATTCATTTATTTAATTATTTATTTATTTATTTATTTATTTATTTGGAAAGAATGTGGAAATCTATTTATCTATTTTATATTTTGATTTTTTATATAAATCTTTATCTGCATTTTAAACCATCTTATACGTTTAAACTTACCAAATTGCAGAATAGTACCATCATGTGGAGGTCTTCTTTTATTGCCGGTAGTTCTCTATCTTATCATGGTTCTCCTTTTCCGGGATTCTAGAAATACTGTGATTCTTCAAGAACAATCATGTGACATTGAAATGTTATCAGTATTGAAAGAAAGTGAAATGGCTCTTTATCAAAAGTGTTACAGAGGTAGGTAAATGGGTCATCTTTTGATATTTGAAACCATTTGTGACGGTACATATTGTCGTTTTGTACATAATGTCGTCGGCGACAATATGTACCTACCCTCACTGCACATATTGTCGTCCATCGGTACATATTGTCGCGTGCTGAAAAGTTAAACATGTACATATTGTCGCTGGCGACATTATGTGCCTCACCCTCACTGTACATATTGTCGCCCAACAGAAATTGTTGCCTAAAGATTTGTTTTGTTGTTTTTTGGTAGTTTTGTGAATATAATTTTTGTACTAATCACACTGACGTGTGCTATTTCATGCAGCGTGGCTGTGACGGTACATTTTGTCGTCCTGTTCATATTGTCGCCGGCGACAATATGTACCAACCCTCACTGCACATATTGTCGTCCATTAGAACATGTCGCATGGCAATGCACGGCAATGCTCCACATAAATATGGCCAGAGCAACCGAAAACTTCAAAAATGGTCATATACACTTAATTTGATCGTCGAAATATGGCTGAAATATTGCCGACTCGGCGTTAAACAATAATAATACATTCATCAATCAATCCATATAAATACGACTAATCATTGCTAAGCTTTTTTTTTAGAAGATATTTTTTAAAGAATTTTCCCATATATTCCTATGCAAAACTTTGATCGCCCATTATGGCCCCACCCTAGACCCGGGGGTCATGATTTGACTTGAATCTTCGCTTTATACTTGTACATAAATTGGCGTATTCAAAATTTAGCGCAATCACTGGGCATGGAGTTGTTGGCGTAATCATGAATTAGTGCTACACATGTCAGTGCCGTGTATTGTATTTATAAATGATTTCTTAGTGGTATTCATGAATTAGCTCATCCATGTCTGCGCCAAAGCCGCGAACATACAAAGCCCGCTTTTTGTCCCCCGCTTTCACTGAAAGTGGGGGATATTATTTTCCCCCGCTTTCACTGAAAGTGGGGATATAAATTTGGGTCGGTTTGTCCGTCCGTCCGGCTGTATTTCTGTCTGTCTGTAACACTTTCGTTTCCGCGCGATATCTCACGAATTTTTTGAGCTTTTGCGATGAAATTTTACATAACAACTCCCTGTGCCCTAAGGAAGACCCCTATTGATTTTGAGGTCAAAAGGTCAGAGTTCAAGGTCGTAAATTTATACATTCTGTCTGCGTGTAACACTTTTGTTTCCGGGCGATATCTCAAGAAGCTTTTTAGCTTTTGCAATGAAATTTTATACAATAACTCCCTAGGGCCTCTCTCACCCCTCTCAAAGTGTGTAATGTATTAAAAGTCGCTTGGTACTATTTTTAGCACAGTGGCATGTGGAGAGTTATTACGTATAATACAGGTTGTCGGCGGATTTTATATTCTAATTACATCTATTAGAACTGTTTAGTAAAGGCTAAATTAGACAACATTTATTGTGTAAAATTTTGACAATATCAATCATGTGAATTTAAACATTATATGTGACTTAATGTTTGCATTTAATTCGATATATAATAAAGTGCCTCCGTGGTCTAGTGGTATGTTGCTCGCTTAGCAATCGAGAGGCCCGGGTTCAATCCCCGGACGATGCTCCTTTTTTTAATGTTTTTTTTTTTTTTTTTTTTTTTTTTTTTTTTTTTTTTTTTTTTTTTTTGATTTACTAAATGATACTATTCAACATGTGAAATGAAAAAGTTATGATGTCTGGCGTGTATAAACTCATAAAATCATTATTACAGTGTGATAAATATTCTGTAAATAGTATATTAAAAAGAATCTTCTATACACATATTAAAGAATAAGCGATCAAATCTTTATATCCATATTGGCTTTTTTTAATTTGCTACAATATACATGTATACATTTAATAATTCTACAAATACAGGGGGGCAGTGTGACCCCCCCCCCCCCCCGAACTGCGCATGCTCTTCTTTTTTCCCTAAGCGGGGGACACAAATTATCTGAATTAGCTTGTTTAAGTACACTTACAGTAAGTATCATCTCTTCTGACCCAGTACCTCTTGAAAAAAAAATTGACAGATTTTTTTCTAAATATTCTATGAAAAACTTTGATCACCTATTGTAACCACACCCTTCCCCCAAGGGACATGATCTGAAAAAAAAAAAAAAACTTTATCTACACTTCATAATGAAGCTTTCACATAAGTTTCAACTTTTCTGACACAATGGTTCATGAGAAGATTTTCAAAAATATGTCACTAAATGTTCACTAATTCTTAACTACTTTGCTCGAAAGAGGGCATAACCCTTCATTTGAACAAACTTGAATCCTCTTTATCCATGGATGCTATGTGGCAAGTTTGCTTGAAATTGTCCCAGAAGTTCTTGAGAAGAAGCTGAAATTATGAAAAGTTTTCAGACAGAGGAACCGTCAGACAAAATGTAATCAGAAAAGTTCACTTGAACTTCCAGTTCAGCTGATCTAAAAATGTCAACCCCAACACCAATTATATCGGCACATGATTGTACATAAAATAAACGCAAAAAATAATTTCCAAATAATCATTACTACTGAACAAAAAAAAACTAATACATGTATTCTATCTCCATGTATATATTACAAGAAAAAAGAATAGGCTGATTTTTCAGATATTTACTACGGTAAATAATACGGTGAATAATTACGGTATCTTGACATATCATAGTGATGTACATCAATCCTCGACACAATTATTTGACCAAAAAGTTTTCTCCCTACAGTGTTACTAGTAAAGGTGTCTGTCTCCTCTGTGTGTGTGTGTGTGTGTGTGTGTGTGTGTGTGTGTGTATTGTCAAACTCTCTTTCCTTTCTCAAGTAAATATTCCTCAAAACAACATATCGACGACAATATATGCCGACCTTGACTGTACATATTGTCGCCGACGACAATATGTGCTGGTGCTTGACTGTACATTTTGTAGTCCATTATGCAGGAGGAAAAGAAGGCCCGTCTCGGTACATATTGTCGCCGGCGACAATATGTACCGATGAACGACAATATGTGCAGTCAGGGTAGGTACATATTGTCGCCGACGACAATATGTACAAAACAACAATATGTACCGTCACACCATTTTCTACGCAAGAACGTAATGACATGAAGATTTGAAAATCTTGAAAAATATGTGATGTTGAAATAAATGATACCCAAGGAATCCAATACTAGTATTAAAAAATTAAAAATTGAAAATATGAAACTCTTTTTTAGAAAAATCTTTCACGTTTGTTGTTGAAGGCATAAAATATTCTATGTGATTGCTTTTTCAATTCCATTTAGATATCCAAGCCATAGGTGGAGGCGACTGGACATTTAAATCAACTCGACAGTGCCTAGATATAAATTCTGAATTCTACATACGTTCAATAGATGGTAGAAAACAGCTTATTCCAACGTGTAACAGCAATAATGTATCTATTAACGCCGTGACAAATTTCAACCAATCGCTTCCGGTGTATGAATTTCCAAACAGATGCATTAACTTAATCATTGACAAATTTTGTTCTGGTGGGGGAGTTGTACCGAATATATTACACTACATTTGGTTTGGAATACAAAATTTTGAGCTTATTCATTTCGTTAGTTTCTATAGTGCTTATAAAAAGCAGAAGCCATGTTTAATTTTACTCTTTTCTGATTTTTTACCATTTGGTGACTTGTGGGATCTTTTACTCACTGTTATTCCCAATATAATTCATATTAGAGTTTCACCTCCATTATATATCTCAGGAAGACGTATTTCATGGGTGCAGCATAAATCAGACATAGTTAGACTTCATATTTTGAAAGGTAAGACCACAAGCATCATACATGTATAGATATAACTTATTAAATTGAAAATTATCATTATTTATTTAAAGCAAGATTTCAAGATTTCATAATCCAGACACGCACGACGCAAAAACTTTCCATTTTCTATCCGACTTGAGAGAAAAAAATATAAAATGCAAGGAGATGTACAAATTAGACAGGCAATTCAGGATAGTAAAAAAAATACATTTGAACTACCCTTTAAAAAATCAAGGCAATTAAATTTTGGATCCGACATGGATCCGAAGACTAATTAACTCAGATACAAAATGGCTAAAACTTCTTGAATCAGAATTAGGAATAAAAGTTGAATCTTTATGGGTAAGAGGTTTAGACTTTACTGTTAATATGTGTAATAAAATAAGTAACAAGTTTTGGAAAGAGGTTTTACTTAATTGGGTAAAGATCATTGACTCTGGTCAAAATAATATGCAAATTCTTCATGAACATATATGGTTTAATTCAAGAATTAAAATGAACAACTCATCCATATTTTTGAAAAGTTATTTTGATGCAGGCTTTGTTTTTGTAAGAGATCTGTTTGACTCTGAAGGAAAATTTGTAAGCCTTGAGTACCTCACAAATCTTAATGTAAAAACAAATTTTGTAGAATATGCAGGTTTAAAAGTAGCTGTTTTAAAAACATTGAAAAGTATTGATATTGAAAAAAGAGAAACTGGACCTTTTATCCCTAATTC
This sequence comes from Saccostrea echinata, assembly GCF_033153115.1. Taxonomy (NCBI): domain Eukaryota; kingdom Metazoa; phylum Mollusca; class Bivalvia; order Ostreida; family Ostreidae; genus Saccostrea; species Saccostrea echinata. The sequence goes on from NW_026889778.1 coordinate 37,456,735, forward strand.
ACTTTATATTTTTTATAAAAGTACAAAAGGCTGTAAAGACATGTATAGTTTACTCATTAAGAAGAAAAAGGAAGCAATTAAGGCACTAGAAAAATCGGAAAATAATGGAATATTTTTTGGCGATATAGACTGGAACAAAATATTTGAACTTCCTTTTAAAGTAACAAAAGAAGCAAAATTTCAGTGGATGCAATTACAAATTCTGCATAGGATTATTGCAACAAATAAATACCTTTACAATCTCAAACTAATTGATTCACCTGTATGTTCCTTTTGTAAACAAGATGTCGAAACTATTGAACACTTATTTTTTGAGTGTTTCTGCGTTAAAAAAAATATGGTGTCACATTGAGGAATGGTTTATAAATAAGTTTCATTTTACCATTAATTTTGATAGAAAGGATATACTTTTTGGCAAATTCAACAACAAAAACATGTTTAGACTACACAACATATTACTACTTACTGTTAAGCAATTTATTTTTGCTAGTAGGTTTAAAAATGTGCCTAAACTAAGCATCTCAATGCTAGAAAAAAATATTGTGGATAGAATATTAGTTGAAAAAGTTATACTTTTAAGAAACTGTAAATTTTCAGAATATGAAAAATATTGGAAAACTATTTGTGATATGATATAATGTATTTATTTTTCTCAAGTTTATATACAAATGTACAAGTATGTTAAAATACTTAATACTGTTCCCCCCACCTCACTTTTTTGCACCCTTTCACCCCCTTTTTCCTTTCTTTAATTTTACCTCAGTATATAAAGCTTTCACAGCGAATATTCATTAAAATGTACAATATGTCATATACAAATTTAATGTGATTTTGAAATGCAACATATATTTACTACAAAGAAATTATATTTAATATGAAGTAGCAGGCAGTAGAAATGAAAGTATGTATTGAATGTTAACTAATATATTGTATAGTCTGTATATGTGAAAGCACAAATAAAATCTATAAATTAAAAAAAAAATTTTGTTTTAAAATTGCAATGTACATCTAATTTTGTCTTGTATTTAATCATTTTTTAAAAACTTTACCTAAAGATTCAAGTTTTTTATCTGCAATTTTTTCTTAGTTATGCTTAAAGTAGATTATGATATTCCTATAAAGGTTAAACCTTTACTCTTTAAGTTTAATCCTTTTCTGTGAAATATTTCAGGAATAAAGAAGTTGTATCGATATACTGATAACATATTATTATACAATATTTTAGAGTATGGTGGCATATATTGTGATACAGATCAAATAATCCTACGATCACTAAATGTCTTCAGAAACAATGAATGTACAATGGGCAATGCGCATGATGGTTCCCTTGGAAGTGCATTAATTCTGGCAGCAAAGAACTCCCAATTTATTAATAAATGGATCGAAAGTTACATATCTTATGATCCAACGAAGTGGGGAGACAACTCGGTGACTATGGCCATGAAGCTCGCCAAAGAGAATAAGGATTTAATTGAAGTGCAAGATCATCATTGCGTTTTCTTTCCACACGCAATGATTTTGTATAACCAGAATTACAAATGGTCTCACAGTTACGGGTTACACGTCTATAAACTTGGTCATATAGAAGAATTAAAAAGGCTGAATTTCACAAATATACGACGCCTAAACAGTACAATAGGTGCTGTGATTCGGTACATTTTGTACGGAAACAAAGAGATGTGTGAATAAATACCAAAGGTGTTATATATGTTTTTGTAGAAAGATACGAATGTGAAAGACACAATACATGTAGAATTTCGTAATTTCTTAAGGTTACGATAAATGTAAATGAGTTTAGACAGCCTCTTGGAGTCAGATCTATTATGACGTCATAATTTTTTACCGTACTTTATAGGTATTATTAAATTATGTAGAAAGTGAAGCATTTTCACGACTTTCAATTTGAAATCATACTAAATGTAATCTGGATACCTATATTCAATCTAATTTATCTTATAAAAAAGAAGTCAAGAACAAATACCGTTCTCTGGGAAACAGTATGTAACCAGGATACTTTTGATTTGTGTGATATGAAATTTATAGATTTTTTTTTTAATTGTAAAAAGACAGTTCATCATTTTGTTGTCTTTACCGAAAATTTATGCTGCGGTACATCATATGATTTAAACCAGATATGAGAATTTAGCATCATAAACATTTATTTTTAAACATAAACATTTAAACCTTAAAGTCCAAATATTCATGCTGAAATGGGGAATCAAATTTATGAAAATAAAACTGAAAAAAACTTATTTTTAAAGAAAAATACTTTATGTGCATGCATTGTCGCTGTAAATCTTTTTTTTTACTTTTACATTAAGGGTTATTCTTACATTAATGATTGCATAAGGTGCACTAATTCAGCCTTTGGTTAAGATGAGCTACGAAAATAAATACGAATAAAAGTGTCACCTCTTACATATAACAGCATACTTTAGTGTTCCTTTGAAGGTAAATTGAATGTGGTTAAGTTTTTGAGATACAATGTACAAAATAGCTTCTTGAAATAAGTGTACTTCTTTTTAAAATTTACATCTTGACCTAACAAAATGAGTGACAACAGATGCTTTTTGAGCTGTACACGTTAATCGTGAGAGATACTTGAAGTACAATGTAAGGAGACGTGTGGGAAGCTCGAGACTCTCACACTTATCATTAGGTTCAAATATGGCCCCTGAAATAAACTTTGCTGTTTATAAGTATTTATCATATGTTAGCAACAAATGATTTAATTCCTCATTCCGTACATATTGATAAAATACATGTGCATTGTGTTCAGCAATATAAATATCATCGCATTAAGCTCTGTAACTCAGGATCTTTTACCTTTGCTAAAAAAGAATTATATATAAAAAGGCTTTAAAATCATGCTCAAAATTAAAAAGGAAGTTATGTCTAATTGCCATAATGTCAGTATTAACCTTCATTTATTTGATCATATAATCGTTCCTATTCTTGTATATGTTGTGAAATTGGTGGGATGAGACTGGGGGTGGGTGGGTCGGTGGGGGGCCTAACCGTTTGGTTTCCAAAGTTACGAATAGAGATATTACCATGGACATAACGTTTAACAAATTGTAATGCGAAACACTGCACATTAAATACTGCAAGGCTATTCCTGGTGTGCATAGAAAATTTACAAATTTTGCAGTTCTCTCTGAAGTTGGACGATTTTCCATTGTATTATTAAATTATTCAAGCCATGATAAAATATCGATTTCGACTTGTAACAATGCATCCATTTTTCATCTTACTCAGGAAAGGATATCCGGTGTTGAAGAGCATTTTCCTTCAACATAAACCATCATGGTTTGCATCCATCCAAACAATGTTGACTCAGTTATCCGAATTCAAAAACATTGACACATTAAAACAAAGTCCCAATTCATTTAAAAAGAAGTCATCAAGTATTATAAAACATTATTTATAAACCTATGGCATAAAGAAAATGAGCAGCAAAATAATTGCAATCTAAGAACTTATGTTATAACTTTGAAAGAGAGCACTATTTCACAATTGTTAATAATTTTGATCATAGGAAAGCTGTATCTAAGCTCCAAATTCCTGTATATCAACTAAATATTGAAAAGGGAAAATATATACAGGCCTTCCACCTGAATTAAGAGTATACTCTCAATTTAATTTGATATAAAAACCATTTCAAAAATTGATTCAAATTTCTCTTTTTTGACACCTACTGAGAAACTAGAATGGATTTAAAAATTATAAAGTATGGAAGTTCTTTCTTTGTTTGAAAAAAAAAAATATTTTTGAAAACAGTAAAAGAACTATAAATACATTTATTAACATATATATGCATGTTTTTTGAAATTTATTTCTGAGATACAAAAGAACATTCAAATGTATAAATAGATATACTTGTATTAATATTTACCATTACATGTATGTATTATCATAAGATCAAGGCCACTAGACACAATGTAGCTTACTTATATAATTAAACACAAATATGCATTATTATTGTCTTCTGTGGTGATAAAGTTTAAATTGTACTTTTATGTGTTACAAACTCTTCCTGGGACCTTGACTAGTCAATAAAATACATTTGTATAGATCTTGTGCTTTTAGAGTGTATTGTACATTTTAGATACAGTATTAAACTATAAGAAACAAAAGAGGATATTCTATCCTTCTCCTAAAGGATATGTATCTTCCACTATCATTTTCAAATGGTTAAGTGAAAATTTGGGACCTGATTTTTCAAAATCACTTACTTTTTTCAAGAAAAAAATTTTTAATGCGTTTTTTACTTTACTTTTTATTTATTACAGATGTGTATGTCATTCAATAAAAAAACAAGATGTGTTTGTGAAACACTGTTATATGTGGCAGCTCATGGCCAAGGCTAAAGTTTTTCAAAAGTATGTCAAACTTCAAAGTCAACACAATTTCCACAGGAAACGAAGTAAGGCGCCAGTTCCGGTGGTCCATCTCCAAATATTTACATCAATTGAATATTTACTTCTTTATTTCTTAAGAACAAGGTCATGAGGTCAAAAAAGTTGGTGTCCAAAAAAGGTCCTGTCACAATGAATACACTTGTGAAAAATAAAAGCCCTTGAGCCAACCGTCCATGAGTTATGGCCAAGGTTAAGTTAGAAAAAAGTAAACATAGATGCCACTTCTTAAATTAAGTGATCTATGATCAGGCCTCAAAGAAGCCTTTAAAAATTAGACGCCAGCTAGCTCCTGGCCAAAAAAGCATAACTTATGATGAATTCATATTTTAAGTTCATGAAAATAAATTATCCTAAATAAAAAAGCTTATATACTGAAAGTAAGTTATACAAATAGGAATGCAATAAAGAAGTAAGTAAACTCACAATCAATTAACTCTCCGCACTTATTGTAACCCCACGCTACCCCCTACAATTTATGACTTAATTGAACTTGAATCCACACAATATGATTCACTTTCAATATGACTAAATTGGCTTTGCTGTTCTTGAGAATTCTTTTTTTTATTTTCTGCATACTGTACATGCAGTATGTGAATAGTTATCCCCGATTTTAGCCTTACAGTAATCCTGGGTCTATATTTAAAACAGCAAACTTGAAATCACAGAAGTTGTTGAATGTTTGCTAATTAATATGATGTATGATATGATATATTTCTACTCTTGAAAAGGTTTTTATAAAATTCCAGATTTATTCTCAAGTTACATTTTTATCCCCTAATGTGTCCATGCCCATGGTTCAAACGCTTAAATCTGCACTGTCTGAGGATAGTTGAATACATATTTACTCACTATTCTCTGCTTTTTTGAGAGAGAGAGAATTGTTTTTAATATTTTTTATATCTTTCCATGATTACTTTTATCCCTCACAGGGGCCTTACCCTAATACCAAGCACCATGATTCGAACTGGAATCTCAATCTACAATGCCTTAAGATGTTTGCTTATAAACATGACTAATGTTGGTGCTGTTGATTGAGACACTTTTTAAAGATTTATTTTCAGACATTTCCGTATAAATATTTGACCCATATGGTGGCCCAATCTTACCCTAAGGACCTAATTTTTGTACAAATTTTAGTTTGGAGAAGTATGGATACTTGTCTATCAATATGACTGATCATAGCCCTGCTGTTTCTAATTTTAAGCGATTTTTTCCTATTTATTCCCATGTAAACTTTGAATTCCATTGTGGTCAAACTTACCCCCCATCCCAATATCTTCAGCCCCCCCCCCCTTCCTATCAATGATTAAAGGAATTTGAAGAAAATGTCAGGAAAGTTTTGTTTTGAGTTTTATCTGCAGGCCCCGTATTTCTTGAGAATTTTTTTTATTAACTTAGTACACTATTTTTGTCTTTCTTGATTTTCTTTGAAAAATGTCATTACCCTTCACTAGATAAAACCTTTAATCCCCTTACAAATACTCTGTGCCAAGTTTGTTTGAAATCGGTCCAGTGGTTTTATACAAAGAATCAAAAATGTATACCATGTTAACAGAAAGACAGACAGACGGACGGATGACCGAAAATCTTAGATAAGTAAAGTGCTGAGAGTTGATTGTGAGCTTACTAACTTCTTCATTGCATTCCTAAAGGTAAAATTTACTCTCTCTGGATAATCTTTATGTTTCGGATAATTTATGTACATGAAGTAAAAATATGAATTTATCATAAGTTATCACATTTTTTTTTTGGCCAGGAGCTAGTTGGAGCATAAATTTTAGAGTTACTTTGAGGCCTGATCATATCACTTAATTTATGATGTGACATGTATGTTTACTTTTTCTATTTTCAGGGGGATAAACATTCAGCGTTTACGTATATATATATATATATATATATATAGAGAGAGAGAGAGAGAGAGAGAGAGAGAGAGAATAATGTTGGTTGTATATGTGTAATTTATTGTCAAACTCCTGAAGATTGAAAAAAATGAAGCCAGTAGAGTTCATTTCGGTGTTGTGATATATATATATATATATATATATATATATATATATATATATATATATATATATATATATATATATATATATATATATATATATATATATATTAACATAAATGCCACTCAGAAGAATTAAGAATTAAGGAAAAGATCAGAAAGTCAAGAAAATATGGGGAAAAAACGAGAAAACAAAAACAACTAGCATTAACCTAATCTTCTGAATAGCATACCTTTGAGTTGTAGCATAATAAATTTTAATTAACAGGTGCATTTATGAGAAATGTTTTAATTTGTTTATTTTTGTATTCCCGCTAATCAATTTGTCAATAAAATCTCTTATGAAAGAAGTTGTTTTTGCTGACTGATTTATGTGTTTCCACAATACCTGTTACATTGTATGCTCATAAATGTTGATAAATATATTTAATGTGCGTCCTTGATATTTGTATATTTCAGTTATCAATAATGAAAAAATGAGTTTGATGACGTATATGGTGTCCTTCCAGTGATTTTGAGACCTATATAACAAGAAAAGAAACACTCAAAGGAACTTGGGATATTCAAGCGTTGGGGTACATATTGATGGGGGTATCCGTCCGTACATCCTTTGGTATATGTTGATGGGGGTATCCGTCCGTACATCCCTTGGTATTTATTGATGTGGTGTCCGTCCGCAGGTCCTTTCATACGTCCATAACATTCGGGGGTAGCCATCCCTTACATGTATCTGCAACTCCTACTTTACCACTGAAAAATATTTAATAAAACTTTCACGGAATCGTTATACATAGTGCCAATGTGCACTTCCTTTTTTTCGTTAACGTTTCGACCGAACAGACACGGGGGTTGATCTAAAATTAATGTCACAACTGAATTAATTTTTCTAATAATCAAAAGTTATCAACAAAATTTTATATACATCAATCTATTTTGACTTTTGCCTTAAAATTTCATTCAGATACAAGAAATACTTTTGTAAAAATATTTATATAAACATAAGGTTAGGTTTCTTTTATCGCCGAACGTCAAGAATGTACCGACAGCTTTATGACGTTTCTTTTCGGCACTCATTTCAGTTAATCCATAAATCTATCAAATCTCTTCATATATGTTTTTTTTTTCATGTACACTCCCAACTTGTGCTGGATCGTCTAGTTTTAAGCTATTTCATCAAAGAATGTTTTAACTTTCCATATTGCATTTACATATTCATTTCGCTGAGCGTACATGTAGCTCTACTGTAGCGTCGGATTTAAGAGTCAAAGACGTGAAAGGCTCATTCTCCATGCACGTTCTTCTTCCTAGCAGCTGTTTATTTTTTTAACTTCTATCTACTTTGGTATTTTATGCAACTTTTGTATCTTTATAATGTAAAATGTTTCTCTAATAATAGTAAATGTTTCGGACGCCAAGTCTGGCATTAAGTCAGATTATCAAACTTTCAACATTTCAGCTGAGGAAGAAGAAAATATGTGGACGATCAGTCAACGTTTCACCTCATTTGCATGTACTATATCTGATCAATACATAGGTCTCACGGCGAGTGTGACCGCTTTTCTCCTCCTAGGCACCTGATCCCACCTCTGGTGTTTCCAGGTCCCGTCTTTTTGCTTTGTTCACGATTTTCGTTTTGTTTACTAGATTTATAAGATTGATCACTGTTCGTTATCTTCAAATTTTACATTACTCTTTTTGACCATACTTAAAATCTACGCAAAAAGAATGAATTTTGAAAAAAAGTTTGGGCAACGTTCAAATAATTTTAATTCTACAATTCAAAGTAAGACAATTTATAGCAAAATGACAGTAAAGATTATTGTAAAGAAGCATGTGAACCGTTTAGAAAGATTTGTGGAGGAACTGAAAATAAGTGCAGAAAAGTAATGTCATAGCGACATTTATATACTTTTTGTTATTCTTATGTAAAGGACTTATTATTCTTATTCTCAAATATAGAATTCCTCGTCGATATTTCTATTCGAAAAAATGCGTTTCCCATTCGATAATTTTTCATTTTTATTCGATCAATTGTTATTCCTATTGGAAGAAATATTATTCCTATTCCAAAATATATAATTCATTGGAAAACATGTGATTCCTATTTTATTTTGTCATTCCTATTCGATAATTTTGTCATTCTTATTCGATAATTATGTGATTTATATGCAATAAACTTGTTATTCCTATTCGAAAACATATCATTCCTATATTTAGAAACATACGATTCCTGTTCGATAATCTTGTTATTCTTATTCGATAATTTCTAATAGGAATTGCATGTTTTCGAATAAGAATAATATGTTTTTCAATAGGAATAACATGTTTAAATCATTTAATTATCGAATAAGAATAACGCAGGTAGGTTAAGGCTTCTCGTAAAATATCACAGTGCACTCTGTGCCTTCACATCTCTGAATTACTAAAATATGACGTCATAATGGAAAATGACGTCAAGTCACTACAAACTTGAGGTGTTATGACGGGGAGAGTGTCATGAACTTTACACTTTATTTCAAACTGCATGTAAAATGCTAGATAGCTATTGCAATATTCACGGGTCGTTAAATGTTTTTTAAGTCTTATATGTCCGAATATTTTAAAAATACACCGCTTACCTACCCTTGATTGAAATTCAGCATGTTCAAAATGCTTATGAAAAATATACTTTTGAAATATACTCTGTTTTATACCTGTGGTTCGAGGTAGAATTTATTTTGTGTGTATAAAAGAGTCTGGCGCAGGTGATTAATGAGGATTAATCTGAGAATTTTTGTGGAAATCTGTAAGAAGAGGTTGTTCTCTAACTGAATCTTGCTTGGGAAAAATGTGAGTTGGCTTTGTTTTAATACAGATTACGATATTGTGTGGAAAATACCCTCATATTTGGAGATAAGTTGAATTTCTCAGGAAATATTTTGTATCTTAGTAATACTATGACTTTTCCCAAGCACATTTCGGATATACAAGGATACGATGAGTTTATTTATATAACAAAATTTTAATGATTATTGTGTTAATCAGCTGCGCAAAAGCGATTTATATGAAACACTTCAAAAAATTATAAATGACCGTCACGTGATCAACAAAGTCATGTGATATCATAACAAATATGTTAATATATAGCCGAGGAAACTTTCTATATATATTGGAAGTACTTAAGTTCAATACTTATAAATTAAAACCAAAACCGACCTCGCAATGACATATAATGTTTTGAGCGCATTTAAAGCCTCGGGAAGCCTTAACATAGCTGCGAAAATTATCGAATAGAAATCACAAGTTTTCGAATAGGAATAACAACTTCTCGAATAGGAATGAGGAATTATTAAATAGAAATCATATTTTTTCGCATAAGAATAACAACTTATCGAATATGAATCACATTCACCGAATAGGAATGATATGTTTAAGAATAAGAACAATATTTTTTAATAGGAATGACAAAAAAGAATAATAATGAACGTTTTACACGCCATAGACGTTGGTAACATTCGTGCCTTGCGGTGCTAGACAAAACCTAACGTTGTGTTCATCTTAATATCCTAAAAAGTATTTTGTTTAACTGTATAAAACTTTAATACAAAAATCAAAATAGATAGGAGAATTAGTATGTGAAATTGTGTTGATTATATTCACATTTCATTATCAAAGATTTTTTAGCGGTTTTGAAATTGATAAATCAGCACTCGTATTTTGGGTTACCTATAGCAAATTCTAGACACTGCCATTCTTTCTCTAATATTTGGGGTACCCATCTCTTATTAGCAAATTCCTCCTATCTCGCCGAATAAAATTTAATGAGGGTTTCACATAACTATTTTACGTTCTGATCGGACAGATATTTGGTGTTCCCCATAGCAAATAAATTGACTTTGCCATTACACTTATATGGGAGTAGGGGTACAATTTGTGAGTGCAGCATTCACAGTACCTCTAGTTGTACCCACTCTCATTGAAAGTGGAGGATATCAATTTGGGTCTATCCGTCCGTCCGTCTGTCTGTCTGTGTCATTTTGTCTGTGTATAACACTTTCGTTTCTGGCCAATATCTTAAAAAGCCTTTTAGCTTTTGCAATTAAATTTTGCACCACAACTCCCCATGGCAATATAAAGACCCCTGTTTAGTTTGAGGTCAGATGGTCAAAGTTCAAGGTCAGAAATTCATATATTGCAAAATTGATTTCCAGACAATAACTTTAGTTTTCTTGGAGCTTTTTCAATAAAGTCGTATATAGCAACTCCTTGTGACTTACAGACGACCCTTATTTATGTCAAAAAGTCAAAGGTCAATGTCGAAAATTCAAGCGATTCAAATAATTGTTTTCATATTATAACTGTAGTGAGTCTTGACATTTCTTAATAATATTTTCTATTATAACTCCCAGTGAGGTAAAGAAGACCCCTTTTGAGTTTTATGTCACATGGCCAAGGTCAGTAAATCATTTATTGCATAAAATGAGGTGTGTTCAGCAGAGCGAGCGCTCGCGGGTACTGTCTCTCGCGAGAACAACCTGTCAACTGAACGGATGCGAGCGCTTTCTTGTAAACAATATACCGGAGAATGAATTGAAAACTTTAAACGCAGGAAAATTGAAACTGAAATGCTGACATATGCTGTAATATACGATGTCTTTTTTCGGAATGAGAGTACGTCAGAGGTTTTACATTTATGTTTATTGTTTACAGAGGGGAAGATGACAGTCCGACAGTCGAAATGGTGGTAACTGATTGCTTTTTTGACATGTAGATGTGGCACTTGTTAACACTTTTTTGTCTCTGATTATTGTTTATAAGTTCAAGGTTACAATTAAGTGTTTAAACTGTCATATCATGCTTTCGCCGGATTGTCTGCTTCTTTGCCGCCTGCTTTCCTCGAAAGTAAGTCTAGCTCAAGACTTGACAATCTTGCTTAGAGAACGGTTTTCACAATAATGGCTTCAAATAATTTACAGTTATATCTTTGTTCCATATGCAAGAATGTGTTTTTATCTCTCCATCACTTTAATGATCATTCGTGCCAAAAACAGACAGTTTCGCCAGTCCAACCAGAGCTACTGGGGAGGAGTAATGTTAGGGTTATTTCCAGGTATGTGCGACGGGAAAAAAACAGTTCTTTTGAACTGTTCAACAGTATTAGTCTTATAAACAAATGTCTGATGTCAGACAGGATGTCCCCTGCAAGTCCATGATCAAGATGTGAAACCACAGGCACTTGGTATATGGGGTACCCCCTACTTATTTTTACCACAAGGCCTCAGGATCATGGATGGTGTCAGTATGATGCCTTCTATCAATAAATTACACATTTTTGAGGCACGTGTATTGAATATTTTTCTGATGTGAAAGATTATGCCGTCTGACATGAAACATTTGTTTATAAGACTGATATACTTTGTGTAATATATTGTATCCGGTTCTTGGGTTTCCATATAAAAAAAGAACAAGATGGTTTCGGGTGTGGATCCAGTGTTTTATATATGAGTTTGGAACATTGTGATGATTAGGATCATGATTAGGATATTTAGGATCAACCCTACAATAATAACAACACATAAACACACATATACATACACAATACAAAGACAATACAAACAAATAAACGCATCTTTAACACAAAATTATTTCTAGGTCACCATGAAATATTTAAAATAATTAGGTCGCATATCACTCAGTTAATTAGCTCTTTGGACCATTATACAAGTCTTTTACTCTTAATTTATAGAAATATCCTATAAACAATATTTATATTAATCAGTCTGATATGTACACAATTCTGCCTTATATCAGAACAGTCCCATTATGGAACAAGGTGAATTCCCATTATTTAAACATCACCTCAGATATGAAAATGACCTATTTAACAATATGTAAAATTACAACAAATTCACAAATCCCTTATTTGGGACACATAAATAAAGAACTTAGCTATGCACACTAACTCGATTCCCGCCTACATTTTACACCCATTTCATTCAGTACAAATGGCAATTTGACCGTAAAATCTTTGTTGAATGAGAAGAACAGTTAAATGGTAATTGACTGATATTTTTAATGCCGGTGTTAAATAGTTAATTACCCCTTAATCCAGCTCTTAAAATAAGGGGGGTAGACGATATTTTCCATTGAAATCGGGCTTTAAAGCATCAACACATTTTAAAATATTCTTGGATATGAATAAATGTTCATTAAATCATTTCTTATGTTTTCCGCATATAAAATTAAACATATATCATTAATAAAATACAATGTTTTAGTTGTAAAACCCTTTGAAATTGGTGAAAAAATAAGCATTTTTGTAGTTTTTTGTCTCCCCTCCCCCCTGTGAAACACAAAAAGCTTTGGTATGAATTTGTGAAATGACAGTCCATATTACCTGTAAAAAGGAATTTTTGTTTCGCTGGGAGGAAAGATGTTTTAAAAATATTTTCCAGTTTCCGTTGATTTCTATAAATATTTTATCAATTTACATATATATACATACATGTATCTTTCAAACACTCACACTTTATTTAGCAAGTTTAGATTAAAATGAATTATTTAGATTTCTCATTCATAAGGAAATTATTTAGGTGCTTATTTAATAGTTTAATTATTTATTGAATTTACTTTCAGGAATAAGGGTAGTTTCCAACTCAATGAAATATGTATAAGCTTCACACCCTTCAAAACCAGTTCTCCAAGTAATAAAGAAATCATGAATCTAATTCCCGCCAATTCCAGCTAAAACCATTCAACAACACTGACCAATAGAAATCAATGTTACAATCAATGATGGAATAACCCATCTCCTACAATTAATTAAAATAGATATCCTAAAAATAAAAAGTACAACTACCACATAATCCTTGTTGGTTTAAGTATACTTAGTCTAGCTCTTAGTAATAGTCACTTAAATCTCTTGTTACTTGTAGTGAAACTGAAGGAACAGAGGGTAAGAGAAAGTTATTTTTTTTATATATTTGCCTGCATTTTATAAGCTATGTATGAATATTGCAATGTTTATTAGAATACTATAAGTGCTATTCTGGTTTATTTATTCACATATTTTTTTTAATTTATTTTCTCTAGTTGAACAGAGTCCTGATCAGGAGGAAATTAATAACACCACAACAGGTTTTATAAAATTAATATTTGGCAAATTATGATATAAAAATTTTGGATAAAAAATGGAGAACAGGACAAGGGCAATCTCCCACTGACTCTGGGACAGTATTAAAAAGAAATAGAAAAATATTGTCTCCATATTCTTTATATATGGTCAAAATACTTGAAAATTAGATATTTTTCTAAGTAAAAATATTAAAATGTGTAATGATCATAAATAAAAAAAAAAAGCAAAGTAAATTTCATGCAACTAAAAATAAAATATCAAGAATAATAAGGCAATAAGATGTTTTACTTGAATTATTTGGGGAATTCTAGTTTGATGTTTGGAATTAGTAGGACAGATCCAGAATTTGAAGGGGGGGGGGTGATAAGGCAGGGACCTAGACCCTCTGAATTCTAGGGATTTAGTAGGGCATGCAGAAATAGTTTTCTAAGTACATGTAGATATTTTTACTATTTTTTGTCTTCATTAGAATTAATAAAATTATGAATATATTTTAAGGTTTGTGAAAACAGAGCCTCGGAAATAACGCCCCCAAGCTTGCAAGAATATATATAGAAATAAGTCTTTTATTACTACCGCTTTATCTAATAATTTATTTCTTTTTAAAGAGATAAAACCACAAATGAATGAATGTGACAAATCTATTGGGGATGCATGGTAGGAATGCCCCTCTTAAATCTCTACCACTGGGGATTGATACAATAAGCAAAAATTTGGAAAACTAATTTAAGATATTTAACATACTTATTCCATGTGACCAGTTTGAAAAAATTATAAAGTTAACCCTTTTTCAGTGGCACAACCATCAGAAGGATATGAGAAACAAGAAGGTTATTTACTTTGTTTTCTCTTATTATTTGTGTGCATGCTTTACATGTATTTTCAGTTTTGGTCTTATTTGAGTTGGAGCAATTCAATTTTTTTTATAGCAGAATTAAAGTGAAATTGAATAAATTAAATTAAACTTTATTGCTATAAGATGCTTTCTTATATAAGAACCATTTTCTGGTAAATGTTTATTTATTTATTATTTTTTTGTTTTGTTTTGTTTTTTGTAGGGCATTCTGGTTAGCCTTGTCTGTAATCCTTGTCCACCCTTATGTTATTTCAATACCCTTTCCTATATACCCTTATGTGTTGCTAATTGTCATCAATGTAGATCTGTGGGTTCGAATCCCACCACTGCTTAGTTTTAAAGTCAGAAGTAGTGTGTATTTTGGAATATCTCAAGTATTTTGCTAACCACTGAACACTTCCATGTCTTGTCCTTTTAAATTGGCTCTTTTTCATCAAATGTCGTGATTTTGTTTTACCTTTCTTTAACCAGTTATGTTTAAGTAAAAAGATTTTAGTATGATGGTTTATTTTAACAAAGTTTGAATCGAAATATAATTATATATATATATATATATATATATATATATATATATATATATATATATATATATATATATATATATATATATATATATATATATATATATATATATATAATCAAGGAGAGAAATAATAAAACTGGGGACAGTCAACAATCCTGGAAATACTTTGATGCTATGGACAAGGTTTTACATGGGGACCTGCTGTTCAGCCAGTGGCTGCCGCATCTAGTTTAAGTGTATTAGGAACGCAAAAGTCTGTACCCCTGAAACCAACTCCATCCTCTCCTAAAAAAAGAAAATCTGAAAAAGAACCAGGCTGGGTGACAGATTACAGAATGGAATTAAAGAAAATGCACCAGGAGAGGATGGAGTTGGACAGGCAGAGATTAAACCTTGAGGAAAGAAGGGTGCAGGCTTTAGAACATCTAGCTGAAGCATTGAATAAATAGGTAAAACATATGTAATCAGTTGTACCCTAACAAAACAGATAAATATTTAAATAAATATTTAACAGCTACAACAATGTCCTTTCAAATGGATAAAATGATTGAAAGATATTGATAAAGATACCACAATCTGTTTGAAGTTAGTATTTTATTGATCCATTAATAGTTAAGTTATTATTTATATCAGTTAACAAGATAAAATAACAGTAGCTACCAATGAACCAAGGAAATTGATTATTTTATTGTCATATCTATTTTTTTCAGAATACAGCTTAAAACTATTATAAAGACAAAACTATACACAGTACTACCATGATGGACCTCTTTAGGAACTAAATAATGCAATTTTACCAAAGTCTACTTTGAATTTCAAATCTTTAAAAAGATTCAAATGTACTTTGATTTAAATTTTTGGAAAAATGATTAATGTTATACAGCATTTCTGAGTTCTAGTAAAATAAAATGCAAGTGAAAAAGTATACTATATTTCCTATTTTTAGCCAAGGTTAAAGTTTGGTAAAATTCTGCAAAACTGCCAGGGTCAAACTCCAAGATCAAGGTTAAAAGTTAAAAGGTCAAATATGATGGTACTCAAAGAAAGGTCTTGCCACAAGGAATACACATGTGAAATATTAAAGCCATAGCTCCAACCAATCAAAAGTTATGGGCAATGATAAAGTTTTTGCAGACAGACAGAAGGACAGACAGGGCAAAACTATATATCCCCGAATCTTTGATACGGAGGAATAGAAATACGCCATATATGACTTTAACAGATTTCCACAGTAGCATTAATAGGTACGACAAACTAGTCTTTCATGCTAGCAAGTGCATGATCTCTTGTCTTTTGCACTGTCCAGAGACACTTTCTCCTTCATCATTATCAAAATCATGTAACAAATTCTCACCTCTCTGCTCAATTTCAACTTCAGTATCGGGCTCATAATCCTTTTCATGCATAATGATGAAATTATGCAGTGCACAACATACAATAATCATGCTTGGAATTTCTTCAACTTTATGCATGTCTAAAAATTTCAGTTTTCGAAATTTACCTTTAAGTAACCCAAAACATCTTTCAATGTCTACACGTGTTGAGCTATGGGCACTGTTATAGCATTTTTGCTCAGTAGACAGATGATCATTGTCACGAAATGGTGTCAAGAGAAAAGTTGTTAAAGGGTAGGCGGAGTCTCCAAGTAGATGGAACTTTGGAGGGAGCTCCTGAAGTGCTTGGTAAAGAGGGCTATTTTTGAATACTCGTGCATCGTGCACAGAACCAGGGTAGGCAGAGAATACATCCAAGAACTTCAGATCACTGTCGCAGACTGCTTGTAAGTGCATGGCTGGATAACCTTTCCTGCAAATGTAGGAGTCTCTATAATTTGACGGCCCACTAATTGGAATATAAGTCCCATCTAGAGCTCCCACAACGCTCGGAAAACCTGCTCTACGTGAAAAATCCTCTGCTACATTTCTTGGCTTAGAAATGAGTTGCTGGAGGATATCGTGGTCTGAACACGGCATTGAATTTTGCAATATAATAGTGGAGATTCCCTTTACTAATACCAAATCTGTCAGCAACACTTCTGAAGGTTTCAGTATTTCCAACATACCAATGCAAGCCAAAGTACGCCTTTCTAAGGAAATGTTCCTGATGTTATGTATGTGGGGTCCTATGAGTACTAAAAGTTCCTGTAAATATAAAAATATATGTATAGGTATGTATGAACAGAACCATTTTACATGAGATCTTAAAATAAAATATAGGCATGTTTGTAAGTAAATCAAATGTTATATAATTACATAAACTTTCAGTTTAAAATTTAAATCTTATTTAGACACTGGACATAATAAGTTTTATCAATTAATGATAAGATTTTAAATCATATTACATTTTGGAAATCAAACAAAATATATGACAGGATAGACACAAAAACAAGACTTGAAGGGTAATGGTTAGCAGGGCAATGGAGACCTCCCATATGAAATACACTTCTGTCGACCAAGTATGCAGTGGTGGGATTTGAACCCACAGGTCCCCATATCAGACTGTTAGCAACACATATAGGTTTCTATGAAAAGATAGAAGCTATTACATAGTTAACAAGTTGTGTTTGTGAAACACTGATGTCCCTGTATGGCAGCTGATGGCGAAGGTTAAAGTTTCTCAAATGCAAGTCAAAATCCAGGCCAAAGATAAAAAATGTTGGTACCCAAAGAAAGGTCTTGTCTCGAGGAATATACCTGTGAAATTTGAAAGCCTTAGCCACAACTGTTCAAAAGTTAGGCGAAGGTTAAAGTATTTTAAAAGTAAGTAAAACGTCAAGGTCAAAGTTGTTGGTACCCAAACGAAGGTCTTATCTGAAGGATTACATATGTGAAGTATGAAAGCCCTAGCACCAACCATTCAAAAGTTATGACCAAGATTAAAGTTTTTCAAAAGTAGGTCAAACTCCTATGTCAAGGTCAAGGGTCAAAGTGGTTGGTATCTAAAGAAAGGTGATGTCATAAGAATCAAATATATGAAGTATGAGAGCCCTAACATCAACCATTCAAAAGTTATGACCAAGGTTAAAGTTTTTCAAAAGTAGGTCAAGGTCAAAAGGTCAAAGTGGTTGGTATCCTAAAAAAGGTCTTGTCACAAGGATTACATATGTGAAGTATGAAAGACCTAGCTCCAATCATTCAAAAGTTAAAGCCAAGGTTAAAAGTTTTCAAAAGTAGGTCAAACTCCTAGGTCAAGGTCAAAGGGTCAAAGAGCAGGGTTCTCCATGGGCCGTTTAACGTGGCGGCCCCGCCACAGTTAAACGCAGTACAGTTAAGGTGCCAAAAGGAAAAATCGGCGAGTTTTTTAGACAGAAAATACATTCTTTAGAAGGATGGGCGATTCTTTTTAGACCTTCACTATTATCGGACAAATGTAATGTGGCTGAAAACTACATGTTGAGGACGTTTATATTTCTTATTTAGATTTGTCACGTAATGTGGCAGTCACGTGATTTTAGCAAGTATACCTGCAGTATTGAGGTCATCTATAAATTCTAATATTGCAAGGGCATAACCAAGTTAAAAATCTAGGTTTAATTTATAATTATTTTCAACACTCTTTGTAGTTTGTGAAAAGTGCTGCGAACCTATATAAATTCTACTATATAATTGCTAAAACTACATTTTTTAGACCGTATGTTGAAAATTTTGCTGGTCAAGTACATTAAATGTAGATATAATTAATTCATTTGGAAGATTTCATCAGGTTCGCAGCACTTTTCAAATATCTTCATACCTCTTGAGTTTATGTGTAAAAGCTTGTCGTAATTCATTGAGGGTATGCCCTTGCAATAAATCGATTTATTACGACCCTTCTATTACCCTTCAATGAATCTGCATACAAATGTACGGCAGTTTCACTTGTCTAGGGAATGTTCGGGAAGTACATGAATAAAATCATAAAATAGACATCGCATCCAAGATAATGGCCTCGTATATATCTGCAAATAATATTTTATTTAACTACAAAACACATTTTTCATTGTATAAAATATAACTTGATCCGCCTCTCACTGCATACAAACTGCGTCAAATTTTACGATATGACGTCACATCGACAAGTGCATTGCGATCAGTGAATTGTTTATATATTGCTGTGTGGGATTTCACCAACGACAAAAATACATGCAATAGTAAGTATTGATGTAGTTTAAAGTTATCCAAGTTATGTATTTTTGTGTGATGTCATAGTAAGCATTTCCCGTAAAAATTAGGCCCCGCCTCCTTATTGCAGCCTTAACTGTGCTGCGAATGCCTTAGCGCCACAGTTAAAAAATCAGCGCCATTGTTCCGCCACAGTTAAAATATTAGCGCCACAGTAAGATTGTCGTCGTCAGTAAGATAAATATATAAATTTAAAAACCAAATGAACTTCCAAATTATGTACCGTTTTTTAGTTTCTAATGCTAAACCGTTAATTTACTCTAATTAGCCCATTGTTTGGCTTGCACAAGCAATTATCTTCTAGTCCTCGCTAGACACTTGAATGAAAAGAGACAAGCCATATTTTCCACACCTCACGATAATTGCAAATGAAATTTTTAATATTAATTAATTCATGCTTTAATAGTTCTACAGATAACCACGTCTCTAAAATTGCACATTGACACTGCGAGTCAAAAACACCGTACGTGTATCGTAATCATGTGTTTTTGTACTCTTGAAAAATTAACGATAGATCCACCAAAATATTATTTTAAAACTAAACTACTTAAGTATTTTTTAATTCACAAGTTTTAAGATATTTCAGTCTTCAGACCGATAATTGCAAATATATATAGATGTTAGCGTAATGTGTGATTTACCAGAATTTCCTCTGTCCTTTAATGAACATTCTATAATTTACCTTTTGTAAACAATTTTTTTAAAGAGGGTTTTATGTCAGAGTATGCATATATTTTGTTTTACACCATGTTTAATCGATATCGACTAATTGCTTTTATTAATAAATCAATTTGCCAAATTATGAAATAATAAATGTCATTTATGTATTAAATTATTGATTCATTGGGGTTGTGTGTTTTTCAATTTATTTCGGTCGCGAAATGACCGCGAATATTAGCACTTCACGTAAGTCTTCCGCCACAGTTAAATTTGAAATGAGGGAGAACCCTGAAGAGGTTGATATCCAGAGGAAGGTCTTGTCACAAGGAATACACATGTGAAGTTTGAAACCCAAAGCACCAACTGTTTAGAAGTTATGGCCAAGGTTAAAGTCTCATAAAAGTTTGCAAAAGTGGGTCAAACTCCAAGGTCAAGGTCAAAAGGTCAAATATGATGGTACCCAAAGAAAGGTCTTGTCACAAGGAATACACGTGTGAAATATGAAAGTCATAGCTCCAACCAATCAAAAGTTATGGGCAAGGTTAAAGTTGACAACAGCCAAACGGACAAACAGACAGACAGGACAAAAACAATATACCCCCGGGATCTTTCGATCCAGGGGCATAAAAAGCATGTTCTCATAAATAAACATGGTAAATTCAGAAAGTAAACAACTCCACCAAATCTGAACAATTAAATAACTATAATCATGAAAGGCTTTCACTTTTTTCTCTTTATGATGGAACCGTTCACGGTAGCTCAGTCGGTAGAGCGCTCGCTCCGTGATGGGGAGGTCGTGAGTTAGAATCTCGACCGCAACAGACCTAAGTCGATAAAATGGGTAGCAACTGTTCCTTCGCCATGCGCTCGGCACTTTGAAGTGAACGCAGGTAGGTTAAGGCTTCCCGAAGAATATCACATTGCACTCTGTGCCTTCACATCTCTGAACTACCAAAATATGACGTCATAATGGAAAATGACGTCAAGTCACTACAAACTTGAGATGTTATGCAGGGAGAGTGTCATGAATTTTACACTTTATTTCAAACTGCATCTAAAATACTAGATAGCTATTGCAAAACTCACGGGTCGTTAAAGGTTTTTTAAGTCCTTTATGTCCGAATATTTTAAAAATACACCGCTTACCTACCCTTGATTGAAATTCAGCATGTTCAAAATGCTTATGAAAAATATACTTTTGAAATGTACTCTGTTTTATACCCGTGGTTGAAGGTAGAATTTATTTTGTGTATATAAAAGAGTCTGGCGCAGGTGATTAATGAGGATTAATCTGAGAATTTTTGTGGAAATCTGTAAGAAGAGGTTGTTCTCTAACTGAATCTTGCTTGGGAAAAATGTGTGTTGGCTTTATTTTAATACAGATTACGATATTGTGTGGAAAATACCCTCAAATTTGTAGGTAAGTTGAATTTCTCAGTGAATATTTTGTATCTAAGTAATACTGTGACTTTTCCCAAGCAAATTTCGGATACACAAGGATACGTTGAGTTTATTTATATTACAAAATGTTAATAATTATTATGTTAATCAGCTGTGCCGAAGAGATTTATATGAAACACTTCAAAAAAATCATAAATGACCGTCATGTGATTAACAAAGTCATGTGATATCATAACAAATATGTTAATATATAGCCGAGGAAACCCTCTATATACATTGGAAGTACTAAAGTTCAGTACTTATAAATTAAAACCAAAACCGACCTCGCAATGACATATTATGTTTTTAGCGCATTTTAAAGCTTCGGGAAGCCTTAACATAGCTGCGAAAGTTGCGGGTCCTTCGGATGAGACCTTAAAAACCGAGGCCCCGTGTCACGGCAGGCGTTGGCACGTTAAAGATCCCTCACTGCTCAATGGCCCTGAGTGCCGAGTAAAGGTCAAAATTTGAAGCCCTTCACCGGTATATGGTGACGTCTCTATATGAGTGAAAAATTCTCGAATGGGACGTTAAACAACATGTTAAACAACATACAATCAATCAATCTTTATGATGGCTTTTTAGGAGTTATTTGAGCACTCCACTTCAACCCTCTAAAAACCAGTACATCTTTTTTTTTCGTATGCTCTCTCTCTCCCTCTTATAAAAATAATTTTTTGTAGATTAAATTTGGGTTAAAATCATGATATGATTAAGTCCATGCTTTACCCCATAGTCCGGGAGTTATTCTGCCAATATACTGAAAAAATAAAAATAACCTCTCTAAGGAGGGAAGGCAGTAAGTGTTCTGTCAATATTAATAACTTACTTATAAAATAATGGAATTAAAGTATTGCAATGCACATGTAGTTGCATCAATACATTTATTTGTATCATGAAAAATTAATCTATGTAAATACATGTAAGCACCCATCAAGAAATGCACAATACAGACTTAAAAGTCAATGCAAACAAATTGATCACTTCAATTCAAGATTCCACATGACTGCTTCCATGTTTAGTTTCTTTTTTCTTTATTTCACAGAGGCCCCTGGATCATCGGTTGCAATTATTGCAGAAAAAATTACATTTTCAATGTAAATGACTTGTATATTTCTTCTGCAATGTCCCAACTATTAATATCAGTATAAACAAATAAAGTTAGCATTAAGTCCTGTACACATAAATGCAAGTATTTTGTGATTTATACATGTATTTGGAAGCATGAATTATCAAACAAGAAGTCTGTGAGCCAGTGCACAATAATAATACCCCCGCTCTGATGTGAATGAAGAAGTTCAGTTATGGACAGACACAGTGATAATCAGGAAGTTGACATCAGATTCGTACAAAAATGAATCCTAAGATATGGCATGCTTAAACAAAGAGTGTGCTAAAATTTCAAGCATCTGTGATGAGTAGTTGCTAAGAAAACTGCGACCAAAATTTGTTATGTATGGTACAGACAGATGCACGGATAAACAGGAAGTTGACATCGGATTCATACAGAAATGAATCCCACCATATGTCATGCCTAAACAAAGACTGTGCTAAAATTTCAAGCATCTGCGATGAGTAGTTGCTGAGAAAACTGCGACCGATTTTGTTACGGACAGACACACACAGACAGCTAGACGGAAGGACAGACAGACACAAAAGGGTAAAACAGTATACCCCCCTCTCCTTCGGAGCGGGGGTATAATAAAAGAATTGGATTTACGTATGCCCATCACTACTAAATGTCACATATTTATATCATTATTAAATTTTCATCAGTGATGAAATGTAATTTATCCATTGACAAAAATTTGGGGTTTTTTAAAGTTATTACACCTGTAGGTATTATATTTTCAGACAGTCCAACTTATGTATTAAATTCCATTTCTTTTTCTACAAAGCAATGACTTTTGGGTATCATTAATTGTTTTGACAATGCCTAAAGACACAATTTACCTCAAAAGATGTACGGCTCATTCTAAAATGAGCCTTAAACATAGGATCACTGTAGGTAGGAACAATAGTACATGTATGTTAGTGTAAATTCATTCAGAAACTTGTCTTCATTCATTCTTTTAAAGGATATTTTGTTAACAGTACTATTTGACTGGTAAAGGTGTGTGTATAATCAGAGTTGTCCCGAACAATTGAAAAAGAAGGGGACATTTAAAAAGTAGAGGGAAAACTGGGGTTCCTCCCATACTGGGGAGTTTAGGAGGAATACCGAAATAACCGGAGGGATTACATCATTATAGGTGGGTAAATTCCCCGGCCCCCGGGTCTTAGAGACAACCCTGAGTATAACACTTGGTCATCAACTTGGAAGGTTTCCATCCTGCTTAGATTCTGAACAAGCATTACTCATACACACAATTAAATAGTTGTCAGAAGTAAAAGTTTGGATGAAGCTGTAATATAATCATTGCAACAGAATGAGAGAAAAAGAAAAATATAAAAGGAAAAACAACTTCTCTATATGTACATGATGTAGTTAACTGACTATAATCTGATAATAGTATGTTGAGTCTTTGTGTACTGTACAGCTGTGGTGCAGGTCTGACACAATCTCTTGATTTAGGTATTAAGCTTGATTAAGCTATTCAGAATAGCTTGATTTAGCTATTTTATCACACTTTTTTCTTAAATGTATTATTTTTTCAGCATGTACAAAAAGCTGCACCTTGGTGCGGTGATAATGTTCAACCTTGAATTCTGATGAAAATAATGCATGTAAAAATCACTCATCAAATTGCGTCTCCCTCAGAGACTTTGTACTCAAAGTTTTAAAAGTTTTGAGGCTATATAAAGCAATTGATACAGTTACTTCTTCAATGAAATTATAAAGGAGGTCAGTTATGCTCAATAAGATAATTGATTGGTAATAATTCAACACAATGAGAAGCAATCATACTTATCCATGCCACAATGCACACAAGGTAGTTTACAGTTACTCAAACAATGGAAATTCATCTTTTGCTTAAGGATACACCAAAGGCTTTTTTCAAGATTTTCAACAATTTTGAGATTTTTGGCCAAGAAAAAGAAGTTAATCACTGCTTTATAATGCATGTAAAATTCTTGGTAATTATGAAATGGTTTTCTAATTATTGAACAATATTGAAACATAAACACTACCACATGTGAATGTTCCGTTATTGAAGCTTCTGATTTGATCTGTGACTGCCTGCTCATGAAAGACGCAATAAATCACTGTGACCACTTGGGGAATTCTTCACTAGCCACACAGAGGTTATCAGTAATTAAACTACAGGGACTCTAGATTTAGAGAAAGAGATCTAACAGATCACTGATGACCATAAAATAGGAGGTGGAGCTTAGCTCTTGCCATTTTGCCGGGAAATCTTTCTGATTCAGAATTGAACCTATTTTACTTAATTAAAAGCATCTAAATACAGAAAAGAACCTCCCATTCTTGTGAATATGCATAGGAAATATGGCTAAGTGGCAGGTATCCAAAGCTGAATCTCCAAGGTGTCATATATTCCTAGCTTTGGCAGATTTTGTTGTGTAATGGGTTTTTGCCCTCTACTGTAAAGTAAGATCAGACAGTTTGTGGTATTATTTCAAAGGATTCAGCTCCCTTATTTATGGACCAATTTCTCTGAAAATTGGATGGGTTGCTTCTCAAATGTGTGTTCACAAAACCGTATCTCAGATTTTTGATATCTAGCTTAGTTTTGGAATTATTGAGGGAAATGTTAAATTAGGCTAATAAATTGGTAACATTGAAGGACAAATGGCTGTAACTTTTGAATTAGAAGATTTATCAAAAATCTGAGATACGGTTTTTAAGTTCAATCTTTAGTCTACCTTGAGGTAAAATGACCACTTTGAGGGGTTAAATACAAAAAAGTTGATTTATAAAATATTTAAGCACTAAAATTTACATTAATATTTAAATAATTTTTGAATAAGTTATTAATTAAAGTTTAAATTAGGATAATTAAATAGTAAATTTAACAAGCTTTCAAATGATACATACTTTTATTATGTTATCTTTGATAATGAAAGAATTACATGCCAATTAAATTCTGGCATTTGGAAACCTTTGGTGTATCCTTAAAAGTACTCAAAAGCTGCAATGTTAGAACTATCTTTAATTTGGGTTGCTTTTTTGATAGCTCATAGTACATATATATGCATAGTCAAATACTTGCGACTTTTTTTTTATTTCTTACAAAAAACATTTTTTGTGAAAAACTGCACATAAATAGCTTTATCGAGCTATTTTGAATAGCATGATAAAGCTATTATAGCTATTTCAAGCTATATAGCTAAATCAAGAGATTGTACTGGACCCGTAGAGTACTTGAAAGGAATAGTGAATTATGCTATAACTATAAAAACACTTCCTTTGTATTACTGAACATTTGTTAAAGGGTTCAGAAATTTCCAGTAAAACCGGGTAAGGGGAACATCATCACATCAAGTAATTAAGTTTACCAACATTAAAATAAAATTCTCTAAAAAGATTGGTAACTTACATGTCAACATCATTATTATGCATGTAGACGTAATTATTTTGCATGTTGACATACTTTTCTCGCATGTTAACATAACTTATCTTGCATGTAGGGGGCAGAAATATGCCACCATACACCATAGTTTACAAACATTAAAATTAGATTCTCTAAAAAGATTGGTAACTTGCATGTCAACAAAATTATCATGCAAGTAAACATAATTATTTTGCATGTTGACATACTTTTCTCCTATGTTAATATAATTTATCTTGCATTTAGTGGGCGGAAATATGCCACCATACTATTAGAACCAAAGGTTAATAAACAAAAAAAGTATCACGGTTGCAAATGTGTGGTTATAAAGAAACATACAAATGTTTATGCATGTCGCAAATACAGCCAATGATCAGTTAAACATTCCTGCTGGAACAATAATAGAATCCTATTGATGACGCAAACGTATTTTCTTTTGATCAACAAAACGCAAAGGTGACCCCAAAATACAAATCGGTACCTCTGGATTAAACATCTTCCATTCTGTCTGAGAAAGAAAAAAGATATTTTTTAAATATTTATAAACAAAAACAGTAATGTCTTTGCAAACAATTTATCAGAACTGGGCAAGTGTAATTTTTATCGTCATTCAATTATCACTCAAGATGATAAACCAGTTAAATCACAACCATACCGTACTTCTCCAAAGGCTAAGAGAGAAATTGAAAAACAAATAAATGAGATGCTCAAATATGACATAATTAAAGAGAGTACTTCATAATTCGCGTCACCAGTTGTTTTACTCAAAACGCCAAACAGAGAATATAGATTTGCAATTGATTTTTGAAAAATTAAACTCACTGACCCCGGTTCAAACAGTGCGACTAGAAGATGTTTTTGATGCAATTGGACAAAATAAAGCAAAAATATTTTCTACTTTGGATTTGGCTTCAGGTTATTGGCAAGTCGCATTAGATGAAAACACAAAACCGCGTTCATTACGCGTGATAATTGATATCAATTCACAGGAATGCCTTTTGGTAGTGTAAATGCCCCTGCACTTTTCAAATGCTCATGAATATGGTTCTAAAATGCTTTGTTTGGTTTATATCGATGGCATCATTGTATGGTCAGATACTTTAGAAAATCATTTGAAACATCTTTATTTGGTTTTTGACCCTTTACGACAAGCAAACCCGACTTTAAAACCAATGAAATGTTATTTGCAAAACCAGAGGTCACATATTTGGGTCATATAATACCTACAGATGGAATAAAAGTCGACCCATCGAAAACTGACGCGGTTTAATCATTCCGTTGCCACAAAATCAGCATGATATCCGAAGATTTCTGGGAATGGCAAATTATTATCGGAAGTTTGTAAAAGTGTATTCAAAAATCGCATTGCATGCCTTTAAATAGGTTATTAACTAAAGACTAACTCCTTTTAAATGGACCAAAGATTGTCAAATTACTTTTGATATGCTGAAACAAGCCTTAACAACGACATCAGTCTTAGCCTATCCAGATTTTCAAAAACCATTTAGTTTATCATGTGACGTACGTATCGGGAATGGCTATAGGATATTTGATGTCTCAAATAGGAGATGATAATTAAGAACATGTAATTGCATACGGAGGAAGAACTCTGAATAAATATGAAAAAAGTATATTCCGTGATCGAACATTAAGTGTTTTCCTTAGTATCAGCAATAACGTACTTTCATGTATACTTGTCAAACAATATTTTTTTAACACCGACCACAAGGCATTAAATTGGTCAAAACAATCAAACACACGAATGCGAGATTAATAAGATGGGCATTAAAATTCAATTCCAAGAATATTCCATTGAAGTAAAAGATCTACCAGAAATAAAACACCAGAATTGTGATGCACTGTCTATAAGGCCTTATTCAAAACACACGGACACTCCCGAAACAAATAATAATGTAATCCTATATCATTCCGTAAATTAAACGCCATTATACTTTAAGGTAAAATTTTTCATTAAATTCCTATTTTATATTAAACTTCAAGTATAAGAGAAATTTAATCAAATTTAATTTAATTAAACGCTATACGAGGGGTAATCAAAAATTTCGCGAACTAATTGAATTACTTCCTTAAAAGAAATAAAATGAGGTTTTAGTGTTCATTATTTTTTTTAAAGTAGTCCTCTCCGATTTTAATGCACAGCCCATGCGCGAATCACGTGATCCAGGCGGTCACGTGACATGCTCCGTAGCGGGCTGTTCACGGAAGATAAGAGATTTTTCCGAGTCTTATATTTCTTACCATGCAAGTTATTCTTTATAACAAGAACAGACCATCTGTCAGAAATGGCCAAATCTCGGCAATAGGATGAGTGAATAAGGATATCCCTTCCCAGAATTAGCATGATGACCATCAAATCCCGAGTCCTCTGTCCCAGGAGCATCGTTTATCCAATGTGGAAAAAGTATGGGCGCCTTAGCTTCTTTTTTTTAATATCTCATATGTCTAAAGTCTAAAGTAAACGATATTTTAGGAATTTAATAATTATATTATTGTTCAGATATTCAACTATTTTTCTAATTGTAACTTGGTGATCTTTCAAAACAAATTGCTCAATTAATGACACATCTTTTTACCGGCTTGCATTAGCAAGAACAAACATCATTTTTAACCATTTCCCTGCCTTCACTAAAACAATCTTCTGAAAACTCTTTGATCTTCATAAATCTTGTACAAATTATCATATTCAACAGCAAAGGAATTTCCGAGATATAAGTTTAACTTTACAGCCGTTCGTTTTGACGTCACAAACGCAGAGCTAAACATTATATAACATGTGCTATTTATAGAACAAGTGTTTGACTATATGTGTGCCAAATTCATTCTGATCTGAATTGTGGTTTTGTAAATATAGAGATAATTCGCGAACTTTTTGATCACCCCTCGTATTTTGTGCAGTGTCTGCATGAGATAATGGAGGTTACACTTATATTTCCGAATTACAATCAGCAACATACAGTATTATGCCATATATTTATGAAGAAATGTAAAAATAGCGTTATGATTTTTAAACAATCATTAAAAAGGTTTCTCGCAATTACACAATCATACCATACAAGATTCTTACTTCTATAAATAGCCAGCAATTTCCACTATCGATCAATGACGTCATTTGTAAAATATGACGTCAGCTGAAAACGAAAATGTCTCGTCAATGTAAACATGGGGAAATGCAAAGAATTTTCTACCCCTGTGAAACAAATGATTGTTGACAAATATCTGTTAGGACAAAAATATGCAGCAATAGGCCGTGAGTTGAACATTCCTCGGAACAGTGTGTATGCAGTTGTACAACGCTATTTAGCTAGAGGTTCGGTGGAAAAGTCCCAAAGAAGTGGCAGAAAACGAAAGATGGACGACCGCGAAACTACGAAACTTCTAAGAGTTGTAAAAAACCAAACGTACTGTTCCGTTAGCTGGCATTACCGATATTATCAATCAGGGTAGGCATTCTCATGTTTCACAGAGAACAGTCAAGAGACGATTGTATTCATGAAAATAATTATCATAGGAGAATTAGGAAAGAAGGTCCGTATTCGCGACGAGAACCGCAATAAAACGTGTGACGTGGGCAAGAGGAAAGAGATTGTGGAGAGTTGAAGGATAATGGGATAGAGTGATATTCACAGATGAATGTTAGGTAAGAATAGGAGAAAGTAACCGTGTGTATGTATGGAGACGTCCGGTGAAGAATGGATGCCCGAGTGTTTATGTCCTGGTCCGCCAGTCAAAGTAAGTTTGATGATCTGGGGATGCATAACTTGACATGGTGTAGGGACAATTTGTGTCTAAGATGGTAATATCATTGCACAAAAATACATAGACATACTTGATTCAGAACTTTGGCCCTCTGTAGCTCGGCATTTTCCAACAAACAATTTTAATTTTCAAGGTGACAGCGCGCCCGTTCATCGGGCCCGGATTGTTACTGAATTTAAGCAGAAAAATGCCATTAACTGGATGACATGGCCAGCACAATTACCCGATTGTAATATAAAAGAAAACTGTTGACCGTTGTTATTAAAAAATAAATTGAGGCAACGAATTTTAAATATAAACAATGCTTCGGACCTGGAACGTGAAATTCGCCATATTTGGACAGCCATCCAAACAACCTACGTACAAGACTTGTAGTCAGTGCCAAGGGCAATATTACAAAATATTAAGGTAAGTTTTATTATTTTATTATCAATATTTAGTGTCCTGTTATGGCTATAACATTCCCTGTAGCTCATCTGTTTACGTCAATTTACGTGACGTCGCCGACGTTTGTTCATAAATATATGGCACAATACTGTTCCTTGGAAATGAAATGAATGACACTCTATCCGAAATGGAAAAACAAAATAGCAATGTTGGAAACCAGAATGACAAAAGTAAAGAAAAACGACAATATTGTCCCTATTTTAAACTCATGTACAAATATTTACAAGATAGCACGCTTCCAAATGACCTAAAGAGAACGAAAGCAATACTGTATGAAGGTAATCAATATACATTGGTACACGACATCTTGAATTACATTTTTCAACCAAGGTCAAAGAATAAATTAAAACCAGAAGCAATAATTACTTATTTAATAATTATTATTAAATAAGTGGCTTGTCCCTAGTCACTGTTGTTACTATTAAATTCTGGAGGAAGTGGGAAGGTTTTTCTCTCTTGTTACACATGTCGATGACAGGATAATTAAGAAAAAACGGAGGAGAAAAATGTTATTATTTTACGGTTGCACTGTTTACATGTATAATTGTTTGTTTTTGCATGTGCTTGTTATCAACAAAGTAACAGCTACTTCAATAAAGTTTCTGAACTAATAATGCAGGAAAAAATGACTCAAAATTTATGGAAGATACATCGTGTTAGCACATAGTTATATTACCCTTACAAAGCTGAGTAAACATTTTACTCAGTTTAATTTTTTGATAAACTCACCAAATTTTTTGATACTGTATAGTCATTTCTTAAGTATTTTATGCTACAAACAACAGCTTGAAAATTACAATTAATTTGGAAGAAATTTTTTCTCTGCTGACACAGTAAAGCATTTAAAAAAATAGGGAGGGGGGTATTTTTTTAAAAAAAATTCTATCAAAGTTCTTTTTGTTTTTGAAATAAAACATGGCAATAATTTAATTTTGATTATTTAGAAAAAAAAAACTGGGATTTAATTCTACAAGTGGTAATCCAACTTATACCAATAGCTCCCTTTCTAAGGAGGAAATTCTTCAAAATCATATTTCAGTTTTGAATGTTTTTAATATTCCCAAAAACCAAAAATGAATTTGAACTACCATATCTATACTGGATTCCAAAACTTCCTAAAAATCCTTACAAAGATACATAGCGGGTTCCAGTAAATGTTCTACCAAGCCTCTTTCTTTACTCCTCACTAAGATATTAACAGTAGTGAAAGAGAAACTTCAAGAGTACTGTGCAACAATATATTTGAGAAGTGATGTAAATCAGATGTGGATACTAAAAAATTCCAAGGAACTTTTGGAACATTTGAAATCACAAAATTTTACCAAAATCAACAACATAAAACTTGAAACTTTTCAACTCTATGTACAACAATTCCCCACGATAAATTAAAGTCCAGACTTTCTGACTTCGTTGACAGCTGCTTTTTCAATAAAAATGGAACTCGTAAATTTACTTTCCTTGTCATTGGTCATTTGCAAAATTATTTTGTTAAAAAACAATCTGATTGTACACACAAGTACTCTGAAGTTGAAATTAAAAAGATGCTCGTGTTTCTGATTGACAATATCTATGTGGTTTTTGGAGACCAGGTCTTTCAACAATCTATTGGAATTCCCATGGGTACCAATTGCGCCCCGTTATTAGCAGACCTTTTTTGTATTCATATGAAGTAGAATTTGTTCAAAATCTTTTACGTGAAAAGAAGATAACACTTGCTGTGACCTTCAATTCAACATTTAGATATATCGACGACGTATTGTCAATTAACAATGGTTATTTCCATTCTTTTGTCGACACGATATATCCCGGTGAGCTTGAGATAAAAGATACCACAGAGTCTGACACATCTGTTTCATATTTGGATATTTTATTGGAAAAAGACGTTAATGGTAATCTAACAACAAAGCTTTATGATAAACGTGATGACTTTAACTTTTCAATCGTCAACTCCCCTACCTATGCAGCAATATACCCTTATGACCTACATACGGGGTTTATGTCTCTCAGTTGATTGATACGCCAGAGCATGCTCTACGTATGAACAATTTCTAAAACGAGGAAAGTTATTGACAAACAAATTGATGAAACAAGAATATCAGCAGTCTCGTTTAAAGTCATCATTTCGTAAGTTCTATGGTCGATACAATGACCTTGTCAGCAAATACAATCTATCATTAAGTCAAATGCTGACTGACGTTTTTCATATTAAGTGTTAGGCTATTATTTACACACTGAATTGTCGGCGGATTTTTCCGTAATTTCCCGATCATGACAAAGAGCACACGGCGGGTGTGACCGGTCGGCAGGGGATGCTCACTCCTCCATAGCACCTGATACCACCTCTGATGTCTTAGAGGTCCGTGTTTCCTCTGCTCCTATTATTAATGTTTAACGGATTTTGAGTTCGAATACTGTTCGTTATCTCCACATATTTCATGTATATGTACAGATACATTGTCTTTACATCCCGTTGAAAAAGATCTGTCTTATTTATTAAATGTTTCGTTGAATAAAGGTGTCGACCTTGTGGAACAGTGAGAAACCTTTTTTTTTCAAATGTGAAAAAGCGGAAGGAGTTACGTCATCGACAGTGATATTTTTGTGATAAGTTTTCAATCTGGGTTAAGCGTACTTATTTGAAGTTGAACTGTTTAAATTTGTGATTGTTTTTGATGTGTTATTTTTACTGCAATTATTGTTATCTATTCTAAGAAGTTTTGCCGACTCCACCAAGGTACAATGCCTTGGCATTGATGTATATGTAAATTTTGTATACATATTTTTTGAGTTTTCCCCTACTATATTGACTTATTGTTTAATAGAATTGTGTATAAAATATTTTCTTCATGTGTATGTCTAATCTTATTTTGGATATTTTATTGTGTGTTTCAGCCATCTGAAATTAACGATGGCTGATAGTAGAAACTCGCACTAAAGTGACGTCACAATGAAGCAACAGAGACGTTGATAACAACATAACGATAGGGCAGGGAGAAATTCAAACATTGAGTGTATTTTTGCTGCTTTTAAACATGAAAATGTATGCGTAAATATAAGGATTGTTTTTAAGTTTTGTGTGAGTTATTGGTGGGTAAATCACACAGACTTGCACGTGGGCATATTTTTTTCATGAAATATGCCTATGTCACAAGTCTGTGTGATTCTTTTAAACAATAAAATGCTTTCTTTGGTTGTAAGTACGGGAATTGATGTTGAAGCTGTTGCAGACAATATACATAACCCGCGTAAGGTTTATTTAAGAAATGAAGGAGATAATATTCATTGGATGTAAATATACACCAATAACTCAAAATAAACTTAAAATCATTCTTTAAATGTCTTTTTTCTATGTATTTTCATTACTTTCTAACAAATTCTTAACTAATATAAATGCAACTTAAAATAATTGTGATCTTGTTTTATCTCCCGTTTTATAAATTTTACTAATAAATTCCTTTTCACAACTGTCACACATTAAAAAATGCGCAGTGCTTTCTTAAGTTGCACTTGAATTAACTGTTGAAGCGTGATTATCCAGATGTTGTATATGCACCGTTACACACAATGTGTGTACGTCAACAAAATGCATTAATTAGTCATGCATTTAACTGTTTTAAACTTAAAGAGGATATATTTTCATTTCTGTTCAATGTGTGAAAATGATAAATTCTCTTAGTGTGCGAAATATGCAAGAACTCTGCAATATAAATGTTCTGATTTGTCTGGAAAAGTTTGGGAGGAGGAAAGTATGAATTTGCTGACAAAGTGCAGGTAAATTTGTTTTGATGTTTATGTAAAATATGGTAGATACTAGTGTGCGTAAGAACGTTAAGGAAAATTAAGTTTGAGAAACAAATTAACCCAAAAATAAATCCTAAATTAATAACTCTTGTTATTTACATATAAAATGATATTATTTTAATGACACCTATCTTCTTGCTCGAGAGTTTTTTTTCCTCAAATCATGCTTTTGTACGATTGTTTATGAACACGTTTCTTGTATAATTCCCTCATGTAATAAATTTCAAGAAGTCAAACAACTACTTATAGTTATATATTCTTGTATGTTACTTATAATTGTGTACTTTTGTTTAAATCCCATTCTAAATGTCATTGTATATCATATTTAATAAATAAGCCGACAAAATAATCAACTGATCTTATTTTCAAGATATGTTTATTACCTAAGGCGATTCCTAAAACGTTCAATCAGTTGTCAATTTCTGTGCAGTTTATTTTCGTCGTACAACCTTGTGATATCATTTTTTTTCACAAATACACTCTGTATTCCATTGCAATATGTATCTTTAATCGCACTTTAATCTCTCTCTCTCTCTCTCTCTCTCTCTCTCTCAAATA
Source organism: Saccostrea echinata (assembly GCF_033153115.1). NCBI lineage: Eukaryota > Metazoa > Mollusca > Bivalvia > Ostreida > Ostreidae > Saccostrea > Saccostrea echinata. The sequence continues at coordinate 37,491,008 of NW_026889778.1, forward strand.
TCAAGTTATTATTGTGAAATTATTATCATAATGTTTAAAGAAATATTTAATGATAATAATTTCACAATTATCTTTGATGGATAGAATACATGAGGTTGAAAGTAGAATATGGATTTGAGGAAATATTCTTGTAAGGGGTTGAATTAATTAAGTTCACTCAATACAATTGAAGAAATAATATTGAGATAGGGCCAAATAGGGAACATTTTTTTAATATTAATCAGAGATATATGACTAACTTCTGATCATAACAATAAGAAAATATACTAGTTACAACGTATCTGTACATGTACGTATAGTTTATCCACAATTACATACTGAGTTTTTAAAAGTTCACTTATTTCGCTAACACCAACATCAATGGTACATGACGTACAGTATAAGTAAGTCGTCATAGTTGTGAAAAAATAATAAATGTATGATACAATAGCAAAAATGAGAGGCATAAACATATGTACAAACATACAATGAGAAAAGAAAAGAACGGGATGGTGACATGTAAATTATGGAAGACAGACAATGGCAATATTCATTTCCGTGTATTTTAATTTGCAAACAAATGCCAAAATACTTCTTCTATAAAAAAAAAACAGTAATCTCTTGAAATTATATGATATCTAAAGCATTCATAATTATGTTTTTCTACATATGTTAATCTCTTCTTCCAGCTTCGTTTCATAAGACATATGGGTGAAATGGTTACGTGAACCAACCTGACCCTGCTTTTCTTCAAGAAAGATTTCAAAAATATATTTTTTTACTTTTCAATATAGTTTTTCTTCATTTATTGTTACCCCACCCTAGACACAATAAGTCATGACTTAATTCCAGATCTATTCTCAAGTTAAATTGTGTCCCTTATTAAATTGTGCCTTATATGTCCACACTCTAATATCCTAGAGGTCATGGTTCGAACGCTTGAATATGTACTACTTTAGGATGACTGCATGCTTATAAGAGTATTCTTGCTATTTTATTAGAAGACTTTTTTTTGTTGATTTGTTTTCTATATACTTCTATGTAAACTTTTATACCTAACAGGGGCCTTATCCTAACCCCAGTACGATGATTCGAACTGAAATGAACAATACCTGAAGATGTTTGCATATTAATATTAATCTTTGTGTTGTTGATTGAGACAATTTAGATTTAGTTTAATATATTTCTATGTAAATATTTGACCCATATTGTGGTCCCATCTTATCCTTAGGGCAAGTAATTTGAACAAATCTGAGTTTGCACTTCCTAAGGATACCTGCATATTAATATAACTAATCATAGCACTGCTATATCTGAGAATAAGATTTTTAAAAGATCTTTTCCTATTCATTCCATTGCATAACTTTGAATCCCCATTGTGATCATTTTGCCCCCAACTCCATCTTTCTTTCTCTCCCCAAATGAATAAAATTGAGTTCTTGCTTACTTCCGAAATTAAAAAAAAAAAACTATTTCAACCAGAAGCTAGCTGGTGCCTTAATTTTGAAGGTCACTTTTAATCCTAATCATAACACTTAATTTATGAAGTGACGTATGTTTACTTTTTTCTGTTTTCAGGGGGATCAATATATAGGGTCGAATGTGCGTTTACAGTTTGATTAACAATAAAAGTTGCTTAACTATTATTTTTATGAAACTTCAGGATACTCCATTTTCAGATGTTTTGCATAACTTTACATTATGTGTTCAATGAGACATGTATAATATGTTCAATTACGGTTTCAAAAATGTATCCTCTCCTACTTGATTTTTTTTTTTTTTTTTTTTTTTTTTTTTTTTGAAAGAATGTGGAAATCTATTTATCTATTTTATATTTTTATTTTTTATCTAACTTTTTATCTGCATTTCAAACCATCTTAAACCTTTAAACTTACCATATTGCAGAATAGTACCATCATGTGGAGGTCTTCTTTTATTGCCGGTAGTTTTCTATCTTATCATGGTTCTCCTTTTCCGGGATTCTAGAAATACTGTCACAGTGATTCAAGAACAATCATGTGACATTGAAATGTTATCAGTATTGAAAGAAAGAGAAATGGCTCTTTATCAAAAGTATTATGGAGGTAGGTAAATGGGGGATATTGTACAAAAATATCATTAAAACTCATCTTTTGACATTTTAAACCATTTTCTACGCGAAAACGTAATGACAGGAAGATTTAAAAATAGTGAAAATTATGTAATGTTTAATATTGAAATAAATTAAACCCAAGGAATTAAATATTAGTAATTAAAACTAAAAATATATAACCCTTTGTTAGAAATATCTTTCATGTTTGTTATTGATGGCATATAATATTCCATGTGATTGCTTTTTCAATTCCATTTAGATATCCAAGCCATAGGCGGAGGCGACTGGACATTTAAATCAACTCGACAGTGCCTAAATATAAATTCTGAATTCTACAAACGTTCAATAGATGGTAGAAAACAGCTTATTCCAATGTGTAACAGCAGTAATGTATCTATTAACGCCGTGACAAATTTCAACCAATCGCTTCCGGTGTTTGAATTTCCAAACAGATGCATTAACTTAATCATTTTCAAATTTTGTTCTGGTGAAGGAGTTGTACCGAACATAATACACTACATTTGGTTTGGAATACAAAATTTTGAGCTTATTCATTTCGTTAGTTTCTATAGTGCTTATAAAAAGCAAAAGCCTTGTTTAATTTTACTCTTTTCTGATTTTTTACCATTTGGTGACTTGTGGGATCTTTTACTCACTGTTATTCCCAATATAATTCATATTAGAGTTTCAGCTCCATTATATATCTCAGGAAGACGTATTTCGTGGGTGCAACATAAATCAGATATAGTTCGACTCCTTATTTTGAAAGGTAAGACCACAAGCATCATAGATATAACTTATTAAATTGAAAATTATCATTATTTATTAAAAGCAAGATTTCAAGATTTCATAATCCAGACACGCACGACGAAAAAACTTTCCATTTTCTATCCGACTTGAGAGAAAAAAAATTAAAATGCAAGGAGATGTTACAAATTCGACAGGCAATTCAGGATAGTAAAAAAATGCATTTGAACTACCCTTTAAAAAATCAAGGCAATTAAATTTTGTTTTAAAATTGCAATGTTCATCTAATTTTGTCTTGTATTTGATCATTTTTTAAAAACTTTACCGAAAGATTCAAGATTTTTTATCTACAATTTTTTCTTAGTTATGCTTAAAGTAGATTATGATATTCCTATAAAGGTTAAACCCTTACTCTTTAAGTTTAATTCTTTTCTGTGAAATATTTCAGGAATACAGAAGTTGGAGGGGAAAACAATTTCGATATACTGATAACATATTATTATACAATGTTTTAGAGTATGGTGGCATATATTGTGATACAGATCAAATAATCCTAAGATCACTAAATGTCTTCAGAAACAATGAATGTACAATGGGCAATGCGCATGATGGTTCCCTTGGAAGTGCATTAATTCTGGCAGCAAAGAACTCCCAATTTATAAATAAATGGATCGAAAGTTACATATCTTATGATCCAGCGAAGTGGGGAGACAACTCGGTGACTATGGCAATGAAGCTCGCCAAAGAGAATAAGGATTTAATTCAGGTTCAAGATCATCATTGCGTTTTCTTTCCACACGCAATGATTTTGTATAACCAGAATTACAAATGGTCTCACAGTTACGGGCTACATGTCTATAAACTTGGTCATATAGAAGAATTAAAAAGGCTGAACTTCACAAATATACGACGGCTAAACAGTACAATAGGTGCTGTATTTCGGTACATTTTGTACGGGGACAAAGAGATGTGTGAATAAATACCAAAGGTGTTATATGAGTTTTTGTAGAAAGATACGAATGTGAAAGACACAATACATGTAGAATTTCGCAATTTCTTAAAGTTACGATAAATGAAAATGAGTTAAGACAGCCTCTTGGAGTCAGATCTATTATGACGTCATAATTTTTTACCGTACTTTATAGGTATTATTAAATTATGTAGAAAGTGAAACATGTTCACGATATTCAATTTGAAATCATACTAAAAGTAATCTGGATACCTATATTCAATCTAATTTATAAAAAAGAAGTCAAGAACAAACAAATTACCGTTCTCTGAGAAACAGTATGCAACCAGGATAATTTTGATTTGTGTGATATGAAAAAAGTCCCAAATTTATAGATGATTTTTTTTATTGTAAAAAGACAGTTCATCATTTTGTTGTATTTACCGAAAAATTTATGCTGCGGTACATCATATGATTTAAACCAGATATGAGAATTTAGCATCATAAACATTTACTGGATCTTGTCCGTAAAGTCCAAATATTTATGCTGAAATGGGGAATCAAAATTTATGAAAATAAAACTGAAAAAAAACTTATTTTTAAAGAAAAATACTTAATGTGCATGCATTGTTGTTGTTAATCTTTTTTTTTTACTTTTACATTAAGGGTCATTCTTACATTAATGTTTACATAAGGTGCACTTCAGCCTTTGGTTAAGATGAGCTACGAAAATTAATACGAATAAAAGTGTCACCTCTCACATATAACAGCATACTTTAGTGTTCCTTTGAAGGTAAATTGAATGTGGTTAAGTTTTTGAGATACAATGTACAAAATAGCTTCTTGAAATAAGTGTATTTCTTTTTAAAATGTACATCTTGACCTAACAAAATGAGTGACAACAGACGCTTTTTGAGCTGTACATGTTAATCGTGAGAGATACTTGAAGTACAATGTAAGGAGACGTGTGGGAAGTCACAAGACTCTCACACTAATCATTAGGTTCAAATATGGTCCCTGAAATAAACTTTGCTCTTTATAAGTATTTATCATATGTTAGCAGTAAATGATTTAATTCCTCATTCCGTACATATTGATAAAATACATGTGCATTGTGTTCAGCAATACGATTATATCTTTGCATTAAGCTCTGTAACTTAGGATCTTTTACCTTTGCTAAAAAAGAGTTATATATAAAAAGGCTTTAAAATCATGCTCAAAATTAAAAAGGAAGTTATGTCTAATTGCCATAATGTCAGTATTAACCTTCATTTATTTGATCATATAATCGTTCCTATTCTTGTATATGTTGTGAAATTGGTGGGGTGAGACTTGGGGGTGGTGGGGTGGTGGAGGGCCTAGCCGTTTTGGCTTCCAAAATTAAGAATAGAGATATTACCATGGACATAACGTTTAAGAAATTGTAATGCGAAACACTGCACATTAAATACTGCAAGGCTATTCCTGGTGTGCATAGACAATTTACATATTTCAGTTCTCTCTGAAGTTGGACGATTTTCCATTGTATTATTAAATTATTCAAGCCATGATAAAATATCGATTTCGACTTGTAACAATGCATCCATTTTTCATCTTACTCAGGAAAGGATATCCGGTGTTGAAGAGCATTTTCCTTCAACATAAACCATCATGGTTTGCATCCATCCAAACAATGTTGACTCAGTTATCCGAATTCAAAAACATTGACACATTAAAACAAAGTCCCAATTCATTTAAAAAGAAGTCATCAAGTATTATAAAACATTATTTATAAACCTATGGCATAAAGAAAATGAGCACCAAGATAATGGCAATCTAAGAACTTATGTTATATTCAAACATAACTTTGGAAGAGAGCACTATTTCACAATTGTTAATAATTTTGATCATGAAAGCTGTATCTAAACTCCAAATTCCTGTACATCAACTAAATATTGAAAAGGGAAAATATACAGGCCTTCCACCTGAATTAAGAGTATGCTCTCAATTTAATGTGATATAGAAACCATTTCAAAAATTGAGACAAATTTCTTCTTTTTTTTTTTTTTTGGACACCTACTGAGAAACTAGAATGGATTTAAAAATAATAAAGTATGGCAGTTCTTTGTTTGTTTGAAAAAAAAATATTGAAAACAGTAAAAGAACTAATGTATAAAAACATTTATTAGCATATATATGCATGTTTTTGAAATTTATTTCTGAGATACAAAAGAACATTCAAATGTATAAATAGATATACTTGTATTAACATTTACCATAACATGTATGTATTATCAAAGGATCAAGGCCACTAGACACAATGTAGCTTACTTATAATTATACACAAATATGCATTATTATTGTCTTCTGTGGTGATTATGTTTAAATTGTACTTTTATGTGTTACAAACCCTTCCTGGGCACTTGACTAGTCAATAAAATATCTTGTATCTTGTGCTGTTTCTTATATAAGAATTTAAAACTCTATCTAAAATATACAATACTCTTTTTTTCTTGTGCTAGAAAAAGAGTATTGTATATTTTAGATACAGCGTTAAACTCTTATATAAGAAACAAAAGAGAATAGTCAATCCTTGTCCTAAGGGATGTGTATCTTCCACTATCATTTTCAAATGGTTAAGTGAAAATCTGGGATCTGATATTTTCAAAATCACTTACTTTTTTCCAAGAAAAGATTTTTAAATGCGTTTATTTACTTTACTTTTTATTTCTTATATTTGTGTTTGTCATTCAATAAAAAACAAGATGTGTTTGTGAAACATTGTTATGCTACTATATGGCAGCTCATGGCCAAGGCTAAAGTTTTTCAAAAGTATGTCAAACTTCAAGGTCAACACAGTTTCCACAAGAAACGAAGTAAGGCACCAGTTCCGGGGGTCCATCTGCGTATATTTACATCAATTGAATATTTACTTCTTTATTTCTTGAGAACAGGGTCATGAGTTCAAAAATGTTGGTATCCAAAAAAGGTCTTGTCATAATGAATACACTTGTGAAAAATAAAAGCCCTTGCGCCAACCGTCTATGAGTTATGGCCAAGGTTAAGTTAGAAAAAAGTAAACATACATGCCACTTCTTAAATTAAGTGATCTATGATCAGGCCTCAAAGAAGCCTTTAAAAATTAGACTCCAGCTAGCTCCTGGCCAAAGAAAGCATAAATTATGATGAATTCATATTCTAATTTCATGAACATAAATTATCCTAAAGAAAAACCTTATTTACAGAAAGTAAGATATACAAATAGGAATGCAATAAAGAAGTAAGTAAACTCACAATCAACTCTCCTTACTTATTGTAACCCCACGCTACCCCTACAATTTATGACTTAATTGAACTTGGATCCACACAATATGATTCACTTTCAATATGACTAAATTGGCTTTACTGTTCTTAAGAATTCTTTTTTTTATTTTATGCATACTGTACATGCATTATGTGAATAGTTATCCCCGATTTTACCCTTACAGTAATCCGAGGTCAATATTTAAAATAGCAAACTTGAAATCACAGACGTTGTTGAATGTTTGCTAATTAATATGATGTATGATATGATATTTCTACTCTTGAAAAGACTTTTTTATAAAATTCCAGATTTATTCTCAAGTTACATTTTTATCCCCTAATGTGTCCATGCCCATGGTTCAAACGCTTGAATCTGCACTATCTGAGGATAGTTGAACACATATTTACTCACTATTCTCTGCTTTTTTGAGAGAGAGAGAGAATTGTTTTAAATATTTTTTATATCTTTCCATGTAATACTTCTATCCCTCATAGGGGCCTTACCCTAATATTTATATATATGGATAAAGATCTAGACCAAGAATTAAGGACAGCCAGACAGACACACAGACACGAACAGGAAAATATTGTATAACTAGTGAAAGGACCACCTTAGATTTTTATATCCTCCGCTTGAAATGTTGGGGTATATAGTGATAGGGGTGTCCGTACGTCCTTTCATACGTCCATAGCACTTGGGAGTAGCCATCCTTTATCTGCAACTCCTCTTTTACCACTGAATAATTATTAAAGAAACTTTCACAGAATCGTTAGTACATATTGTCATTGTGCATCTCCTTTTTTTTCATTTCGACCGGACAGACACGCGGGTTGATCTAAAAGTAATGTAACATCTGCAATAAAATCTTTGATAATCGAAAGTTATCAACAAAATTTTTATTACTAATACATCTATCTATTTTGACCTTTGCCTTAAAATTTCATGCAGATACAAGAAATACTTTTGTAAAAATATTGAGATAAACATAAGGTTAGGTCTCTCCTTTCGCCGCACGTCAAGAATGTACCGACGTCGTTATGACGTTTCTTTTCGGGACTCATTTTCAGTTAATCCATAAATCTATTAAATCTCTTACATATACGTTTTATTTCATCTATACTCCCAACTTGTGCAGGAGCATCTAGTTTTAAACTATTTCATAAAAGAATGTTTTAATTTTTCATATTGCATTTACATATTCATTTCGCTGAGCGTTCATGTAGCTCTACTGTAACGTCGAATTTAAGAGTAAGTGACGTTCAAGGCCATTCTGCACGCACATTTTTTGTTACTTCCATCTACATTGGTATTTGATGCAACTTCTGTATCTTTATAATGTAAATTGTATCCCGTATTTTAAGTAAATGTCTGGCGTTAAGTCAGATTATCAGACTTTTAACATTTCAGCCGAGGAAGAAGAAAATGAGTGGACGATCAGTCAACGTTTAACGTTATTTACTATACCTGATCAATACATAGGTCTCACGGCGGGTGTGAGCGGTTTTCTCCTCCTAGGCACCTGATCCAACCTCTGGTGTTTCCAGGGGTTCGTGTTTTTGCCCTGTTCACGATTTTCGTTTTGTTTATTATATTTATAAGATTGATCACTCTTCGTTATCTTCATATATGACATTAGTCTTAAATTTGACCATGCTTAAAATCTACGCAAAAGGAATGAATTAAAAAAAAATATATTTGGACAAAGTTCAAATAATTTTAATAATACAAGTGAAAGTACGATAATTTATTGCAAAATGGCAGTAAAGATTATTAAAAAGAAGCACGTGAGACGTTTAAACGATTTGCGGACGAACTGTTGGTAACATTCGTGCCTTGCGGCGCTAGACAAAAACTAATGTTGTGTTCATCTTAACGAGGCTGGATCCTGATATTTAAAGTCTTAAACTTTTTTGTCAAGTGTATTTTTAGTTTCTACACGTAAAGCTTAATTAAAAATCAAAACAAAAAATGGGGGGTCAATATGCTTCTTTTGGCGCTACAGTACATTTAATTTGACCTTTTTGCTCTGAAATTTGTGTCTTTTTCAAAAATCACATCTTCGACGTTTTCCTTCCAATGTTTTTATCCGAATAAATCATGGGACAAAATTAACTATTAGTCTATTTTAAAAAAGACACATTAAAATTGTGACTATGGAAATGTTTCTGATTGCTTTGCATAATCAATTATTTGACCTTTCTGCACTCACAAAATGTTATTTTTCTGGTTTTAAAAATATAACAAGCAACAAAATTAATTTAAAGTCTTTAACTTTTGCTGAATTTAAGCAGATTGATCAAAGTTATCTTATATATTAAGAAAAGAAAAACAAAAATGGGGGTCTATGATGTATATTTTTAGATATTACTAAAAAGTGTTAATTTTATGTTAAAATTGGCTCAATATTTTCCTGGACTTTCAAAATACATTTACTATATTCGTCACAATATAATGAAAGAATTCGTAAGAAATAATTGAATAGGTATTTCAGGACCAGTATGAAACATTTCACTGCAAACAACAGCTCTGTGTGCAACCAGCATGGAAAAATAGGAATCTAAACATAACAGTACTGTATATATTTCAAAAGGGAAAAATTGATCATTTTCTTCTCAAAAACCTTCCGCCACAAAATATAGTTCCTGGCTTAATCTTAATTGGATGGAATTTAATAGTGTTTTTTTCATTGGATATAGTTTAATTTGCATTGTAGAATCCAGATTAAATGTTAGAACTTAAAAATGATGCAGAATTTTAGAAATAAATGCCCAGACCAAAATCTGCTCAAAAGATCAGGATCGAACCTCCTTAATATCCTGAAAAGTATTTTGTTTAACTGTATGAAATTTTAATGCAAACATCAAAATAGATGGGGGTATTAGTATGTAAAATTGTGTTGATTACATTCACATTCCATTATCAAAGATTTTTAAAGCAGCTTTGGCATAAATAAATCAGCCTCGTATTTTGGGTTACCAATAGCAAAACCTAGACACTGCCATTCTTTCTCTAATAATGGGGGTACCCATGTCTTATCCACAATTCCTCCTCTATTGCTGAATAAAGTTTAATGAGGCTTTCACAGAACTATTTTATGTTCTGCTCGGACAGATATTTGGTGTTTCCCATAGCAAAAAAATGGACTTTGCCATTATACTCATTTGGGAGTGGGGGTACCATTATGTGAGTGCAGTATTCACAGTACCTCTAGTTGTCCCCACTTTCACTGAAAGTGGAAGATGTTTATTTGGGATTGTCCGCCTGTCTGTCTGTCTAGCTGTCTGTGTCATTTTGTCTGTGTGTAACACTTTCGTTTCTGGACAATATCTTAAATGGCCTTTGAGCTTTTTCAATTAAATTTAATGCCACAACTTCCCATAGCAAAAGAAAGACCCCAATTTATTTTGAGGTCAAATGGTCAAAGTTCAAGGTCAGAAATTCACATATTGCACAAAAAATGATTTCCAGACAATACCTTTAGTTTTCTTGGAGCTTTTTCAATACAGTTATAGATAGCAACTCCTTAAATACGACCCTTATTGATTTTAGGTCAAAAGGTCAAGGTCGGAAATTCAAACGATACAAATAATTGTTTTCAGATGATAACTGTAGTTAGCCTTGAGATTTCTTAATAAGGCCATCTTTAAAAAAATTGTTTGGTTGCCCTCTCCTGACCGACTGGCTAAAAATGGCCCGACTCAAAACCTTTTTTATCCTCCTGGAAACAATTATTTTTTTAATGCATTCAGAATAATAGATTTGAAAAAACTCAGCATTGATCTTTCTTAGAATTTTTTTTTCACCTATCTACCGACCCACTTTTTCATCCTGAGTCGGGAGAGGCAAACAAACATTATTTTAAAGTTGGCCTAACATTTTTTATCATAACTTCTTTTGACTTAAAGCAGAACCCTTTTGAGTTTTATGTCACAAGGTCAAGGTCAGTGATTCATTTCTTGCATAAAATGGTTTCCTGGTGATAATTGTAGTTTTCTATGAGCTTTGCAATAAAATTTTATACCTTTAGACAATATGACTTTAAAAAAAAGCTCCTTTAGATTATAAGATCAAAAGGTCAAAGACAAAGGTCAGAAATTTATATATTACATACATAGTTTTCAGGTGATTAGTTTAGTTCTCTGAAAGTTTTTACAATGAAATTAAGGTAATAAATTTCTTTACTTAACAAAATAAGGCTATTGACTAAAAGGTAAAAAGTTAAAAGGTAAAGGTTTATCTTTTAGGAGGGTTGACCCAAAATTCGTAGACGGAGGTCATATCTTTTACAGAAAATATTGTTTCTTTGTAGTTGGTTGATAAATTACTAATTTTGAACATGGTAAATTGAAAATTATTCGAATAATAAGAATCGTAGTGTTGTCGCAGTTCACTAACTCCTGGAGCAATCTCCGACGTCAAAAAGATAAATGTCACCGGTTCAGAGTTTTGGGGAAAATACACTAATTACCAAAATCAAAATTTTAAATTCATCATAAAGATTCTCGATATAGATGTAAAAGTTAATTTTTATGATATGCTTTAACATTGAAATACACGAACAAAGTATGTACATGTTCATGTATCAAATAATGATAATTTAAAAAAAAAGAAGAAGTTTCTACGTTTTTTCCCTTCTTTCTTCTCTAATGGAGTTGCATAGCGTCTGTCTTGTCCGATTCTTCGGCTGGTCTCATTTTTATAGATTTAGATTCTTTGCATACTTAGAAAAAACGTTTCAATCATTTTCAAATACCAATGACCGGAAAAAATCTCCATATTTTCCAGACATTTATGACTTATAAGTTTCTGTACGACTGTTTCAACTCAGCCGCCATATTTTTCAACAAGTCAGATTTTAAATCGGTGCATAGAAAACGTTATAAAATTCATATTTGTTAAAGAATATACAACAAAAACCGAGGAAAGGAAGTTAACAATACAATATTAAGAATTTTTATTCCTATTCCCAAAATTCTGAGTAGTAAATACTTTCTCGTTGGATTTTAAATATTATACATATGTATCAATTTTTAATTGCAAATTTTGGGTACTACGCCTCCTACTTACATCAGACAATGAAATATTTTATTTAAATAGGGTTCAAACGTGTAATTCCTCAATTTTTGTACATAAATTTATTAGATATAGTTGTATTAATCTATGTACAAAGTTTCATTAATTAATGACACCGAGTTCCTACCAAACTACTTTTTTCTACGGAATTTGGAGCAATTTCTTTCTCCATCTGCATATTTTTTTCCAGTTCTTCCACCCTTTTCCCCCTTAGCAGGGGGCACACATTCTCTGAATTAGATGTTTTTAAACTAAACTCTAACTACATGAACTGTGATGCCTCTCTTTTCCAGATTTTATCATTCATAACTGAAATCTGGAGGATTTACACAAAGTTTTACGTCAACTTCCACGGATCATCACTAAATTATTGTACCTTGTTTAAATATCTAATCTTTGTTGAAACATCTAACCAAACAAGTTATTAATTTATTATTTTGATTCCAGTTCTTGGCTTTGAAATCCACAGATATAAGAAATATAGTTGAAATGTTTCAGATGTAGTCAAGGACATACATGTAAACATTGGAGCGATTCAAAGGACTGTAATAAGGGTAAGTTTATTTTAATTGTTATGCTTTCTAAGAATTATTGCTTTATATCGGTTAGGACGTAAATATTTGCTTCTGCTTCAAGGTTCTGTTCTCGTTGTCAATTTATTTTACACCTTGTCGTCACTGAGAACGACCCTCAGGAAACATCGTATTTTGTTTTGGTTAAATTTTCATGGATTTTATGCCTTTCCTTACCTATAAATTTACAACTTCAATAAATATTGAAATTAATGTGTATGTGGAGTCCATATAATTGATTGTTTGATTATGTGTTGTTTTACGTCCCGCTCGAGAATTTTCACTCATATATAGACGTCACTATATACCGGTGAAGGGCTTCAAATTTAGACCTTTACTCAGCACTCAGGGCCATTGAGCAGTGAGGGTTCTTTATCGTGCCAACGCCCTACTGTACACATGGCCTCGGATTTTTTAATTCTCATCTGAAAGACCCACAACTTTCACTCCAAAGTGCCGAGCGCCTGGCGAAAGTACAATTGCTACCTTTTTTTATCGACTTAGGTCAGTCGCGGCCCTGATACGAACAAATGACCTTCCGATCAGGGAGTGGAGTCCATATAATTAAACTACCATGAAAGTATGTCCTTATGAACCTGTAATTTTTAGGCAATTGCCCCTCCTTTCCCCCACACCACTTATTAAAATGAATTTACAGTCTAAACATTTTTGACAATTTCAGAACGCTAGTTTACAGTGATGTAACTCACAATCAGGCCAAAATAATTAGGCACATTAACAAATGGCCACTGTTAAAACGTTTCTACAAACAAATTTTTAATTTTTAGCATAAGCTTATTTGTATTACATTTAGAAAGGTCTGGCCAGTAAGTTTTGTTAACCTGTCTTATTGTTTACATTGTCAAATTTTAAAATAGATGGGTTTTTTTCCCTAAATATAAAAGTTTTTAAAATAGTACCTCTTCATATTGAATAATAATCTTGTTTTGCAAAATCATTTCTATATGAGTAAAAATATTTAGAAGAAATAGCCAATAAGAAAACAGTAACTGATATTAAGCAATTAACACGCAAGAAATGACTTTAAGTACTTGCATAACTCTTCAGGATTTTAATGTAAAAAGAAGAAGTAGCCAATGAAAAAAACAGTTACTGAGATCTGGCAATTTACCCGTAATAATGATTTTTAACTAATTGCATAACTTTACATTGTACAACAACACCTTGACTCAAAACAAATTGATTTTTAAAAAACTTTTTATTACATATTTTTTTTTTAATTTTAATTTTAATTTTTTTTATTTTTTGGTACAAGACAAAGACTTCTCTTTATGTTTCTGTTGATCAAAAAAGTGCCTTGCCAAGTTGACTAGGCTTGTTTTTGATAAGACAGGCAGAATCAGGAAGACGGAGTAGAAAAAAGTCATTAATTAAAAAATGACAGATATAAAACTTGTACAAATAATGGAGATCGGAAAAAATAAGACAACATTGCCACACAAAGTATCTTTAGATAAGTACGACATGTATAGAAATTGCTAATGGTAACCTAACAACAAAACATCATCAACTTCCCTTATTTATGCAATACACCATTATCACCTTCAAATGGGGTTTTTGTCTCCCAGTTGATTCGATACACAAGCGCATGCTCTACGTACAAACAATTTCTATAACAAACCAAGCTCTTGACAAATATGTTAATGAAACAAGAACATCAACAGTCTCGATTAAGGTCATCATTTCGCAAATTCTATGGTTGCTACAATGACCTTGTTAGCAAATACAATCTATCATTGAGTCGAATGTTGAGTGACTTTTTCATTCAAATTGTTAAGCTATTATTTTCACTAAATTGTCTACGGATTTTTCCGTTTGCCCGATCATGACAAGGAGCATATGGCAGGTGTGACCGGACGATGGGGGGATGTTTACCCCTCCATGACACCTGATCCCACCTCTGATGTTTTAAGAGGTCCGTGTTTCTTCTGCTCCCAATTTGTATTGTTTCAATGGACTTTTCAGCTGGATTACCGTTGTTATCTTCATATTTTATTCTATTCTGGGTGCACCTATGATTTCCATGGGTCCGTGTTTTTGCCCTGTTCATGATTCGTTTTGTGTACTGGATTTATAAAATTGGTCAATATTCGTTATCTTCATATTTTACATTGAACTAGTTTACAAGCCCTGAATTTAAAAAAAAAAGTCAGAAGATATTTCTATTGCTACATTTAATATTGGGACTAATGGCCACAATGTTCCCCTGAGTCACTTTTAAATTAAAAAAGAACCAAACAAACAGTGGTCTCTTTTGAGACTGTATCCCTAATGGTTTGAACATATCAGTCTAAGAGAAAGACCAATAGCTGCCTTTCCGACGACACGGTCAACTCAAGAATTTAAGGATAAATAACACAAACATACCTTTTTCTTCTATAATTCTCGCCGAAATATGGCTGAAATATTGTCGACTCGGCGTTAAACAATAATAATCAATCAATCCAAAATTCAAATATTTTTGCTAAAATATGTGCCTCTCTCACTTTAAAACTGGTATTTATTTAGTTAAACAGCTTAATGTTTGGCGAAGCAACGTAATTTCGTGAAAAGTGCAAAAATGCTACTTTACAGACCAATATGTATTTTGAAAAGTTTTAAAAATGTATGAGGTTTTCCAAATGCAAAGTGTCTGGGGACATTTTCAAGAGTGTATTTTAACATTTTACTTAATTATTTATATTATATCATATTAATTACAATTCCATTGAAAGAAATATTGAAAAAATACCGTTGTAATTCTTGGTGTAAAAAATACCGGTGTATGGGAGATAAGAAAATTTGTTGTAGTATGTATCTTTAAAAGGAAAACATCGCTTTCTTTTAAAAAATGTGCATTTCGAATTCAAGTCTTAGATCAACCTATGTAGTATCATTTGTGGACGAGTGTTATATTTTCATAGTGCAGCTATATCTCATATAACAATCATTTTACATATCCATTACCCTAATATCGCGACAAAAGGCTTAGAAAAATCGTAGAAATAAAAGAAGTAGCTATGAATCCGCAAAATTCAATGAAATCGTTTAGAACTGTCTTTTCCCGAGATATTTTCAATGCGTGACGTGTATGTTAGAACTTTTTAAAAGGATGCTTATTATAAAAAAAAAAGTAATAAAGAAACAAAAAGTAGAAAAGATACAAAAAGAGAATATTTTTAAAAGGCCATGTTTACAATGTCAAGGTTTTGTGATATCGTTCCTCTAAGCAAACCCTTGACAAAAATTGCTATTTAAAAGTTGGGCTAGAAAGCTACTATTTCATTTGTTCCCGGTCTAGGACTGGAACCAACAAGAAGTCTGTGAGCCAATGCTCACTAGTAATACCCCTGCTCTGATGTAAATATATGCTCTTATGATTCCCACCATATGGCATGCATACACAAAGAGTGTGCTAAAGTTTCAAGCACCTGCAATGAGTAGTTGCTGAGAAATTTGGTACGGACAGACGCACGGATAAACATGAATGTGACATCCGATTTGTACAAAAATGAAACACACCATATGACATGCCTAGACAAAGAGTGTGCTAAAATTTCAAGCATCTGCAATAAGTATTTGCTGAGAAAACTGCGACGAAAATTTGCTGCGGACAGACATACAGACATACGGACACACAGACTGACACACAAGGGTAAAACAGTATACTCCCTCTCCTTCGGAGCGGGAGTATAATAAGAAAACATATTTTATTGTATTTAAGTATAGTAAACAAATATGACTTGTCTTAAAAATGGAAAGTGCCAATGTTGTGAGATTTGTGACTGGATATACCTCAAATGAAATATCGGATATTAATTTTTTGGAAGATCCTTCTCCTTACAATCACAAAAGATGTGTTGTGTCTTTGAGTCACTTGAAAAAAGACGGATTTGAAAGATATATTCTAGTTGGTTGGTTTATAATTAACATTACGTCATGTGTAACCATAAGCCCGACTTTTAAATAGCGACTTTTGTCAAGGGTTTGTGAAGAGGAACGATATCACAAAACCTTGACATTGTGAAGAACTAAAAAGTCATAAACGGAAAATATTGCGCTCGAACTCAGAATCACCACATTTACACTCAAGCAATCATCCCACCGCACCAAGAGATCGTTGAAATGGAAAGGATAAAAAGACAGATTGCGAAATCTTTAAATAGTATGAGAAGGAAAATTGAAGATATATTTTCATAATTTTCAATTTGATTGATTGATTGTTTGTTATTTAACGTCCCTCTCCAGAATTTTTCAGTCATATGGAGACGCCATCACTTGCCCGTGGAGGGCTACAAATTTTGACATATACTCGGCACTCAGGGCCATTGAGCAGTGAAGGATCTTTTTCGTTCCAGCACCTGCTGCGACACGGGACCTCGGTTTATACGGTCTTATCAGAAGGACCGGTCTCCACGTCCCGCTGTTGGATTCGAACCCGCGACGTAAGGATCAGTTCCTTACTCCGCGACTCTAGAGCAGACGCTCTAACCACTGCGCCACGCGGACGACTTCAATTTGAAGATCATCTTTAACCACAATTATCTAAATGCAATGAAGTGCAGACATACCTACATAAAATTCAAATGTTTAAGTGTGGTCTTTTAGTAGTCAACAGTTTGTCATCATTAACGTAGAACCTCAATACATACTACATACATGTACTCTATAAAAACTGGACGATTATCATACTTATTATATAAGGGAACCATTAACATTTACACATCAGTACTGTATAATTTGAGTTCATACATTTATAAACTAAGATTGTATGACTTACTTTTGGTAAAAACGTGTTTAAGAAACCACTACTAGAGTAGGCGAAAAAGCCTACCAAATGTCCTTTGGCTCTTTCACACTTACAGAATGAGGTATTTCAATGTTTACTATTTTTAAAAAATGTGAAAATCGATACAAAACCGTTGGAGAAATACTCATTGAAAGAATGTGGCAGACTATAGGATGTTTGTGACCGTTACAGAAATGCTAGTTGGGATACCATTTTTTTCTTTTTTTACTCAATAATACTTATAGTTTAGGGCTTGAAATATCATATTTTATATTTTAGGTGAATATGTAATATGTCACACCGCAGATCAGAATCAATTTTTGTGCCAAGTATGAGTTTCCAAGGTTTCTCTGTTACAAAAGTATAGAGCGGGCAGGAATTCACAATTTTTTTTACCAGTAACCTAATAACTTGTACAAATGACATTGCTTCAAGGTCGTTGCACATTCTCAGGACATAAGTTATTTTAAACGTAAAGTTTATAATTTCACAAAAAAGTTTATTAAAATTTCTCATGCGTACTATGTATTGAATTGTTATATGCTTAACATTCATTATCTTATCATATCTTAGTTTATTAATCATTCAGAAAGAGCTGCTAATTTGTTTTGTAACAACCTCTTTTTTATGACGTCATACGGTTGAGTAGTTTATAAAGAGATGCTTTCCACTAAGCGATTACTGAGCTGCCTGCATCAAGAATTATCCAGCACCTAAATCTTCCTCATAACTCTGACAGTGCACTACACGTATCACCTAAACTGGAAGTGTCGGGCACCTAAATCTTCCTCAGAACTCCGACAGCGCATTGCATATATCAGCTGAACTAGAAAGGTCCGGCACCTGAATCAGTACTACAAATACAGGTATGTTAGATGCATTGTCCCTATGATCATTACTTAGTTTAAATAAATATAAAAAATGAATATCAATTGCCCAATTTTGAAGAAAAAAAATTAAAACTAATTAAAAGAAATTTTAACCTTTTCGATGATCAGGGAACATCGTCTTAATACATGTATATTATCGCTGGCAAAAACAGTAACATTTATATGGCACGTTATTTTTTGGCCTACTTTCGGACTGTACATGCGCACGGTGTTTTCTTACCATTTATGTTGACAAGATTGATTGATTGATTGTATGTTGTTTTACGTCCCACTCGAGAATTTTTCACTCATATAGAGACGTCACCATATACCGGTGAAGGGCTTCAAATTTTGACCTTTACTCGGCACTCAGGGCCATTGAGCAGTGAGGGATCTTTATTGTGCCAACGCCTTCCGTGACACGGGGCCTCGGTTTTTAAAGTCTCATCCGAAGGACCCGCAACTTTCACTTCAAAGTGCCGAGCGCGTGGCGAAGGAACAGTTGCTACCCATTTTTTATCGACTTAGGTCAGTCGCGGCCGAGATTCGAACTCACGACCTCCCGATCACGAAGCGAGCGCTCTACCGACTGAGCTACCGTGAACGGTATATGTTGACAAGATAGTTATATTAGAATCAACAAAATTTAGGATCCATAATTTCTTTGAGAGGATCAACGTTTTCCATATTAATGTGACACTTTATATGCAATTGAAGTTCGTCAACATGCAGCATAATATTAATTTTAATGTTAACATGCAAATTATCTACGATGTTGTATGTTGACAAATATCCCATTTTTTGACATGCAACTTAATTATGTTAACATGTACCTTATTTTATGTTGTTGTGTAACTTATTTAGGTTGACAATCATTTTAATATGTCGTTATTATATGCAACTTATCTATATCTAGTGATTAAGCCTATTTTGTCGACATGCAAGGAAATAATGTCTAAATGCAATTCAACTATGACAACATGATAACTACGTCAGATGAATATTTCTTGTTTCGAATGAAAATTTTGTATAGCTTTAATATCAAAGTAAAGACTGCGTTTACTGGTTTCATCGCAATAGGATATTGCGATGCTATGAAGGAGTTGGATAGACTGCTGAATGTCATACTATTTGTTTTGCAGATACTATTTCCAGTAATTAATTCCACAAACATTATAAAGAACTTAAGAATATAGATTCTGTTTTAAAGTACTCCAAATTTGATATTAAAAAGATGCTTGTTTCTGATTAACAATTATCTATGTAGTTTTTGGAGATGAAGTCTTCCTACAATCTGTCAAAATTTTCAGGGAACTAATTGTGCCCCGTTATTAGAAGACCTATTTTTGTATTTCTTATCAATCAGAATTTATTCAAAAACTTCTACACGAAAAGGAGAAGTCTCTTGCTAAGGCCTTCAATTCGACATTTAGATATATCGACGACGTTTTATCAATAAACAATATTCATTTTCATTCCAACGTTGATTCGATATATCCCTTTGAATTCGAAATAGAAGACACCAAAGAGTCTGATACAACTGTTTCATATTTGGATATTTTACTAGAAATGGTAACATAACATCAACACTTTATGATAGACATAATGTTTATCATTAAACTTTTCTATCGTCGACTTTCCTTATTTATGTAGTAAGATACCATTATCACCTGCTTATGGAGTTTATGTCTCCCAGTTCGATACGCAAGATCATGCTCTAAGTATGACCAATTTCTAAAAAGAGGCAAGCTATTGAAAAATAAGTCGATGATACAAGAATATCAACATTCCTGTTTAAAGTCAACATTTCGCAAATTCTATGATCAATACAATGACTTTGTTAGCAAATACAATCTATCGTTAAGTTAAATGTAGACTGACATTTTTCATACATTGTACAAATTGTTAGGCCATTATTTTCACACTTAATTGTCTACGAATTTTCCGTTTGCCTGATCATGACAGGGAGCACACGGCGGGTGTGACAGGTCGAAAGCGGATGCTTGCTCCTCCATTGCTCATGATCCCACCTCTGATACTGTCCCAATGGACTTTTGAGCTTGATTACTGATCGTTATCTTCAATTTCATCTTCGAAACGCCAGGGAATAAATTTTGGCGAATTATTATATACATAATAAAATTGCTTGTCAAAAACGATGGATAGCATATCGATATAATATCTTGCATGTGGAAATGAATAATTTGCGTGTCAACTAAAGTTGCTTGTCAAAATGAATACGTTGTATGTCAACACATATAACTTTATCTGTTAACACACATAAATAAATGTATCTTGCAAGTTGAAATAATTAAAATGCATTTTGCTTGAAGGATGTCACATCAAGACAAAATTTGTTCTTTTTAAAACAAATGAAATGTTACGGTACATGTTTACAGAACAATGTTGGGTGTTAACATATATGACTCGCATGTCTCCATAAATTAACTATTGATATAAACAGTAGAAAATTTTTGTGTGTATGGGGATAGAACTTTTTTTACAGTCATATAATTTATGTTACATTATAAAATACAGGTACACGTATATGATAATGAATATCTATGGTAAAAACATATCTAATATCTAATAACATTTTGTTTTAAAGAGATGAAACAGAACAACACAACCTCTGAAGAATATCTGAATTGTCAGGGAAACGACAATTTTACCTCCAACCTGTCCAACTGTACTAAACATTTTACACACGAAATCTTTGACCTTTTGCCATGCATTGACGAAGAATGTGGACCAGAAATGTACTGCATATTTGCTGTTTGTGGAATGGTCTATGTTCTTGGTGTCAGCGGAAATATTTTTGCTATTGTAAAAATTGGCAGATCTGGCCTATACAAATCCACTACATTTGCTTGTATTCTTGTTTTGTCTATAAGCGATATCCTTGTTCTAGTCCCATGGCCTTTCAAATTGTTGCTCGTTAACAATATCCAAAAATTCCTTCAAGTCCTTAACCTCAATATACCATCGACAGTGGCTTTAGCTAATTTTGTCTTTGTCCCTTACCTCTGGTCAAATATCAACACAGTGTATTTTGCATTCGAGCGCTTCTATCTGATCAAATACCCCCATCTGTATATTACCAATCACACAGCAAAGAAAGTTATCCTCCGATCTCTGATAACGTTGTTTATTTTGATCATTACTTACTCAGCTACTATTACCCTAGATTTTCTGTTGGGTAATGAACAAAAACATATGTTAATGCTGAATATTCCTAGAATATTTCGATGTTTAAGTCTGGTTGCCGTTCTAGTCCTATTACCTTTTTATCATAGGTCAAAGCTTGAACATCTAAGGGAGCAAGAGGTATCGAAAATAAAACAGGAGACTGCTAATTCAATGACTAAACGAATCGTTATCATCCTTATTATTTTTATTATTTCACAAATTCCCCTTTTAGTATTTTCATTTTTTCTACATACTGTTATTCTGAAAAACTTTGATCGCCGCTTTATTTCGTATACGTTAGTTATTATATATAACTTAAATTACACTATCAATCCATACATTTACTTCTTATTTCCTTGTAATCAGGGTCGAAGCTGTGGCTGCAGGTGCATTTCTTGAAACATTCGCTTTTTGGTTATCAGTCGCGACAAATCAATTTTGATTCTATCCGATGCTCAAGGCATACATGTATGATATTTGAAACATAATCTGACTCTTTCTTCGAAAGTTTCTTTCCATAAAACCGCCGAAATATGACTGAAATATTGCCAACAACAATATTGAACAATAACAATCAATCAATCAATCAATCTTTCCATAAAAGGGGAGGATCAACGTTCCGATTACGAAAAAGGTTTACTAGTAAATAAGGTTCTACTTTATATTAAAGTTTATTTTTTTCATGAGTGTTTTTGAGAAAAAAAATTATTCAATTATAGTTTTTACTAAGGGTGAACGGCAAGAATTGTATAATACTAGTATAGATATACTGAATACTCTTTCCTATCAGTTCTTTAACAATGAGCACGTGCATTTTGATTTACATTACAAAGTAGATGTAGTAAAATAGAAAAAAAAAAGCATTTTTTTTTCCGATTTCAGGTATTCATATGCTTTTAAGCTGTGAAAAAATATGGTATTCTGAATGAAAGATTCTCATATATATATATATATATAGAGAGAGAGAGAGAGAGAGAGAGGATATTCAATGTTTTGTAGATGAATATGGAATTTATTTCACGAGTGGGACAGGATTTTTTGATATTTTCACGAGTGCGAAGCACGAGTGAAAATATCAAAAAATCCTGTCTCCCGAGTGAAATAAATTCCATATTCATCTACAAAACATTGAATTTTCTGTTTATTACATTTTCTCTGATTTTCCCTTTGCCTCTGTCTTTTCTTAACACAGTGTCATAGGCTTGACGTCATAGTTGAGCGGTTGAGACGTCATAGTTTAGCAGTTGTGTGATTGAAAACATTACATAGCATGGATTTTAGCAACATATTTATGAAGAAATTTGCAGTTTTAGCTCTATCAAGATGCTTAGGTACTATCTCTATCTTATGACAGGCCAGAAATTATTTTTTACTTACTTTGATATCCTTTCACACTGTGAGAGAATATCACTTTTATTCAATAAATAAATCACAGTATTTCACTGTTGAAAATGTAATAAATATATATATATATGGAAATTGTATAGGTGTCAAACTTGTGTTATAACTTGTGCAATTTATTTGTTGTTGATTTATCAAAATATAAAGTATTTTAACTTCTTACTTTTTCTAACATTGTGCATTATATCTAGATGTTTTCACATGATTTAAAGCAAGTATTTGATTGATTTTATTGCCCTAAGTTATTTTGACTTAACAAAATGTTGAGTTGAAAATACTGATCTAAGCATCAGATGTAATCATATCGATGTAGTAATTTGAACATGTAACAATAAAACTACATGTTTTGATTAGCATTTAAATTTTGCTATCGTTGATGGTTGGCAGATTACCTAGACATGAGTAGTTCGATCTGATCTGATGATTTTGGTATTTTATCCGATATATTGTTGAAATTATGATCATGATTCATTGATTTTATTGGGGGGGGGGGGCATTATCCAATAAAATTAATTATTAGTTGGAATAACATGAGTAGTTCGATCTGATACCTGTATAATATTGTTATTAGTGAGCACACTAACAGGTCCAAAAACAAAATTCTTTTTAGAGTTAAAAAACGCGGGTGTACTTTTTTTCCAAATCAAACTACGTTTATCATTTCTTTTCAGATGATAATAGTAGTGGTTTTATGCTTTACTTTTGATGGAAAATGCTTTACTTTTATAAGAAACATGTATAATAGTATTAGATCAATCTAAAAAACAGACGAGTGGTCTGTCATCTGATTTTTTTAATTGCAAAGCTGGTGTACAACAAGGTGAAAACTTATTGCCGTTCCTATTATCAATGTATATTAATGACTTGGAAGCTTTTTTTAATAGAAAATAATAATGTTGTTTTGTCAAGTATTACTAAAGGTATAGAAGATATTTTTTCATATTTTATTTTATTTATTGTACATGAAAATGTTAACCTTATTTTATGCTGACGATACTGTCATTTTTGCTGAAACTGATGATCTTCAAAAAGCATTAAATTAATTTTACAAATATTGTGAAAATTGGAAATTATGAATAACGATATAAAAAACAAAGATACTTGTTTTTTCGAAGGGTAGGCAGTTAAAAATATTTTACATACATGTATAATGGCTATGCCATAGAAGTTGTCAACATTTTAATTATTCGGGGATCGTATTTTCACCTACAGGCTAATAATGTATAGCAAGAAAACATCTATGTGAACAAACATAAAAGGCAATGGAATGATACGTAAAATAAGGCTACTTAATTTACCTTTCGAATGTCAATTGCACATGTTTAATAAAATGGTTTTACGAGTATTGCTATATGGTTGTAAAATATGGGTTTCAAGAATAACTTGATATTATTGGACGAGTACATGTACGAGAAATATTATTGTATTATCGTATTAGAAATATTTCTAATTATTTATAACAAAATGGCAAAAAGGTGTCATGTTTTTGTGAGAGTGGTTTGTTTGATTTTCTTTGTCTTTATTAACAGGTAGAGGAAACTATATTCTCTGATGTCAGAATAAATTTACATACTACATGAGGTACTAACGTAACTTACTGAGTAATCAGTTAAATGAGTTGAATTGCATTATGGTTTACGACAAGAATATTTCTGAAATATTATGCCATTTTTTCCTACTCGTTCTTGGAAGCATATCATAATTTTTTCATGCATTTCACAGATTAAATACAATATGTACATTATTATCTCCTATTTCAATGCTGACATTTACAAACAACTGATTTAAAAACGTACAATTCTAGTATTCTAGATCTCTATTCTATTGTCTGAGGCGACTTATGGACAATTGCCTGTATTCCGCTGTTGTGGTATCACTGAATACAATTTTCATGTGAAAACGCAAGATATAGTCACCAAGATGTCATCACGTATTATCATGTTTTGGCCATTTCAAGTTTTAAATGCTAGTATTGTGATGGGTTTTTTTTTAGGAGATTTCAATATATTTTTTTAACTCCGAGAATCAACTTCGTTTCTTAATGTGAGCATGGAACATCTTTATTAGAACCTAATCTTTGTATTTTTATAAAAGCAATGAAAACGAGTTTGAATTGTCTTTCCTGCATTTCAATAAATATTAATTAGTTTATTGAACTGAACAACGTGTGCGTAGTAAAATGTAAATGTGTAGTAGACCATCATGCTCTGCTATTCATTTATCGGATTGGACAATTGTTCACGGTAAGCTCCGCTGTGTGTTTAAACAACTGCCATTTAAGGTAGATTCCTCCACATGATTAAGGCTCGTTATAGATTCAAAGTAGCTGAAAATCTCAATTTCTCAAATTTGTTCTGCTGTTACCATGGCAACCAAGACTCATAGCAACCAAATTGTATTTTATTTATGTTTCTGGTGTTAAGTTGTAATAATGGACAAAGTTTCTTCAAAATGAGTTGCAAAAAAGTTGAAGCTAGTGGTTACTGAGAATAGCTTTAACCAACCATCTTCCAATTAAAACAAGCACATATAATGATACTCAAGGAAATGAACGATTTTGTAGTTTATGCGATAGAAATCAAACAGAAGATGGGTATCACTATATTTTAGAATGAAATGCTTTAAACCAATTGAGGAAAGATTTATTAAATCAAAAATCTTCTTCTACCCAAATACTGTAAAATGAAATCAAGTGCTTAAAAGATGTTGAATGTTGAAAATTGTGTTCATTTATTATAAAATCAATAATATGGTCTGTTCTCCTAAGAGCTAGACATAATTAATCACACCCATACCTTTTGCTTAATCAACTGTTTATATGTATAGAAATAAAATATGCTTTTGTATGTTTTTTTTTACCTCATGTACCATTTACATGGTTTTGAGAGAATAAATTGAATTTTAATTGAATTTTAATTTAATTTAATTGACCGGTCCAGAAACAGGAATCTTTTTAGAGGTAAGCCCGGATATACTAACCAATGAAATCAATAACTACTTCTCTGGTTAGTTTTGCTTATTTTTTTTTTCCCAAATCAAACTACATTTATCCTTTTTTTAATATTTTGTTTCAAATAATTTTTGAATAATTTTAGAGAAAATAATCTATAGAATTTCTATCATAATCTTTGAAATTGCGGAGAATATTTGTCATGCCATTCTATATTTATATTTATTAGCGCTAAAGATCTTTAAAGCATATCATGACAAGGAGCACACGGCGGGTGTGACCGGTCGGCAGGGGATGCTCCCTCCTCCATGGCACCTGATCCCACCTCTGATGTTTGGAGGTCCGTGTTTGCTCTGCTCCTATTTTGTATTGATTAATGGACTTTTGAGCTTGAATACTGTTCGTTATCTCCATATATTTCATGTAGTTCTCATTGTAGCTTTGTCAATAGGACACTTCACCAAGATTTCATGTTTTACTGATTAGATAAAATGATTGCATTTTTCTGTACCTATGAGTTAGTGCATTTGAGAAGGTACCATGAATACCATATGTATGCAAGCCATATGTTTTTTTTTTTTTTTTTTTTTTTTTTTTTTTTGTTTGTTTGTTTGTTTTTTGGTTAAACATTTCATTTTGTATTAAAGATTGTCGATCTTGTATTGTGTGCATGATTCCTTTTATCCATCATTTTTGGTTTATTGTATGATGTACTTAAAATGGCCTGTCAACTATTTTTTCTCTAATCCAAAACTCATGTCGTTTCTTTAAGTTTAGTATGTAGTGTTTAAATAAAGTTGATGTGAAAATGACAAGGTCTTCGATATTCCTCAACAACAAAAACAAAAGAGGGAAAAAATAATTTTAAAAAAATTGTGAAATTATTTAAATATGTTTGTAGAAGACAGAATGAAACAATATGTAAATAAATTGCAGTGATAATTGGGGCGGGGTGAAGGTTGGAGAGGGTGGATATTTATTAATTAAATCCCTCTCTGAAAAAGAGTTTATTGATGGGGTATCCGTCTGTCCGTCCGTCGGTTACACTTGAGGGATACCTATCTCTTATCCGCAACTCCTCCTATATACTACTGAATAAATTAATGAGACTTTCACAAATATTATACATAGTGTCATTGTGCACTTCCTATTTTACGTTTTGATGAGACACATATATGGGGTTTCCTACAGCAAACCATGGACACTGCCATTCTTGGTATAATATTGGGGGTATCAATCTCTCATCTGCAAATCCTCCTTTACCACTGAATATCATTAAATTTAATGAGACTTTCACAGAATCTTTATTGCGTAGTGCAATTGTACACATCCTCTTTACATTTTGATCGGACACATATTTGTGCTTTCTTATATCAAAATATGGATTATTATACTCGTATAGGAGCGGGATTTTCATTGTTTGAGCTCACTGTTCACAGTACCTATACTTTCAAACGGTCTCAGAAATCTTGATTAAGTTCAAATTCCACCTTTTCTACCTGAGAAAGAAGATGAATAAAGTTTTTTTTGTAGTGGTGGCTTTGCTGTTTTTAATAAAATTGGTATATTTTCTTTTCCAAAACAAGTCCTGGACCACACTATGGCTCTGCTGTTTTCGAAAAAAAAAATGGTATATTTTCTTTTACAAACCAGGTCCTGGAGCCCACTTTTCGCATACATTTGAATTATCATCACATGGCACACCTTAATTTTAATATAATAAATTGTGATTCTGTGGTTATTAAGAAGAAAACTGTTAAAACATTTTTTTCTTTATACCCCTTTCTATAGTTACATGTACATGTAATCTGAAAATGTACATAAATTAGCGCATTCCAAGTTTAGCGCAATCCTCTACAACTATTAGCGCCATCAGAAATTAGCGCATTTGATCCTTGAAAATGACAAGCATATATTGGCGTGTTCGTGAAGCAGCGTGGAAAGCGCACTATAATACGATTACCATTAAAATAAGTCCGTTTACAGTATCTCTGAAGAAAGGCTTAGCAATTCATTATGAGCAACCTTCAACATCCTATTATGATATATAATTCACAAAATATCCAAGGATGCTTTGTGCCAAGTGGTTTTGAAAGAGTTCCAAAGGTTTTGGAAAAAAAACAATATCTGAAAAGTTTTGCTAAGCAAAAAATGTTGATTCCTAGTCCGACATGCACTGGGACACATTTTTTGTAGGAATATACAGGGTGTCGGATTGCATTGTGTAAAAACATTGAAAATAGTAAAGTGTTAATGAAAATACAGGTTTGAATTCACAGTGAAATGGACTGCCCAGGTGTCACAGTTTTTGGAGATCAAGTCTTCCAACAACCTGTCGGAATAACCATGGGTACCAATTGCGCCCCTTTATTGCCAGACATTTTTTATATTCATATGAAGCAGAATTTATTCAAAATCTTCTACATGAGATGAAGTAAACACTTGCTGTGGCCTTCAACTCGACATTTAGATATATCGACGACGTATTATCAATTAAGAAAGAGTTACTTCCATTCATATGTCGACTCGATATCCTAGTGAACTTGAAATAAAGGTACCACAGAGTCTGACACAACTGTTTCATATCTGGATTTTTTACTAGACAAAGACGTTAATAATATAATGACCTAACAACAAAACTTTATGATAAACATGATGACTTCAATTTTTCAATCGTCAACATCCCTTATTTATGTAGCAATATACCATTACCACCTGCATATGGAGTTTATGTCTCCCAGCTGATTCGATTCTTAAGAGCATGCTCCACGTGCGAAGAATTTCTAGAAAGAGGCAAGCTATTTACAAACAAGTTGATGTAACAAGGATATCAACAATCTCGTTTAAAGTCAACATTTCGCATATTCTATGGTCGATACAATGACCTTGTCAGCAAATACAATCTATCAAAATGTCAAATGCTGACTGACGTTTTCCATACTAATTGTTGCCAAATGATGACAAGGAGCACACAGCGGGTGTGATCGGTCGACAGGGGATGCTTACTCCTCCATCGCACCTGATCCCACCTCTGATGTTTTAGAGGTTCGTGTTTGCTCTTCTCCCGATTTGTATTGTTTCAATGGATTTTTGAGCTTGGCTACTGTTCGTTATCTCCATATTTTATTAAAAAGGTCTGTATGAAATACCAGTACCCCTTCAAAGTTTTCACTCTCCAAATAGAGAGAAAGTCAATTGTTCAACCTTTTGATACAATCATATGTATGTTAGTCGTGTGGGGGACGAGTCAGTCTTTCTGTTCTATATTTAAAAGAATAAAGCGATAAAAACCTGACTAAGGCATGTACTAAAATAGAATGTCTTCCTTTAGAGATATATCAAAGAATTTCTTAATACAGATTAAAGTGAAGATTATTTAGAAAATTACAAGCAGTACAAAAAGTATCATGCAACTTGTTTTCTTAATATTTCATAACAATTTTAATTCCGGAATTTACCTTTCTGTGCATTTATATGAAAAATATAATTATTAACAATCATATGTCATTCCATAATTTTAAGGATTTTGAAAGAATTTTACAGAATTTTTTGTTGTTAGAAACCATGCATGGCAGCCGAAATAAGACCAAAAAGTCCTTGACAGATATGATTTTATAATGGTTTAATTTGTTGCATCGCACAAAATTGTCTGGTCTTCGACCTGTAGAGCAAAAATGCCCTTTTAGATTGTGCTAGAATGAAGTTTTTATAAAATAAAAGTTTATGCCTTACATGTCTAAAGAGAGCGAATAAGATATGTCACTGGAATTCCTTCTACACATAAGAACTTCAAAATTCTATTTTAATGTAAAATAATATTGAAACTCAAATAGATCAGAAAGATGTTCAAATCGACATTTCTTGTTCGTAATTTCCACTTGCCTACTTTTATTAATAGTTAAATTTCATGTTTTCCAAAATTAGTGTTAAAGTTTTTCAAATGTGTCACTTAAGATTGAATAATTTTATATCTTTTAAATATCTTTTCCTTGTATGAAAAAACATTCAATAGAAGTAACCAATGAGAAAGCAGTAAATGAGATATTAAGCAATTAACACCTAAGAAATTAATTTCAGATAATTGCATAAATACGCACGCACTTGTCTCAAAACTAATTTGTATCAAAAACATTTTAAAGTACAAGACAGCTTATCTAACAAATGAAGAATTATTGCTCATTATTTAGACCAGGTGTTCATTTTATTTGTCAGGAGACGTGCCTCTTGTCTTTAAACAACAAGCCAAAAATGATCGCAACAATCACCTGAGTTACAGGTGGTACTTTTACAACTTTAAAAAAAAGGTTTGTTTAGACTGCAAATCTATCGGTTTGAAATCATACATGTATCATTCTAAAATAAAAGAGATGCATGACTTTCAGCATTTCCCTTTTAAATTTTACATGTACAGAATTACT
The DNA here is from genome assembly GCF_033153115.1 of Saccostrea echinata. Classification (NCBI taxonomy): domain Eukaryota; kingdom Metazoa; phylum Mollusca; class Bivalvia; order Ostreida; family Ostreidae; genus Saccostrea; species Saccostrea echinata. The sequence goes on from NW_026889778.1 coordinate 37,521,319, forward strand.
AAGTATGTACATTAATGTTTTCTGAATTTGTTTTTAAAATTTATGGAAATCCGTACAAACTGTAGGACGGGGATACAATGAATGAATTTAGCAACTTATAAGTAACCATTACTCAATGTTCATAAAATGTTCATAATGTTGTTATCCTGGTCCGTTCGTCTGACACACTTTCTTCTTCCCGTATTTCCTCTTACAAGCAGTAACTAATTCATCTTTTGAAATATGATAGGTGGTGTCCTGTAAATGTGCAGTAATGTTTCAGAGTTTTCATTTTCATACTGGGGACCAAATGGGAATACTAAAAAAAATTCTACAAAAACCTGGTTCCCAAAACTCCTCTAACTTACATTTTACGTAGTAGCCAAATCATCTTTTGCAAGATGATTGATGATGTCCTATATATATGTAACAAGGTTTCGAAATTTTCATTTCACCCTAGGGTCAAATGGGAGTCGAAAAATAAACAGAAATATAGTCCCCAAATCTCCACATATATATCATATACGTATACAGTGGCCAAATCATTTTTGGAAGGTCATAGGCAACCTGTAGATATGCAATAAGGTTTTGTATTTTTCATTTTCAACCTGGGGTTCAAATGGGAGTCGAAAAACGATGGTTTCCTTTTACAAAAACCTGGTTCCCAAAACTCCTCCTACATTTAAGGCAATTATAGCGATTTCATATTTTACAAGATGATTGAGGGTGTCCAACAGATGTGCAAAAAGGTTTTGGAATGAATTTTTTTCACCCGGGGGGGGGGGGGGGGGGGGGGGGGCAAGTGGGGTCACAAACGACTTTTTTTATACAAACACCTGGTTCCCAGAACTCCTGATACATTTTACACAGTAGTCATCTCATCTTTTGCTAGATGATTTGAAGTGTTCTGTATAGATGTGCACTAAGGTTGTGGAATTTTCGTTTTCATCCTGCTGGGCCAAATAGGGGTCGAAAAATGAGGTTTATCATTTTGCAATAAACTTTGTACCCAAAACTCCTTTTCCATTTTACGCAGTAACTAAATCATCTTTTGCAAGATGATTGGGGGGTGGAGGGGTCTGCAGATGTGCAGTAAGGTTTCAGAATTTTCATTTTCACCTTTGAGGCCAACTGGGGGTGAAAAAAGACGTTTTCAAGTTCCAATTTGGGCCTTTTCTTTTCTTTTTTTTTTCTTTACAGAAAAACATTTTTTCTGAAACTCCCTCTTTTAAAATCAGAATTTACTTCATCATTATCTTAAATTTCTGACCTGTATTGAATTTGTTATTTGAAATACTAACTTGATCATATGTTCACCTGTGCAGTTAATGTTCTTCTGTGGCTTCTTCGCTACGCAGGTGCACGGGAGCTAGAGTTCATTTAGAGGCAAACACTTGGTATTACTCTCTTAATTATCACAGCATCTAGTCAAATTTGATAAAATTGTGTCAAGTTATGTAACGTTTTGGGGAAGAAAAAAATCTATTAGTTTAATTTTAGTAACCATGTTAAAAACATCTGCTGAAATGGAAAATTAGCATACAGAATTACTAATGCATGTGTCTTAATTACGTCTATTGAGATACAAACAAAATTGAAGTAGAAGTAACATTTTGAAAATATTTTACAGGTTTGATTTCAAAAAAAGGAAAGGTTTACTAACTTAACTCGTGATCAAATTCAAATTCAAACAAACTGGATTCCATAACATGAAACTGAAATCAAATTAAAACTATAGAGTGGCGTTTTCAAATAGATTGATTGTATGTTGCTTAATGTCCCTTTTCGAAAAGAAAGTACAAGTAGTTTCAAAAATCAATTACTTTCCTATATCCATGAAAACATTGACCAACAAAATCAACTAGAGGTACTTTGAAGGATACGGACGTAACTCAGGTCATATATTTTAGAAGATTGATTGATTATATGTTGTTTTACTTCCCAGTCGAGAATTTTTGACTCATATAGAGACGTCACCATATACCGGTGAAGGGCTTCAAATTTTGACCTTTACTCGGCACTTAGGGCCATTGAGCAGTGAGGGATCTTTATCGTGCCAACGCCTGCCGTGACATGGGGCCTCGGTTCTTAAGGTCTCATCCGAAAGGACCCGCAACTATCACTTCAAGGTGCCGAGCGCATGGTGAAGGAACAGTTGCTACCTATTTTTTATCGATTTAGGTCAGTCGCTGCCGAGATTCGAACTCACGACCTTCCGATCACGGTTGAGCGCTCTACCGACTGAACTACCGTGACTGTACATTTTAGAGGAGCTTGTATTTAATTCTACAAGTGATATAATTCCAACTTAAACTCACAGTTCCCTTTCTAAGGAGGAAATTCTTCAAAATAATGTCAGTTTTAAATATTTTAAATGTTCCCAGCAACCAAATTTAATTTGAATTACCTATTACTGGATTCTTAAATTTCAAGCCTCTTTCTTTACTCCTCTCTAAAATATTAACAGCAGTGAAGGAGAAACTTCAGTAGTGCTGTAAAAATATAAATTCGAGGAGTGGTGTTAATCAGATGTGGATACTTAAAAACTCCAAAGAAACTTTTTAAAAAATTGAAATCACAAAATTTAACCAAAATCAATAGCATCAAGTCGTATGACTGTTCAACACTTTTTACAACCATTCCATACGACAAATTAAAGATCAGACTTTTTGACATCATAGACAACTGTTTCTTCAATAAAAATGGAACTCCTACTTTTGCATACCTTGTTATCTTATTTTGTTAAAAAAAGTCTGATTCTACACAAAAGTACTTCGAGGTTGTTATTAAAATGATGCTCGAGTTTCTCATTGACAATATCTATGTGGTTTTTAAGAGACCAGATCTTCCAACAATCTGTTGGAATACCCATTGGTACTAATTGTGCCTTTATTAGCAGACCTGTTTTGTACTCATATGAAGCAGAATTTATTCAAAACTCCTACAAGAGAAGAAGAAGTCTCTTGCTGTGGCCTTCAATTCGACATTTAGATATATCGACGACGTTTTCATCAATTTACAATATTCAGTTTCATTCCTACGTTGATTCGATAAATCCCATAGAACTCAAAATAAAGGAACCCATAGAGTCTGAGGTATTTGTTCCATATTTTGACACTGATGACAAACTGACAACTAGACTTTATGATAAACGTGATGACGTCAACTTTTCTATCGTAAACTTCCCTTATTTATGTAGCAATATACCATCATCACCTGCATATGGAGTTTATGCCTCCCAGCTAATTCGATACACAAGAGCATGGTCTACGTACAAACACTTTCTAAAACGAGGCAAGCTATTGACAAATAAGTTGATGATACAAGGATATCAACAATCTCCTTTAAAGACAACATTTTGCAAATTCTATGATCTATACAATGACCAATTTTGCAAATACAATCTGGTGCTGGGTCATATGTTGAATTATGTCTTTCACACAAATTGTTAGGTCCTTATTTTCTCACTGAATTGACTACAGATTTTTCCGTTTACCTGATCATGACAAGCACACAGTGGGTGTGTCCGGTCGGCTGGGAATGCTTACTACCCCATGGCATCTAGCTGATCTAACCTATATTATCAGAGGTCTGCATGTGTTGTTCTGTTCTTAATCTGTTTTGTTTCTGAATCAATGGACTTTTGAGAATGATAACTCTTTGTTATCTTCACAAATGGATCGGATAGAAATTTTTAACTTTTTTCTGCTTTCTGCTACCATTGACTTGACTTTTCCTAGATGGCCTTGGGTCAAAGTCATGATATTTTTAGGTCATTTGTCATCTTTCCCCCTATACAGTCTTCCAGTATGTCTTTTACAAAGATATGGCTCAGAAAAAGGATGTTTTCCTGCCAGTGATCTTGAATGCGTCCAAACGACATTGGGTCAAGATCATGGTAATTTCCACAGTTATTCTCTATGTAAAAGTATTGGTTTCCAATTTTTCCTTGTTACACAGATATGGACCAGACAATAATTGAATTAAGAAAATATTATTATTAATAGTAAATAAATTCGATTACCAATTTCTGGTCTCTCAACACATTTTAGAGCTACAGGCCTGTTTTACAAAAGAACTTACAATGAAGACGTAATTTTGTAAATAAGTTTTTTTTTTTTACATTTATATAAAAATTGGTTTTAATATTTTAAAATGAATTTAGGAACACATATTTATACAGACAATTTCTGATAGAATCATTAATTTTGTTATAAGATTTTATAATCATCTCAAGTTTATGATCTTAATCGTAAGCTCTTTTGCAAATTGGGCCCTGTTCTGCTGCTGAAGTAATTAATGAACATTAATTTTAAACTTTTTGTTTTATGACTCTTACGACTCTTTAATCAAAAATTCAATATTGATATAAAAGTCAATGCCAAACAATATTTATGTTTATATACATGTGTTTTCTATATTTACATAATAAATATTGTGCTGAATTGTAATACATTTGATAACATCAAGAACATGTTTGAAGCCCTTTTTGTAATAAGTCCAACATGATTGGATAAATTTCAGCAAACTCTTTTGCTTGCCTGGATTTCATTTGATTTACATATCCCTCCAAAGCACCCCTGGAAAAAAAATGAAAAAAAAATTAATTAGAAACAAGCCATCCATGGGCCACAATGTTTCCTTTGGTCAAAATTTGATAAATGTGAGCAATCTGTTGGGTTTTTAGAGATTTTTCTATGTGTTTTCTTAGTATCAACTTTGTTCCCTATTGTAACATCACCCTTGCAGTGTTTATCCTGACCTAAAATCACAGTTGTGAAGAGAGAGTATCCTTAGGAAATGTTGTGGTTTCTTTCCCACAAATGAACTATATTTTCCCAATTGTTTTTAAGATTTTAATGTGAAATTCTTCTTAAATTGAGTGTAAAAAGGTCGATTTCTAAATATTGATGAAAAACATTGTCCTGTCCCAAATGGACAACTAACAAACTTCAATATTCAGAAAATCACACTTGAGCCTTTGGCTCATGTATTAAAGTTTTCATAAATCTGAAAAATGGAATTCTGTCTGAAATCTAGTACAGTCTGAATTTTGGGTGTCTCTCAGTAATGATTCACTGAAAAAATATATGACTTTGTTAAATGCATTTACTTCACTATAAGTATGCTTTACTGTAATGAATAAATAGATTTTTTGACATTTTACAATCATTAAATTCCACAAAAGAAAATAGAAATAATGGGAATAAAATCTTTTTACCAATGTCTTATTCACCCATCCTTCAAGTTCATAGAATTCTTGAAAAATTCCCATAACCACAAATAAAGATTTAAAATTTCTCTTATTCATTCTCTTGTAAAACCTTGATCCCTTATTGTGGCCAAACCCTTGCCCAAGGGGTTAAGACTTAACTAGATTTGAATCCAGTCAAACCTCGTTGTCTCAAACTGGATGAGACTGTGAAAACTTCTAGATATCCAAGGATTTGACATATAAGGGTAAAATACTTAAAGAATAAGTGGTTTGGACTTCCAAATCACTTTAGACATATCCATGGTATTCGAGATATCAGTGCTCAAGATACCTAAGTTCAGCTGTACATGGATAAGGTTGATTTCAATATGACTAATTTTGGCCCTACTGTTTTTGAGGAGATTTTTAAAGATTTTCTCTATATCCTTTTGTTAGACTTGAACCCCCCACCCACCCCACCCCCAGCTTATGTGGCCCAACCTAACTATATTGGCAATAACTTGACCAAACTTGAATCTATACTATGTTAAGTTGTATCTTGTCTGGCTAGTGTTTTTAATTGACCTCACCCTAATTGTCATATTTACTGGTTTTCTCTTCTTGCAAAGGGGAATGACATTTGTGAAATTCTCTTCAAGCAAAGAATCTCTGTGCCAAGTTTGGATAAAATTTACTGTGGTTTTTGAAAATGTGAAAAATAAACAGATAACATGCAGAGATGCATGACAGACAAACTTTGAAAAGCTCACTGGAGCCTTTTCTCAGCTGAGCTTAAAATAGTTATACCTGCTAAATTGCTGGGACTATACTAAGATTACAAGAGTGTTTCCCAGGTCTATACTTACTTGATAAGAGTGAGTCTATCCTTTTCAGATGGATGGTCCTCTAACCATTGTGAATACCTACTGATGGACCAATCAGCGGACTGAAAGTATATTATCACAAACTATGTAATATTTATTCTGACTTTTTTATGTACAATGTACATTTTGAAAACTTAAGTCAACAAGTACATATTCTTCAAACACAAACAAAACAACCAAACACATAAGGTTCTTGCTACTACTTTAAATATTTTGACACGCATTCAATCCCATAATCCGAATTCCTTATGTAAAAAAAATACAATGTTTACTATTTTTGACCAAAAAAAAAATCAGATTATCATCAATATAGAGTAATTTCCTAATGGTAATGACAAATTTCTGTGGCACTCAAAGTGTGTTTTGTACCTGATGAGGAGATTTCATTTCCTGTGGAGCTCTTGCGAACAAGAAGTGAAGAATGGTACTGTATGGAATGATGTCACCAATGGCCTGACTTTTACTGATGTGTTCAGCATTTTGAAACAGGAGAGGTCTGAAAATAAGTGAATTTAGAATTCCTTGTACACCAGCTAAAGGGAATTATTTCTGTAAATCTACACACAATTTCTAAATAAATACTTTACTTTCAGTTTATATGACTGCACATGCATTTTAAATGAGTATTAGGTTTTTTTTTAAAATAGTAACTTAAAAAGTTATTTCTCTATGCTTCATATATTTTAATTTTTTTTTTAGATTTTCACATATGGTTGATTAAATAGTCCAATACAGATATAAAATGATAAAAAACAAAAAAAAATCAGTTGGATAAGACAGAAAGAATGGTTTTTACTGATTTTGCACTTAAATCTGTGTATATATAGATTGAAAGCTTACAAAAGAAAACTACATTGGAGTTTGTTGGATATCATATTTTATTTATTATACTCTTAAACTAATTAAACTGAACTCCCTTATCATAAATTCCATTTATGTAAGAAAATCCTTGCAGACTTTGATTGTTTAGAAATGTTACCTATAAATGTTCTATAGTAAATTTGCAAAAAAAAAAGCAAAACATATTTTTCTATCCTACTGTTCCATCAAAAATATAGTCCACCCTAGATTTTTTACTCAGTTTGAATTATACATTGAAAACTTTGATGAACCTACCTAAATGCCCTCAGTAATTTGTAGTGGTTTCCAAGATCAGACACTTTCCTACAGAATGGTGATATGGCCAACTCCATCTGGGCAAAATCAGCTGCTAGTCTCATCTTCCCTCCCTCTCCAAGGGGACGAATCAAACTGGCATGCCTCACAAAGAGCTCAACACAACGACAGGCAATTGGATTTATACTATTTAAAAGAATCAGAAAATACAGCTGCTGTATGTCACTTTTTAAAACATATACCATCAGGGTTGTCCCTAAGAATTGAAATAGCAGGGGACGTTAAAAAAGTAGAAGGGGTTCTGGGGTTCCTCCCCAAACAGGGGGTTGAGGGGGAATACCAGAGTAACGGGGGGATAACGTCATTATAGGCGGAGAAATCCCCAGGTCTTAGGGACATTCCTATACCATGCACTTAAATTTGGAGACTTTGGTGATGACCTAAGCTTGTCATCTAACATCTTTGCTGTACAGTTCATGCCAGGAGTAAAAATTGAAATCCCCAACATTACATACCATTGTGAAATACTAAAAGGATCTCCTTTTACAGGTAATTTTTTAAAATTAAATTAATATATATTTTCTTTAAAACTAATTGTTAAGGTTCCACTATAGGCAGATTTTTGTTTTTGTTACATAGAAACTGTGTTAACAATGGCCAGCTTTTGTTAATGTTCCTTAATTGTTGTAGTCTCACTCTGAGAATTACATCCCAGCAAACCATAGCTATGAAACTGATTAAAAAATGTTTGACTTAACAGTCATTTTAAATAGTATCAGAAATTATCATTTTCTGTTTGTTTAGGAAAATCAAACTTCGTCATAATTACCTGTCATATATAAAATCTTGACACTCGTATCTGGATAAATAGTCAGCTTGGCAACGAGACACAAACTCCTGCAGCTCCCTCATGTATAGAGAACATTGAGCCTCTTTGCTTGGGTCTGGTGTAGCTGAGCTGTAAATAGAACATAATTTAATCCAGTCTGCCTGTAAAATTACTTCCTAGGGGAACATTCCACCTCAATTTTCACAGATTTTGTATCTAAATTATTTTCCAAAAAAGTGTACTTATTAAAAGATTCACCTTGATAAGTCCTCTTGGTGCATGGTTAGAATGATGGCTTCTACTGCATCGAGGACCGAGGACATTAGAGGAGAAATGGCATTACTCATGAGGACCACCACTCCCTATATTCAAAACAAATGGAACATATATTGTCCAATAAGAATGTTCAATCAAAATAAAATTTTGATTTCTCATATGTAATATCCAAATTTTTTTGTGACTGTTTGTTTCAACATTCAAATACAAGCAATAAAAATATTTTAAAGAAATTGAAGTTTAAATTTTTCTTCAAAAAATATAAGTGTCTTAACAGTACATGTATTTCACTTTTTTATGACAAAAATATGTGAAAAATTCCTGTATTTACCAGATTAATTAAAATTTTGGGGGTGCTTTTTGTATGCTGTATTTGAGGGGGGGAGGGGGGGGGGAGTAATTACACGTGCCCTGCACTTGATTTCCAAGTACATGCTTGACTTTGTCCTAAACAAACTTGTGTACATTGCTGGATGGCTATGCTTTTTGGTGCAAAAATGTACATGTATATTATAAATAATTGCTTTACAAGATATAAAAAAAAGTTTGCTTTGAATTACATGTAATAATACTGCCAAATCAGAGTTGTGCATTTTTGTTAAGAATAAATATAGCAAAATTTATAACTGTAGAGCAACTTAATTCAAACTCTGAATTTTGCAACAAAGAGTCAATACAATATGTGAACATCACCAAAGGATCATACAATAATACTTAAAGACATACATGTACTTTGTTCATCCCTGCCACAGGGGCCACATTTACTGCAAAGTAAACTCATAGTGATACAGTCAAACCTCATTATCTCAAACTCGATGGGGCTGATATTAAACTTCAAGATATCCAAGAATTCAAGATAACAAGGTAAAAACAAAAAAAAAAAATAAGTGGTTGGGACTGCCAAATCACTTTGACATATCCCTGGTAATTGAGATATCAGTGTTCAACTGTATATGAATTTTTACTACACTGCACAACATGGAGGCTTCCACATAAGTTTTTTTTTTTTTGTAAAATTCTGTCTCTGATAAGTCAAGAAAAATACTTCTCTTAAAAAATCAATACCTTATTTCTTATTTTTAAACTATTTTCCTTTGAAAAGGGCCATGGCATTTCCTTTGAAGGAGAGTGCATTTCTTCTAGACTGACAATGATGCTTTTAATTAAGCTTGGATGAAATTGGTGCAATGGTTTTTAAAAGTTAAAAAATTTAGAGATACTTGTAACAGACAACGTGCAATATCAGACAGCAAAAGGTCACCTGAGTAGCAAAGGTCATCTTATTAAGATTAAATCTAAATTGATATTAACTGTTAAATGCCATACTTACAGTCTTAAATTAAACATTTATCATTAAATGCTATAGTTACATGTATTAATTTTATGATTAAAATTATCACTTTTAGCTAAGATGACCCATAATTAATATTATCATAATCAACAAGAAAATATCATAAGCCATATACCAAAGCGACTATTTAATTATCACTTCAGGTATTATTATCATATTCTGCTTGAAAAATAATCACAGGTTAAATACTTTTCCAACATAATTAAAATATTAAAGTGTAATAAGTGTACATTACATCTTGTTAAATCCTCAAACAAGTTGTGACAATGCCTTCATTATTTAAATGGAAACAAGAGGCAAGGGGTCTAGAAATGCTCTATTTTGATAAATAGCAGAAAAGGTAAAAAAAAAAAACAAACTAACAAACTACATGTATAGTTTCCAAGGTGTATCAATGTTAACTTACTATGTGTAGTGATCCTAATCATCAGAGAGTACTAGACGGCTCTCAAACAATTTTATATTTGGCAATGTTACAACTCACTTTGAAAAATTACGCACTTTGAAAAATTTTTCAAAATGCATTAATTTTGGGACCAAGTTAATGCACTTTGAAAAAAAAAATTTATTTTCAAAGTGCGTTAATATCGACCATATTAACGCACTTTGAAAAAAAAAAGTGCACGGCTTGGTCAATATTCTTGCAAAGGATGACTGCACTTAATGCCCTGTTTTGGGTCTTTTTCGGTCGCTTCTGTTGCTTTTATATCATAATCTTATTTCATTTTTATATATTTATGAAGGAATCCTGTCAATTTCGAACCGAATTTGAATATTAAAATGATCTTAGGCTGTGATACAATAAAATGATTCTATGTTTTCTGTCCTTACTCTTTCCAAATATAGAGAATTTACACTTGCCTGCCCTTGATTAAACATTAGGTATGCATGAGAGGTGGAGCTAATATTGTAAGAATGGGTCTAAAATTAGACTAGATAAATAACAATGACATGTATTTAAAAAATACAAGATCACTCTTTCCCATTCCCTCTTTGTTCTGTATGGCGCAAGTACACTATTTTCAGAGGTTTCAAAAACGAAATTAACAATATGAGCAACGTCCATGTAAGTAAAGAATCTTTTAATTAAATCAATGCCTAACAATTTAACGTGTTCGAGCACTTTGTCCTAGTTAACACTAAACATGCTACTTTACAAGTCACGTGACGGAATTTAGTATTCACAGAGTTACCCGAGGCAAGAATTCACGTGGTGAATTATAATATTCAACATGTTACAGCCCTTGGTTACAATAGAGAGAGCGAATGTAAGAAGAAACAGTTTTTTCTCATTTAAACCATGAGCACATGCTTGTCTATTAATCTCCTTTTGACACAACATTATTAAATGCAAATAGACAACTACTGTTAAACGGAGAACAATAGACAAACATGCGCTGACTATGTATAAAGTCAGTGAAAAAGTGGGCGTCCTCATTATCGTACGGAGATTCAAGGAATTGTGATGACCCCCGCCTTAGAAAACAGCTTCGTACTTCGTAAATATGTACTTTTATTTAATGTAATTACATAAAGTTGTAGATTAGATGTTGACCATTCGTGCAATTAAAAGAAAAATGCTTGTTTTCAAAGTTTATTTTGTCGCAATTTTAGCATGTCCTTAAGTGCAGTCATCCTTTTAGGTATGATAAATAATCATTTGAACCTGGTTCGATAATTTTTCGGTGATGACATCAGCATCTGAGATATAGACGATTTAAAGATTTTTAGGAGTTGTCTTGTTTCCAAAGGTTCTCATAAATGTTATAATAGGGGAATGGGTCTTTTAGAAATAGTAGAGGAATGATTGTTTAATAGCACAGTTTCTTTTCTTTTTTCTTTTCTTTTTTCAAATTTTATCCAGTCTCTTATAAGTTTGGTAGATGTATGTGTTGATAAGTGACTTAAAGCATCACATTTTTCTTAGGGAAAAGGGAGCAATTATGATTTTTCTATACCATGAAAATTCTCTCTCTCTCTCATCTTTCTATCATTTTCATCTACCTATCTATTGTGAACAATATGAAACAATGGTTGACTCATTTATTTGATAGTAAGAATTTCTCAAAAAAGTTATGCAGTCAGATTACTTCTAAATCTGTAATTTGATATCATAAAAACGCTTCTTTTTTTTTCAGGAAAGCTTATCTCAATTTGTTCATCTATTTTACATTAACTCAAATTTATTGAGAGAAATAATATCAATGTCATACCAGTTATGTAAATACATATATTTGTGTGGGAAAGATAGAGAGTTGGACTGAGGGACTTTCTCCTGTCTTCTCCTCATTCTCGATGAGGGTAGATCAATTCATCAGTTTTTCGGAAGAAATATAACAAATTAGTGCTGTCTATTACTAAAATCTAAGTCCGTATTTTTTCAAAGTGTGTTAAGTGTCTCCATGGTAAAAAATGTTGATGTACACTCTTAACGCACTTTGAAAAAATTTTTCAAAGTGCATTGATTTTGTCCCAAATTTAACGCACTTTGAAAAATTTTTTCAAAGTGCGTTGATTTTGTCCCAATTTTAACGCACTTTGGAAAATTTTTTCAAAATGCGTAATTTTTTCAAAGTGCGTTGCCACAGGGCAAATATAAAAAATTACAAAATGAAGCTCTTTTGGCCGGGTTACACAATCTTTTTATTCAATGAATAGCCTAAAATTCCAAAATACCACACCACTAAACCCTAAGGTGCTTCAACCAACAAGACAAGACTGATCCTTGGACTCAAATTGTTAATGACAATTGAGATTAACAATTACATTTGTACTATAAAATCACTAAATATTCTTGAGGATTATGAAGTAAACAACAGCTTGGATATGTTCTACAAATAATTAATCGGGAATGCTTTTGATCTTCTTAAAAGAAAATAATATGAAAATGGAAAATATTAAAGTAAATCAAGTTTAAGAATTTAGAATGCTAAAATATAATTATGTAAACAGTTATCAAAAGTGAAATGGGAGCCATTTCACTGGTGATAGTTTGATGGAGTAATCTACTCCAAACAAATTGAAATAATTTTATCTTTTTTGTGTTAATGGAGGAAAATGGGTATCAGTGTTTGAATCATATATGATGAGCAGTTAATCTTGTTTGCTGTCAAGGTATATTGTGAAAAAGCAAAGGTTCCTCTGTCAGGTTAGAGAAAATTCCTAACTTGTAGATGATGTCGGATTTGTGATTCTTTAAAGATGAACCACTGCATTCAGAATAAATGCATGCAGTCATTACATGTAACAGATACTTTGCAATGCATTGATATAATCTGCAGTTTCAACCATTAAACAAATGCTGCATTAGAATTGCTGACCATGCTTTAAAATATACTTAGTCTACTATTGATAACTCTAAGACTTCAGTGTAATGATTATGACAAAAAAAGTAAAGTAAGGGTTTATATTAAAATTTAGGGAATCTTGATGCCACTGCTTGGAGTGTTTGATGCAGATGCACTTAAATGTTATTTATCTAAAGATGCCCCTCTGCTAATAGATAACTCCAAAACTGATAGATTACTAAGTTAACGTTTGTTTATAAAAATATTTAATTTTGGTGCATATGATACATACCAAATTTACTTGAGTTTTATGTTTACTTTCATATTCTATTATAATTATAATTGTTATAATTACAAAACGTGCAATTTTGGTAAGCAGAGGATTGGATCACAGGGGCGGATCCAGCATTGGGGGGGGGGGGGGGGGGGACTATTTAAAAAGTGAAATGACAGCAGAATCTCACAATTCTTGAAGTTGACATGAGTTGAATAGCATATGTTTTAACGTCAAGACTTTCTGAATCAAGAAGGGATAGGTTAAACTTTTCTTTTTTTTTTCTTTTTTTTTTGGAGGAGGGGGTTAATTGTCTGGGTGCCTCCCTTTGAATCCGCCCCTGGTTGAGAGATGTATGAAAACAAGAACTAAATATTTCAGGAATTGATGGAAACCAGCTTACCGGAGGAGGTTTACCCTGATAAAGAATGTCTAAGATGTATAAAACCATAATTGAATGCTTTTTATCATAATATTTTACCATGCCAGGACCCTGATTGCAGTTCCTTGGTTGTGTAAGTATAAATTATATGAATGCTTATATATCTCAATTAGGATATGCCAATTTAAATATAATTATGATTGGGAAAAGGTTAAGAGATATATTTTTGTTCAGTGGGTATACATGTTAGATGTATTATTTTGTAGAAAAACATTTTAGTTACAAAAAAGAAATCTTGAATTTATTAATGTTTGAAAATTTTACACAAATTGCTGTAACTTTACTTAAGAAGTATGCACAATAGTATCTGATTTTGGACACAATCAATAGGAACACTTCATTTTCACAGATACAATTTATACGTTATTGACTGAATATCAGTAAATATGCATGCCCGAGGGCTTTGTGATGTAAAGTGGACCAGGCTTGTGGGGTCCGCATCAGCATAAAGACCGAGGGTAGGCATAATTCCCAATATTCAGTCAATAACCTTTTTATTACTTATTCTAATAGTGCCAATATATTTGGAATGGTATTTCTAAATTTCTGGTCATAAACATCCTGACAAAATTAGTAACTGCCAATTCAACTGATATTTGTGACGTCAATGTACATGTACATGTATGTGATGTCATTAAGAATAGAGAGACGGAAAAATATATTGTGATGTCACAAACACAAAAGAAGTCCCAAAACATTTATAGTGTGGGCCGATATGGCTCAGTAAATGCCCAGGAGCTCTCTATACATTCTATTGTAATAAATGTAACAACTGTACACTGCTTTGTCTCAGTCAAATACAGTACTGTAGTCAGAAAATATTTTTAGCATAATTAGTAAACATGCTCATAGCATATACCTGCTTATAACAAAGTAATATTTTGTATAAATTATCATCTCTCTTTTAACTCCAAAATGCTAAGAAAGCTCTTGAGAGTATTTATTTCATAGCTGCTAATTTTTCATAATGGGTATCTCACAACTCAACAAAATATTAAGTACCCGGTAGTACATGTAATTGATTACTGTTATGAACACACTGATCATGAATTCCCATGAACTAACAGTGCAGTGATTTTCATTCCCCAATAGTTATAAAACATATCATGAACTATACACAATCAAAATTATTTATCCCAGCACTTCTATAAGCATGTTTTACTGAACAAGTATACATCTTACAGTAAAATTGCTTTATAGTCAACATAACTACTTGGTCTGCATTAGTCAATCTTAAGTTAGCATAACTCTTTGGTCTGTGCAAGTCTTTAGTCAGCATAATTCTAATTTCTTTAATCACACAAGACAATAATTATAGTCAGCACAACTCTTTAATCTACAAGAGTCTATCTTTAGTCAGCATAATTCTTTGGTCTGTGAAAGTTTTTAGTCAGCATAGCTCTTTAGTAAAAGTAATTCTTTAGTCAGCATACAAGTCTTTGTTGTATGTAACTCTTTATGTAGCATAACTACTCTTTATCTATGCAAGTCCTTAGTCAGCATGCACTGCAAGTCTGTGATCAACATAAGCCCTGGGTGAGTATAAATAAAATTAAATTCGTTGCATTCCATACTTATCACGTGATCACATACTATATATATCCTCACTCATTCATGTTCGATTATCGAGTCTCGCTATAACCTACGGGTATACACATATATTTAAAATGAGATAAACATTATGTATTTGATATTTTATGTATGTTTACGCTTCTGAATGTATTGATTAATGAAAAAATTATTTATAATAGACTGAATCAATATTATAATTATATAAGGCAAAGCAAAATAAAAGGATATAGCGAGTACCATTCCTAACATATGAGTTCTTTTCATTACTCTCATACTTAGAATATAATTATTTTATATTCGGACGAACATAGTGAGGGAGAATATAAGTATTATGACTGCACATCCTGATAATAATATTCTTTAATGTTAACAGATGGTCATGCAAAATTCAAATGTCAAATGTAAAATTTATATAACAAATAAAAAAACCCTTGAACTATGAATCATCTTTATATAACTGGTATTCAAATGCTTGTCTATTAATTATTCTTTACTTACTAAATATCAAGTTCAAATCTTATTAACATTTGTTAATTGTACCCTTTAACGGATCGACATGTACTTAAATTAAAATTAAAATTGAAGTCAAACAATCCTCTTATGAGTCTTACATCTTACAAAGAAAAGCTTTGGACGTCAACAGAGTAAACAAAATTCAGGGGTGTACTTTTCTTTGACTTTTTTTTTTTCATTTATAAAGACATTTTCATGCACTATGAGTATGTGCAACAGCGATAAAATTTATTTCATGTTCAACCATTGTCTTCAACAAGCACCCTGTTAATATAGAATTGATATGGAGCAAGACAAGAGGCCCATAGGCCACAGAGCTCACCTGAGTCACTATGGCCCTTCTATTCATCATCAGGAGATATTTTTCCCTATATATTCCCATGTAACACTTTGATTGCCCATTGAGGCTGCACCTTATCCCCCGGGGTCATGATTTGAACAAACTTCGATCTACCCTACCTCAGGATGCTTCCATATAAATATGACTAATCATGGTTGCTGTTCTTGAGAAGAAGACTTTAAGATCTCTCCTATATACTTTATGTAAAACTTTGATCTCCATCCTAACCCCACAGGTCATGATTTGAACAAACTTGAATCTTTGCTTTGTTAGGAAGCTTTCACATAAGTTTCATCTTTTCTGGCCCAGTGGTTCTCAAGAAGACTTTTAAATGACTCCACCCAATTTTCACTATTCCTTAATTATCTCCCCTTGGAAGAGGATGTGGCCCTTCATTTGAAGAAATTTAAATTCTCTTCACCCAAGGATAATATGTGTCAAGTTTGCCTGAAAAAAGGCCCTGTGGTTCTGGAGAAGATGAAAATGTTAGAAGTTTACAATGAACAATGACAATGATGACAACAACAGACAAATTTCAATCAGAAAATATCACTTGAGCCTTCGGCTCAGGTGAGCTATTGGAAATAAGATCATTTTTTTGTGCTGAGAGTTCTTGTGACCAATCAAGTCAATCTCAATTTCTAGAATTTGGGGAAAAGGCTGCAAAGCTAGAAAGAAATTAAATTTTGTCTTTTAATTTTAACATTCACTGCCCAAACTAATGAAGCTCTAATAGAAATAAACCAGCTAGTCCCTAAATCATTAATTTATCCAAACAAGTTAAAATGGAAAACAGGGCGTACATGAATATTAACTGGATATGAAACCCTATATGGATCATTAATGCACTACTTTATGTAAATGTATGCAAAAAGCTGACAGACACTGTAACATTAAGTAGATCATAAGTTGATCAATAGATACACTAGGTAGATCTTTAGAAGACAAATACTCTACCAAACTTTAGATTGTATATGTATTTTACCTCCAGGGATTTCTGAATAGATTCCATGGCCTCAGGAGGGAAGTTGTGCAATCCTTCCAGCAGCTAAAAATAAAAATGTGGGGTATAATTATTTAATTATTACATTTTCAACAGTTAAATACTTTAATTTACTTCTTGAAAAATTACTGAAAGTATCTTCCCAATGGAATAAATAGATTTACCACTAGGTTTAATGAAAACGTGATTATTGATTATTATACATTTCAGTAGCAAAAACTGTAAGTAAGAGTTTATTTCTACAATACCACCATAATGAAAAAATGAGCATTGGGATGGCATGAGGTTGGAGAATATTTTTACAATTTTTTTTTTTTTTCAATTTTGTGTAAATAAGCCAAATGCTAATATACTCGTCTTTCCATGTTTGCAGGAAATTGTGGGCTACGAGTGCTCTCATCATCTACTTTGAAAAAACACTTACTATAATACCACAAAAGTGAAAAATTCAGCATTTTTTAAGAGCTATTCCAGAAAAAATATATGTCTGGGGGGGCTGGGGGGGGGGGGGGGGGGGGTTAACCTTACCACCCACACACTTTTCTGGGGTGGGGGTTGAATGCACTTACTAATGCTTATTTTAAAATGGAAGGTATTCTAT
This sequence comes from Saccostrea echinata, assembly GCF_033153115.1. Lineage (NCBI taxonomy): Eukaryota > Metazoa > Mollusca > Bivalvia > Ostreida > Ostreidae > Saccostrea > Saccostrea echinata. Next base: position 37,538,980 of record NW_026889778.1, read on the forward strand.
TGAGTGGTGAGTTAGATTAGTTAACAAAAATAATAATTTGGAGCAAGGGCGTCAATCTGATTAAAATAAGATATTTGTTACGCTCCAAAATTTTGATACAGTGAAAACTGTCTAATCTGACACCTGTGCAATCCGTTTTACTGTGAATTCCCCTTATTTAATCTCCCATTTTACTGTTTCTATGTTCTTTACATTGTGTAATCCAACACCCTGTCTATTCAGACACAAATTTTGTCTCCCAGTGCATGTTGGATTAGACAGGTGTATATTGAAATTGGTCCAAAACTGTTGGAGGAGTAGCATATTGAAAAATTGTTTACTGACAAACAGACTGACAGACAGATGACTGACACCTTACTATCACATAAGGTCTTTTGGTCTCTGACCAGTAGAGCTAAAAACACACACATTCCTTTACCTGAAATACAAGTCATACCTTTGTTATGGACTGATGAAGTAGATACAGTATATTGACCATGGTAACGTTTCTCAGCTGACCAGGAGTGGATGGTCCAATCACCTGACTAGCCTCCCCATCTGTTACCAGCTGTAAAATACAAACACTATTTTGATGTTTAAAAATTGAAGTACAGGCGCAGTATGTCCTGTTATTAGATATCTGAAGGTTTATTTTCTACACAAGTCTCAGGATGCTGCAACTTATTCATGCTAGTAAACAGTTTGTAATTTCCTATACATATTAAAAAACTTTATTCCACTTGCAACTGAAATTGATTATATTCAGAAAATTGATGCTATAGCCTTCTGTGAGCTTTTATTCAAATTCAACATTTGAGCCTCTTACAGATTTCCTCAAAGAAATACTTGCATTTTACTTGTCAATGCAATGCAAAACATGACTTCATTGACAAAATGATACATGTACATTTATTATGTGATGTTGCAATGAAAAAAAATGTTGATGGATTAAAACATATTTTTAGAAATAACAAATGACGAAGGAATATAATATATACATGAATAAGCATTCAGAATATAATATATACATGTATAAGCATTCAGAATCCAAAATATATTCTGCATGGAGTGTGTCAAAAATCACACTGAGATATGCAAACAAATTTTTATGATGCACTCATGCATTTTTCCTAATTGTACTCAACCTACTGTAATTAACTGATTAATTGTTTTATTAATTATATGATTGTTACAATAAAATACGTGAAGAGAATGTGCTACAAACCAGTTGTTCACTTTTCACTGCGAAGAGCTGAATTGTCTTGGCAACATTTTTAGCCACAGTGATACAAAGCTTGGCATCAACATTGGCAACATTCAACTCACTACAAAGAAAAATCAAAAACGAGATTGACCTTTGATCTATTAAGAAATTGACACCAATATATGTTGTCTAACTTGCACTACCCAGCACTATTTGTATGTAGTAAATATTAAATCTGTAGATTGCATTGTGCTCAAGTTACTGTACCCAATTATTACTGGTATTTGACTGTGACTTTTATTCGCACTTTGTCAATTTGAAATCCATATTTGATTATGAATTTTCGTGACTGAGACAACACTCTTCATAAATATAATATATAAAGAGAAATATTCACAAGTAAGAAAGGGTCGCAAAACTTGCAGTCTGCCAGTCGCAGATATTTCTTGCACTCCAATAAAATTTGATTGACCCTTTCTTACTTGTGAATATTTCTCTCTATATATTATGTTTATGGATCAACATCACACACAAGTGTTAAGAGGCTAGTACGAATCCATGTTCTGGTGAAAACTTTGTATTGATAACAAATCTCCCAGTAAAACAGCAACTGTTTGACTTACATATACTTTAATGCTATTTTAACTTCATATTTTACTTAACCTATTCATTTGATCACCGCTTTGTCTGGAGATGCTCGAAGTGATGTATTATATTGTATAATTCCTGCAGTACTTAATTTAATCATCATCTGTATTACCTGGAAATAGTTTTGACGATTGTTTCCACTTCCTGTGTTGTTGGGGGGTTCCCCGTACTGAAGGCAAGGTTAATGGGGTCAAACAATCTAGATAACGACTTAGACAGGTAAGCATTCTCAAACTTTGTCAGTGTATTCCTTAATGCTTTCTCTGAGCTGCAAAATAACAAAAAAAGACAAAATAAGTTTGCCACACTGAACAATTATTATTGTCAATCCTCTTTACCCTGTATCAAAAAATTTGAGACTGTACCTTCACCTGACAAAAAATTGTAGCTTTAATAAGGCTTCAGGACCCTCTGCGCACTGAGGAAACAATATTTTATTGGACACTGAGAAAATTACATTGTATAAAGGTGTCAATATTGAGTTCATCGATCTACATGTATTTCATTTTCAGCATAGGGTACTAGCCATTTATCCCCAGGAAAAAGCATAAAAAAAAACATTGTATTGATGAACATGCAGCTACACGTATCACTGTTTCTTACTTTATGGGGAAATGCAAATAATGTGATGTATTAATTTACCTTAATAGCATAAAAATTGTTAAGAATGCTTGAATTGATTACAAAATGAGTATGGTAATACAATGTAGATTTAAATTTATTTTATTTCATACAGATAATTCTAATTATATAAATCTACCACAGAACTAGTGCTCTTTAGTGTGCAGTGAATCGAGGGTCCTTAAGATTGGTAAGATGCTATGCTTACTCATATTGGTTCCGTTTACTTCCTGGAATGAAGATATCGTCTTCTGTATTTGTTTCTTCTTCACCTGATGGCTCCGACTGTGACACGGACGTTGCCGTAGTGATACTGAACTGTTGAAGCCGTCTCCAAAGGTCATTATATAATCGTAACAACTTTGGATATTCTCCCTCAAAGGCCTGCTTTAGGTGTGTAGAGGCTGTTTATGGAACAATTTTTTTTTAAACACTTTTTATTAAATTTCCCACATGTACATGTATGAAATACTGCAAAGGCAGAATTAAGCAAAGAGTAATTAAATATAAATGAAAAAATATGTAAATTCATATACATAATATATTGTGGAAATTACTTCAGATACAAAAACATACTGTACTTCATCACCCAAAAAAATTTTATGTCAGATTTTAAAATAATTAATGTTATATGTACCAAGTATTGATTTGCTGCTCTATATATAATTAAACTTCTTTTTTAACGTTTTTAACTTTGTAGCTAATCCTGACCCAAGGATCGTAAAGCAGACTTAGACTAAAGTCAAAGTTTAATCATGTCAGATGTTACTTAACGGTGAATTACAATTCAAAATATGAAGAAAACATCACTTGAAAAGCTAGAACACTTAGATGTATTTTGGAGTGTTTGAGTGCCTGACAGTTTCATTGATACAGAAAATTTGACTCCAGTCTAAATCGTTTCTTGATCCTGAGGCCAGCTTACATACAGATACAGGTACAAAGTACATTGTACATCTCCAGAAGATTATAATTAGCTATACAAAGTGTACAGGTACCTACACTGAAATTTCCCATGAAGGAAGAAATATCTCCAGTACAAGTACATGTACATATATTAGGTACTTTGGGTTTACATTTTTTTTATAATACAAAGTTACTGTACTGTAGCTACAAATTAATAGAATGTGCATGCAATGTGAAAGAAAAGGGGGGTGGATCACACTTTTTTGTACTACAGTGCTATCTGATACATTAATCATGAATGAGTACTTACCCTTACTTCCTAATGAGGGCAGATTTCAATATGATATAATAAATTATAATATTGAAATTATGTGTTTCATGCATTTCAATCAACAATGTTCATCACAAGCATAATTTTCTACATATCATGAAAGAATAAAAGTGATGGTCATAGATGGAGCACACAAAAATGTTACTGTGGTTACCTTCTGAAGCATTGTTGAATTCATTTGTCAGCATGTGAGTGATGCTTTCCCAGAATTCTTGCATGATGTTAACATGTCCCTCCTTGTGCTGCCAATCAAATAAAATTTGTGAGAAGTATGGTCAATACAATAAAAGGCCCTTGGGACAAAATGCTCACCTGAGTCTGCACAATATTCACTTCCTGACAAATGTACATGTATATACAATGTAAATAAGACACATTATTGTAGCTATTGATTTAGAATCCTTGATTTTAGCAAATTTAATCTACAGTATATTGAAACTTTTTTCAAGTTTACAAATTGTGGTCTTCAGTTTTTATCTACATTCGTAATTAAATTTCTGTATTAGACTTTTATTATTAAAAACCTCAACCTAGGCATTTGGGCAATGGCTTGAGGACACATCAATCTACACTACATAAAAATGCTTGCATAATAATTTGAATCACCAATAACAACAGTTCTAGAGATTTCTAAAAAGAATTTATTCTTTTTGTAAGAATGTCAACCCTTAAGGACGTTCGATCCTGAGCTTTTGAGCAGATTTTGGTCTGAAGCTTTATTTCTAAAATTCTGCATTATTTTTAAGTTCTAACTTTAAATCTGGATTCTACAATGCAAATTATACTATATCCAATGAAAAAAACGCGATTAAATTCCATTCAAATAGGATTAAGTCAGGAACTATATTTTGTGGCGGAAGATTTTTTAGAAGAAAATGATCATTTTTTCCCTTTTGAAATATATACAGTACTGTTAAGTTTAGATTCCTATTTTTCCATGCTGGTTGCACACAGAGCTATTTTGTGCATTGAAATGTTTAATGCTGGTTCTAAAATATTAATTAAATCAGTTTTTGTGAATTCTATCATCATATTGTGACAAATATAGAAAATATATTCTGAAACTCCAGGAAAAAATTGAGCCAATTTTATCACAAAATTAACAGTTTTTTAGTAATATCTAAAAAATAACATCATAGACCTCCACTTTTGATTTTTTTTTCTGAATATATAAGATAACTCTGATCAATCTACTTAAATTCAGCAAGAGTTTAAGACTTTAAAATATTTTCTTGCTTGTTAAATTTTTAATGCCCGAAAAATGACATTTTGTGAGTGCAGAAAGGTCAAATAATTGATTATGCGAAGCAATTTGAAAATTTTTCTTTGTCACAATTTTAATGTGTCTTTTTTAAGAGAGAATAATAGCATACTTTGTCCCATGATTTATTTGGATAAAAAATATTGGAGGGAAAAACGTCGAAGATGTTATTTTTGATTAAGATACAAATTCAGTGCAAAAAGGTCATTTTAAATGTACTGTAGCGCCAAAAGAAGCATATTGACCCCCATTTTTTGTTTTGATTTTTAATTAAGCTATGTGTGTACAAGCTAGAAATATACTTGACAAAAAAAGTTTAAGACTTTAAATATCAGGATCCAACGTCGTTAAGTGTCATGCTATGATTTGAAAAAAATCAAATCTAAAATAATTTTTTTTTTTGGGGGGGGGGGGGGGGGGGGGGGTTCTCTGACCAAGTGGTTCTTGAGAAAATTTGTAGGTGATCCTGCCTAATTTTTACTATATATAAATTATCTCTTGGAAGGGGTCATAACCTGTCTTTGAAATAAATTTGACTCCTGTTTCCCCAAGTGCCAAATTTGATTGAAATTCTTCAATTGGTTCTGGAGAGGATTTTAAATTTTTTAAAGCTTAACAAATACAGACATACATATAGGTCATACAAACTTCAAAAACGTTTTGACTCAAGTGAGCTAAAAAATACATTTACATGTAATTAACCTTCCTCTTAAAAAGGAAGGAATGCAAAAAGCAAGGGGATACAATAAGCATTATTCAGTGTACCTTTCCCAATTCTTCTATGAAGCAGACATGTGTCACTGGGTCCCTTTTCTTCACTAAAACCTTCTGTAAATGCTGCACCTGTTATTTGAAAGAAAAAGAAAAACCTCAGGCTACCTGAACCTGTTATATAACCCATATTCCCTAAATCTATTCAGCTCTTCCTACTAAATCACTTATTTTGGGGGGATTTTTTTCTGTGTTTTCAAAGTATGAAGGAAACCCACAAATTCTGTCCTCTATACAGTGTCAAAATTTCATTCTACAGTATCTTGTTTGTCCTTTACCTCAAACCCAAATCTCCCTAAATCAATATTTTTTTTCCTGGTTACCTCAAAAATTAAACCCCATGAAAATATTATTAAAAGATTTTTACATCAGCAGACTGCATGGTCTTGCAAGCAATTGAAATTTCTGTGAGTTTCTGACCTGAGCACATGAGGCATAGATATTGTCCATTAACTTCTCCATGTTGGTCCAGAGTGAGGCTCGGAATGCTGCAGTATTTCCTGTGACTGGCATAGCTGCCCTACCAGGTCCTCCTGCAAAGTTGTACAAAACAATTGATATTTGCATCACAATCTGTCTAAAAAAGCATCAACATATTAACTAACAGTTAGTTATCATAGCCTAAATAGTTTAGATCTCTTTTTACTGACTGATGCAGCAAAAACATTTAAATACATGTACATGTAGCGTAGTTTAAACGGCATACTACCCAGGGCCTTTGTCTGAAAATATCCATTACTTGATTCTTTGTATTAACATGTATGTATAGAGCAGTGATCACTATTAAAAGCTGTTATGCAAAGATATGATCTGGGAAGAAGTTAACATTTTTTTAGTACATATACATGAACATGTACCGGTATATTATATTTAAAATGAAGCAAAGAAAGGTGATCCTACTTTGAAGTCCCATAGTAAGTTATACCAAGCCTAAGTTTTTACTGATATTTTAATCTGGGAAAGAAATGAATATACTAAGAAATACATGTACATGTAAATGACAAAATTTCCTGTTTTATTTTTCAAGATGATTAATACCTACCAACAAACAAATTACATAGTAATTTCAGTTGTAATTCAATTTACATAATGTACTATTCTAAATATTTCCAAAGGTCTGAAATTTGAAATTTTACTTTACTACAACTGTTTTAAACAATAATTTATCTATTTTTCTTATAACCGACCTCTGCCTCGTGGTACATTCTGCTGGGCCAGGCTCTGAGCATCCAGACAGGTTCTGACATTTTTGTTGAGGTTTTCTATACAATTCTGTATCACACGCTCCACAATGTGGTGTAAACTACCAAGGTTGTGAAAGACTTGGAGAGAAGTGGCTACTTGTGTGGGATTCTACATATCCAAAACAGAAGGCACATTTTCACTGACTAAAGAGTTTTAAGATAAAAGAGAATAACACATATACACGTACAAATACATGTACTTTCTGAAAGTCTGGTTCCTAAACAGTATTGACTACTATAGATCACAAAATTTTCGCAACACCTTATTTTCTTGAAATAGTTCTTTGGTATTTATAAGTGAGAGAATATTTTCAGAAATTTTGGTTATTGGTGAATATAATCATAATTATCATTTTGATAAATAAATGCAAGAATAAAATTTTCAGTACAGATGGTTTTGTGTAATAACGTGAAAATAAAATTCTTGCAAATAAAAACTGATTTACAGTATTATAATTCTGTGGCTCTCTGTATACACTACACACATCTGACAAAAATCAGAGAACTGACCTGGGTTTCCATTCCCTGCTCTAACATTTTGTGTGCCTGTGACTCCACATCTTTCCTGGCTTGTTTGATAAAACGACGATCCTGTTCTATGATTTCCACACCACTGAGATCCACTCCCTCACAGATATAATCTAAAAGAAATTTACAGTCAGTTTATTGATATTTACTTTCTCCTTGAAATATTAAGAGCTTTTCATTTATAACATTCCATGAAAAAATGCTTTCCAGCTTAAACTTTTCAATGGACTTTGTACAATATAACTTTATAGCAGTACATGAATTTCCAACACAATGAGATGAGGAAATTTTCAACACTTAAAATCTTTTACCCAATTCATTCAGACTTTGAGCAGCCTTGGTTATCTCCCTTGCTCCCCCCTGGAGCTGACTGTTTAACCTCTTGCCAAGGTACATGATTCTAATTATTCTCCTGAGAAGATCGCAGGTATCCTGGAAAGAAAAATATTTATACAGTGTACAGGTACGTAACAATCTCAGAACTCACAATCTTTTTCATTCAGCAAGTCTACTAATGAAAAAATGTATCAAAAATCATCTACACCAACTCCCTCCTTGAAAACCTACTTGCAGATTTCTTAACTGGGTTGTTCTTGATGAGATTTTGTTAAATGGTTCTGACACTTTAGAACGGATTCTGAAACAAAATTTAAATATTTAAAACTTATTTAACAATGTGCTGAAATTTTAATAAAAAATTCCTGTAAATCAAAAACATAATAAAAAACTACAGTTAATCTGATCCTGATATATTATAAGCCTAACTTGATATAAAGAGGATAACGACAAGGCTCCATTCCACATTTTCCAAAGACTATCATAGCTAGTACAAACACAACTGCCAATTTAATGTAATATATTAATAAATATAATCTAAAAATATATTACAGGCCTGGAGTTTTTTGCTTCATGCCAATTTTCTTGGGGTATTCATACAAGATAAAATCTGCTAGGCCAAGCACTTGTCTTAATCACAGGTAGTCTAAAACTATGAGAAAGCATCAATACCTGAGGTTTTACATAATATATTTATCTGAACTTTGGTATCTTGCAGGTTGACATCTTAGATACATGGATATGTAAAGAGTGTTGGTCAATGGTCGTCACAGCCACTTTTTCATTATAATTATATTTCAATCTCAATATCTCAAATTGTCTGATATTTCAATGATTTTTATCAGCCCCATCAAGTTCAAGATAACAAGGTTGGACTGTATATGAATTTGATACATGTACTTACCGATCCATTGCTGCCAGCAGGGACTGGATCCTAGACTGCATCATCTGAAGTACACCTTCCAGTGTCTCCACACCTGTAGCTTGTGATAGCAGGTCCTCATGGTGTGCAACAATCTGTAATGTGCACATTACAAATGGAAAGTATAGCATTAGAGTTTTCCTCTAATTTTGACTGTTCTTACTAAGAAAAGGACTGAGGTTTCTTTTGATTGAGATGCAAATTAGTGGGAAAAAATTTTATTTGGGATTCAGATTACTTCGTTCTTTTTTTTATTGTGTGAAGTGCAAATAAACGAGAAGAAGCATTCAATTGTGACATAATAAGGCACTTATGTTGACAATGACATCTACTTCTCTGTTTCTCTGTATAGCAGAACAAAAATAATTCCCTTGTTGGAGAATATACCTCTCAGTCTTGATATTTTGTTGGCATATAAAAGACTCACCCTTTGGGCTCGGTTTTTTATCCATGTATATTTTCCAACAATTCCTCCGACTAGGGAATTATTTCTTAAATGTATGAGAATTGTTCCAACGATTGTTCTGTGCCATCCATGGAAAAAGAAGACTTACCTGAGAATGAATTTCTCTGTCCAGTAGGGAAATGCCCTCAGCTAGTTTAGACAGTTGCTCTGATATGGCCTTTCCTTGAATCGCTTGATTTGCATGTGCTTTCACATCAAAAGTTTCGTCTAAAAATTTTCTGAACTCCTCTACAAATAAAAGATGGGAAATAAATTGTGCCACATTTACTGGTTCGGATACAACCGAAGGTTAAAACAAAAATTTGGATAAATTTCCGTTTTGTCTCTTCATCAGAACTAATGGTATACAATGGTCAGCAAATAATCTAAGCAAGTCATAACTTAAACAGCTGCAAGGAAGATAAGTTAAGAAATGAAACATAATTACCATCGCTGGCTAGTTGCTCTATGACATGGTCCTCCATATTGACAAGTAGAACTTCCGGTTTACTAGTTTAGTTTCGTATGATCAGAATGTTTGCAGTTAAACTCACAAAAGATACACTAGAAATTAATATATTTAAATAAGATTGTTTATAATTGATTTAAAGTCTTATATTCATGTAAATAAGAAAAAAAATTCAACAGTCCGTTAAGTTTTACTTTCACTTTGACTTACACATGTTTCAAGTTGCTTGTTATTGGCGCATCATAAAAAAAAATATGATCATGTGAAATATAAAAACAAGAAAATATTTGACAATCGTTTTAATGGATGTGCATAAAAAACAATTATTATGCGTTAATCATGGTTTAACCTAAAGATTCTGTAAAAATGAGTAGGCCTAATGATCATGATTTTTCTTGGACTAAACCAATGGATCTATTCTCAGAGAAGAAGATGGTTAAGATATGTGCTCCAATGGTCAGATATTCAAAGTTAGTGCAAGAGTTTATTTGCATATTATGTATGCATGTGCACTGTATGTTTAGTATTGATTTTGCATCTGTTTACTCTAATACACATGTACAAGATAGAATTTTGAGAAAGGAAAATGTAATCCTAAAGAAAATAACAATTTGAATAACAGTGAAATACTGTAATTTATTTATAGAATAAAAGTGATATTTTGTCACAGTGTGAAAGAATATCAGTTAAAGTGAGTTAATTTGTTACAGTGTGAAAGAATATCAAAAGAGTAGCAAAACTCGAGATTTTCCTTCCCTTCTCAAAGAGTGTTGTAAAAAAAAAAAAAATAATCCCAGGCCTATTATAAAATAGAGAGAGTAATTGAACCACCCTGAATTATATAAAAAAGTTTTGTTAAAATTGCAGGTTGCCATTTAGGACTTTGGTGAGAAAGTATGACTGTGATCTGGCATTCACACCAATGATTGTGTCCAATTCATTCATTCACTCGGTGAAAGCAAGGGACAGTGAATTCACAACATGTTCTAGTAACTATGCTGCCTATTAGAAAAATTGTTAACAAACTTTAGAACAACATTTAACATTCTTTTCTTTTTTGTTTGTTTATTATCTTAATTGGTTTATTTTTTTATTTATTTACCCAGTATTTATATTTTATTTTTATTTGTTTTTTATGGGGGGAGGTTTTGTGTTGTGTAGTGGGAAATGTTGTGACTTGTAGTTTCTTATGTTTTTTTTTAAAAACTTTTTTTAATTGACAATTGATACGGTTGGATTTCAAACTGTATGAATTATTTGTCTTTCTGTTCTAGCAAAAGCAAGTTAGCTATAGGTTTCAAAATCTAAATCATTCTATATGCTGTATGCAATAATCAAAGTGAAATCTACAAAAAAAAGATTCTTGTCAAAAGATTTTGAAATACTGAAATGAATTGCTTACATATATTCCCTTGTCTTGCAGAAATCAATACATGTATAATAGATTCTATGATTGCCTATTTCAGCTGACAGACCATTGATTGTACAGTTTGCAGCAAGCAACAGTAAGGACTTGGCCGATGCTGCTGAAATAGTTGCCCCGTAAGCAAGTTGGATTCTATACAGTTGAACTTCAGTATCTCAAACACTGATATCTCGAATACCATGGATATGTCGAAGTGATTTGGAAGTCCAAACCCCTTATTCTTTAAGTATTTTACCCGGGATATCTCGAATACTCGGATATATCTAGAAGTTTTTTCTTGGTCCCAGTTCGAGATATCGAGGTTTGACTGTATATAGTTTTCCAATGTTGTAGATCAGAAAAACATTTTATATTTTAAACATTCATACAAATCTCACAGCAATATTTAGAATTGGTATAATACACTCACACACTCATACTCTCACTGACCACTCACCCATATAAATGAATGAATGAATAAGGCAATGAATGAACGTAGTAAATTCGGTAGTGAGAACGGAATTCACTAGTTACTATAATAATATAATGTCTTAGAAAAATGTATGAATATGGTATGAATGATAATTAGTATATTAATTAATTAATTATAATTCACCCTGTGACATTCTCCTCCTCTTCGAGAAAAATGTGTCCTCACATTTCGTCAAATAACATTGTATAAAAAAAATATCAACTGAAATAAAAATATTCAGTATTAAAATATCAACACACATATGATTGATAATTAATGTTTTGCAACATCTCCTGCTTAATAACAGAAAACATTTTGTATATGCACAAGCTGAAATACAAAATCATTCAATCAATTCATTTATGTATAATTGTCATAAAACTGGAATCATGAATGGCTAAGCTGAAAAGCAATCCATGATTGATAAAGCATCATAAAATCTAAGTAATATGATCAACTAGCGATCATGTAAGTCCTAAAACTATCAACTATCACATACGTCTTAAAACTATCAACTTTGGATATCTACGTCATAAAACTATATACAACGAACTAACTGAAATCTACTATCTGAAATCTAATCCCTGTATTAATCCTGTGACACAAACATTGAGAATGATATTAAGCTTATGTGATAAACATGATAAATATAAACATGAACGTGAATTAATATTGTTTTATTTTTAGATATTCTGATGGTGTAGATTTGAATTGCGGATGCCCTCAGAGGTAAATATTTATAATTAATTCAGCATAAGGCAAAAGGGGGTGTAATCTTTTTGGATCAAAGTTTATCTATTTATATAATATCTTCATCCTGCATCTGTAATCCTTGAGCTTAATATTCTCTTTTTGACTGCATTTCAAGTACTACATGTACATCATTTTCAGTTGGGCCTTACTTAAATATTTGGCTTTTATGCACATCAAAATTACTCCTTTTGTTTCCAGGAATTATTTTTTGCAAAAAATTAAAAATGAAATATCAGTTATAAACTTTAAAAAAAGCAGAGAACATGAAAACAAGCCAAGAACATGAATGAATCAGACTATAGGACCTATGGACTATTAACATGTAGTTTGAGAGTAGGATAACTTTTAAAATCCTCAGGATATACTTTCATGCCACATTAGACTGATTCCCTAAACTCTGTGATAACATCCTAAAGGATGACTGCACTTAAGGACATGCGGAATTTGCGACAAAATAAACTTTCCAAACAAGCATTTTTCTTTTCATTGCAAGAATGGTCGACATCCAATCTAAAACTTTACGTAATTACGTTTAATAAAAGTGTGTATTTACGAAGTTCGAATCTGTTTTCAAAGGCAGGGGTCATCACAATTTCTTGAATCTCCGTTCGATAATGAGAACGCCCACTTTTTTACTGACTTTATACTTAGTCAGCGCATGTTTGTCTATTGTTCTACGTTTAACAGTCGTTGTATATTTGCATAAATAATAACGTGTCAAAAGGAGATTAATAGACAAACATGCGCTCATGGTTAAAAAGAGAAAAAACTGCTTCTTCTTACATTCGCTCTCTGTGTTGTAACCAAGGATTGTGACATGTTGAATATTATAATTCACCACGTGATTTCTTAACTCAGGTAACTTTGTGAATACTAAATTCCGTCACGTGACTTGTAAGGAAGCATGTTTTGTGCTAACTAGGACATTGTGTTCGAACACGTTAAGTTATCTGGCGTTGATATAAAATCTGCTTTAATTACATTGACGTGCTCATATTGTTAATTTCGTTTTGAAACCTTTGTCAGAAGTGTATTTGTACCATACAGAATAAAGAGGGAGATTGGAAAGAGTGATCACGTTCGCTTTTCCAAACATGTCATTGTTATTTATGTAGTCTAATTTTAGAGCAATTCTTACAATGTTAGCTCCACCTCTCATGCATATCTAATGTTCAATCAAGGGCAGGTAAGTGTAAATTCACTATATTTGGAAAGAAGTGAGGACAAAAACATTGAATCATTTTATTGTATCACAGTCTAAAGTCATTTTAAGATTTAAATGTGGTTCCAAATTGACAGTATTCTTTCATAAACATACAAAAGTTAGATAAGGTTTAGAGATAAAAGCAACAGAAGCAACCGAAAAAGACCCAAAAACAGGCGTTAAGTGCAGTCATCCTTTTTAGCAAACATTTCTAGACTATTTCTGAGTTGGAATTTCCTTCTTTGTTGAGTATGGACTCCCCTCACCCTTACACACCCCCTAACACTATCCCATCAAAAAATTCCTTGATCCACACATGCATAAATAATATCCTGAATTTTCAGCATAGATCACTGTTTGATGGTTCTGGTTGATAAAATTACACGTATATAAGCATATTTTACTGAAAGTGCAAACATTTCATGAAAATTTACATACAAACCTCTGTATGTTTTGTATCTTTTTACACATTCTATGTGTTCAGACTTTGCCATCCAGTGCCAATATTGTACTACATGCAGCTTTCCAATCAAATATCGTGAAAGAGGGAGCTCTTTTGAAGAATGATTAAAGTATACTAGGTCAATCAATTTACAAGCAAAGGGATTACATGTAATTCCTTTTTATTTCTTCAGTAAGACCAGATTGACTTTTATGTGTGGCCCATATAAGCATCTGTCTGTTTTAAGCTCACCTGAGCTGTAAGCTCAAGTGAACTTTTGCTGATCACCCATTGTTTGGCATCTGTTTGTCTCTCTGTCCTTCAGTCTGTAAACTATCCACATTTAATCAGGGGTTGAAATATACAGTAGCTGACACCCGTCCTAGTCATTTTAAGACTGGGCTAGCTAATTTAAATGTAACAATAGTCTGTTGGGCTAGCCGAACAGAAAAAAATTCTCATCAGTTTACTTTCACTTTTCTATGCAGACTGATTTCATTTGACTAAGACTAATTTAATTTGTTTCTGTCACCAAAGTGTTTGAATTTTTAATTTGTTATGTTTTCTTTCTGCATAAAAAAATGTTGGGCTAGGCAGTTTGAGGTTTGGGCTAGTAATTTTTTACTGATCAGTAGCCCCTGGGCTAGTAGTTTTCCAGGAAAGTTTCAACCCCTGAGTCATTTTCTACTTCTTTTCAAGAGCCATTTGGCCAGGTTTAACCAAAGTAAGCACAAAGCATTTTTGGGCAAAGGAGATACAAATTGTTCAAATGAAGGCCAAGCCCTCTTCATAGTGGAGATTATCAAGAAAAGGCAAAAATAGTTTGGGGTCATTAAAAATTCTTCCTCAAAAACCACTGGGTCAGAAAAGACGAAAATTACTTATAAGCTTCCTGATATAGTGAAAATTCTAAATTTTTCAAATCATGGCCCCAGGGATAGGGTGGAGCAACAAAAGGGGAGCAAGGTTTAACATAGGAATATATGTGCAAAATGTTCAAAAATCATCTTCTCAAGAACCAAAGGGCCAGAAAAGAAGAAACTTATTTGTAGGCTTCTTGCTATAGTGTAGATACCAAATTGTTTAGATCATGGCCCCAGGTGATAGGGTCGGGCTACAATAAGAGATCAAAGTTTTACAAAAATAGGAAACTATCTTTTTTGAAAAAAATTATTCTGAAGAACAGCAGGGCCATGATTAGTGATATTAATATTTGAGTATTCTCAGATAGTGCAATGTCCTTGGATGGAGTCACAATTGGAAATAAAAATTTTAATCAATATAGAGGAAAAAATCTTTTCAAAAAATCTTTCTGAGATTGATAATAGAATCATTATTTGATTTGCAGTTAATCCGAAGTTGTGTGGATTCAGCTTTCTTTTCAAATTATGTAGAGTTAGGGTTAGGGTTTGGCTAACATCTACATAAAGCATGTATCCATGATATAAAAACAGTTCTTCTCTATAACAGAGAGACCATGTTAGTTGAATTGATACAGAAACACCCCAATATTGTAAGAATTCATAGACCCATTAGAGTTAGGGTGAAGCTTATTGGGTCATATATTGTAATTTTTCATTGGAATAAAAAGGGTAAAAAATCTTTCAAAATCTGATGAAGAACAGCAGGGCTAAAGTTACTCAGGTGAGCAATGTGGCCCATGGGCCTCTTGTTAAATTAGACTGCACAGAACTTTTAATAAATTTATCTTAGGCATTTGATTAAAATTCTGGACTGTGTATATATAAAATTTTATAATTTTTTTCTCAATCAATATCATTAAAGATTGATTACAGAAATCTTTACAAATATCACAAATATATACAGATTTTTTTTCCTGTAGATGGGCTATAGCAGAAGGTTACGGAGCCTGCTTGATAAAGAAACCAGAGTTAGTGCGAGACATGGTGAATCAAACTCGAGCACGAGTCTGTAACTCAGACTTCACAGTCTCAATCAAAATCAGGATACACAATGATCTCAGGTAATTGTTTTCTCAAAAGAGTTATCCCTCTTGGAATGCCAGATTTGTTGGTAGATTTTCACTGTGGTCATATTTGATTTGTTTGAAATTTCTGATCTTTTGGTGGTAGTAATTTCTTATGAGTGGTAGAGAGTTTCTTTCTAAGCTACTTATGATCTTAAACTGCAGCTAAAGAGAAATTTATTTTTTTATTGTCAGGGAAACTGTTGACCTTTGTCAAAAGGCAGAATATGCTGGTGTATCTTGGATAGCAGTCCATGGTCGAACGAAGGACCAGCGGGCAGAACCGGTAAATAAAGAAGCAATAAAGCTCATCAAAGAGAGTGTTAATATTCCTGTGATAGCCAATGGTGACATTAGAAGCCTGCAAGATGCAGAAGAAATACAGGGGGTTACAAAAGTAGATGGGGTCATGGCTGCAAGAGGTATTCTTCAAAATCCTGCCATGTATGGTGGTTTTGAGCATACACCGCTACAATGTGTTCAAGATTGGGTAAGAAATTCTTTGAACCACTTAGATTTAAAGCACAATTTCTTTCTGGTTAGACAAGCTGTAATTTAGGGTGAATTAAAGAGATTTGGCAGTCCCGACCACTTTATGGTTTTTAACCTGCTTATCCCGAATCTTCAGATATGTCAAAGTGTTTTAGATTTAACAAGGTTTGACGGTATAATTATGCTGAATATTTGCCTTAGAAGATGTATACATTTATCATACCACACTCAGTCAGTATAAGTGCCTTTTGAAAAATCAATTTGAGAATTTGAATTAAACTTTAATACTTATTCTCTCAGGAACCATAGCTCTCAGCATACTTAAGATATACCGTCAAAACAGAAATTCTAGCAAGGATTCAATTTTGGCATTTTTAGTGAGGGTGTTGAGATCACTTAAATTAAATATCGCTAACAATTTAATTATCCATTATTAGAGTAACCATTATCTTTCTATGCACCATAAAATCGCTAAAATTACTTCTCGCTTAAATTAAATACCGATTTTGAAGGACAAATCGCTAAAGTTTGAGTCTCGCTAAAAGTTCCACTTATACAGTATACGTTCCTATGTTGTTGTTTTTCCCGAATTTTTTCTTTTAATTAAATATATATAAATTTGCCATTTTTACCACAAATTTTCAGATCGACATTGCCATGTACTCCGGAGTGACATACCCTATTTTCCACCAACACCTGATCTATATGATGGAAAGGTTGTTCTGCAGAGCAGAGAGGAGGGTGTTTAATGTACTAGCGAGTACATCTGCAGTGCTGGACTATCTTGAGACACATTACAGTATATCAAATAAAGCTTAGAAATTATGAATCTCATGTTTTACTTGATTCTCCTAACGGAATATTGTTATATGCACAATGGAGCTTTATTTTGTTTTCAAATAGAATTTTTTGTTCTTATAAGTTCAAAAAAAAATTGAAAATTTGAGAAAATGATACTATTACCAATGACATCAAGGAGTGTTTTTCATAATCTGCACTTGATTACAATAAGAGCAGATCTTTTCAAATTCATCCTAGATACATCTTAAGAAAGTTTGGCAATACACTGGAATCATAACCATCAGTTTGTAGACTTTTTTTAACCTGGAGATGTCTCTGAAATTATTTTAATACCATTATTTTTCCAAATTTGTAGAATAATATATATCTTCCAGGGCCATCGAGTGGTTAATAAAATATCTTGTATAAAAAATTTAATACAAAGGTAGCTTATATCCAGAGATAAACCTTGATGCAGTATACCAAGGTCATTTTCAACAGGGTCAAGGTCACAGGGTACGAAAGTATTATGGGTTTCAGAAATATGAAATTTTGCCATAGCCTTAAATTTTATACGGGGAGAAAAACACGAGATGCAAAGGGTGATTGTGACTAGAGGTTGTTTAACAATCCTACACCAGGGCCCTGTCTTACAAAAGAACTTGGGACCAAGATCAAAATGTTATTAAACAAACAACTTTCCTTTTTACATTTACTTTGATAATGGTTTTAATCTTTTTGAAAAGAATTTAGATATTTTTCTGCAAGCAAATTTAAACAGAAAGATAAGTTATGTAAGATTTTACAAGCAACAAGTTTTTGGTCTTGGTCATAAGTTCTTTTCCAAAATGGGACCAAGGATCATTTGGACAAGCTTAAGGTCACTAGGTCTCATCCATTACATAGTAACCTCCAAAGATCATATTGCCCTGAGGGTTGATCATGATCACTGACCCTGATCAAAGGTCATTAAGATAAGGTCAGAGTTCATAAAAGTATCTCAGAAATGCAAAATTCTAAAAGAAAAAACATCTTTTAATGGAGGAGCATCATATTATGCCTTACTTGGCATACAAGTGAATGTGCCGTATGTCACAATTCTATGTCGTAGTTCTTTGCTAAAGGTCACAGTGACCTGAGAAGTATTTTTTATGCCCCCGGATCGAAAGATCCCGGGGGTGTATTGTTTTTGTCCTGTCTGTCTGTTTGTCTGTTTGTCTATTTGTCTGTTGTCAACTTTAACCTTGCCCATAACTTTTGATTGGTTGGAGCTATGACTTTCATATTTCACATGTGTATTCCTTGTGACAAGACCTTTCTTTGGATACCATCATATTTGACCTTGACCTTGGAGTTTGACCCACTTTTGCAAAATTTTATGAGACTTTAACCTTGGCCATAACTTCTGAACAGTTGGTGCTTGGGGTTTCAAACTTCACATGTGTATTCTTTGTGACAAGGCCTTCCTTTGGATACCAACAACTTTGACCTTTTGACCTTGACCTAGGAGTTTGACCTACTTTTGAAAAACTTTAACCTTGGCCATAACTTTTGAAAAGTTGGTGCTTAGGGTTTCAAACTTCACATGTGTATTCCTTGTGACAAGACCTTCCTCTGGATATCAACCACTTTGACCCTTTCACCTTGACCTAGGAGTTTGACTTTTATTTAAAAAACTTCAACCTTCGCCATAACTTTTGAATGGTTGGAGCTGACTTTCATACTTCACATATGTAATCCTTGCGACAAGACCTTCCTTTGGATACCAACCACCACTTTGACCTTTTGACCTTGACCTAGGAGTTTGACCTACTTTTGAAAAACTTTAACCTTGGCCATAACTTTTGAATGGTTGATGCTAGGGCTTTCATACTTCACATATGTAATCCATGTGACAAGACCTTCCTTTGGATACCAACCACTTTGACCCTTTGACCTTGACCTAGGAGTTTGACCTACTTTTGAAAAACTTTAACCTTGGCCATAACTTTTGAATGGTTGGTGCTAGGGCTTTCATACTTCACATGTGTAATTCTTGTAACAAGATCTTCCTTTGGATACCAACCACTTTGACCTTGACCTTGACGTTTGACTTTTATTTAAAAAACTTTAACCTTCGCCATAACTTTTGAACAGTTGTATCTAGGTCTTTCAAATTTCACAGGTGTATTCCTCGAGACAAGACCTTTCTTTGGGTATCAACATTTTTTATCTTTTGGCCTGGATTTTGACTTGCATTTGAAGAAACTTTAACCTTCACCATAAGCTGCCATACGGGGGCATCAGTGTTTCACAAACACATCTTGTTTTTTTAGCAATTATGTTTTGATGCTTGGATTCTGGATAATTTTTTTTTTTATACTCGACCATTACTTTCAATCAGAGGTGTTGCAACCTCCAAATACAACATTTCCACAAGATTCAAGTCATGGGAACTTGAAATATAAATTTGCAGCAAGGTGGCAGCTTTTTTAATTCAAGAACCTTTTTTTTTTGGTTGCCCTTCTGGGATACACTATTTTAAAGTGGAAATTGCCAAATAATAAGAAAACACAGTTTGTCATTTCCGGCACGCTTTACTGCAAAAAAGCTTTACCTTGCATTGTTCAACTTTCTTAAAAATATAACATTGCAACAAAACTTAAAAAACCAGACAGCAAAAAGTGGCATTAATTAAACATCAAATTATCTGAAATATGTCAAGCATTGAAACAGTTTGGTTGACAATACCCTATATGAATGAAGTCATAATAAACCAGTGCAGTACAACTATAGTATCACAGCTTTAGTATGTAATTGGATTTATAGTTACACTGCACATGAAAAGTACAAAAACAAGCCACTTTTGAACATCCTGCACAAAATATCAAGGTCTATAAAAGTTACTTGATATAAACTGTTTCTTTGTTCATTTCACTTCCAATATTTGAAATCGTTATGAATACAGATTATTCTTGGAAGTACATGTAAATTTAAAGTACATCAGAGATTTTCTTTTTTAGCTGGTTAAAAATAGGTTAAAAGTTGTTGAATTTGTATTCGTCCTAATATATATCCAAAGCTGAATGTTGTGTGAAAATGCACCGTATTTCTAGGAACCCTTTACATTGGAATAACTCCTCGTTTGAACAATTAAAATTTAATAATTAAAACAGTGTCCACTCTCTTAGAGGTCAATGAGGATGTCAAAGCTGTTTTTTTCCATCTTTTTCATTTTTTGAATCACAACATGCAGTTAACATCAAAACTGTAAATAAATAAAACCGAGGTAATAGGACTTGTCTACATTTCTTCTATGTACAGGTGCCAAAAACTTCTACTGTGACAAATGAACTAAAAATGTGAATGCCAAAAATACTCCTCTGTGTCAGGGGAAAAAAGTTTTGTGTCAACATATTTCTTCTAGGAAAAAAGTCAAAAACTGCCCCTTTCATTTGTCCAAAAAGTTTCAAATGCTACATTAAAAGCTTGCATGAACTTACACATTTTTCCCACTTGCCATAAAAGCTAATTATTGCCCTTCTTTTTGTGCTATCCAAGTTACATAAAACTGGTCTAAATCTACATCCACTTTACATACCGTATACTTCTTTATACTTGCACACTAAAGTAGTCATTTCTTTTTGTTTGTTTTTCTTATTCCTTAGGCATGATGTGTAAAATGCATTCAAATTAACTGCTTAAAAAATTGTCATGAGAATGCAGTAGTGACCCGTGGATTCACATCACTCTAATATGTCTTTAAAGATAACTTTTTTTAGGACCCTCTATACACAAAATCAAAAATTTTCTTTTAGACATTAAAATCGTATTGTATAAATATTTTACTTTCATCATATGGTATGTGGCATATCCCCCTAGGAAAAACATTCATAGTTATTGAAGTAGCACTGTTTACTTAATTGAAGACAATGCATGCAAATGCAAAGTTCAGTTTAATTATCTTGGACTATCCGAACATTAAGAATGCTTGCATTAACTACAAAAGGAGTAATAGACTGTAGATTTCCATTTATAAAATTTGAGGTCTAATTAAGGGCAGATTACTGAACTCCATAAAAATACCATAGAATCAGAGCATTATGTGTGCAGTGTATAGAGGGTTCTTGGAGCCTAAAATGCAACTTACGCCTGGAGACCAACTTTACTTTTGTTTGATTGCTTTAGCAAATATGAAATGTTTTAATGATGCATGCACAAATGGAAATTGCTGGTACTTCACAATATTCTTAAGGCTACAATGTTTATGTGAACAGTACAAGAATATTAATTATCGAAAATTCTTACGAATTGCTCTATACTCCCTTACTATGGCAATTCCTCCTTTTTTTTTTTTAAATGTAGTCATAAAAAACAAACAATAAAAACACTACAAGCCCTCGTAAATCACTAATCCAAACAGATGATTAGGTGCTAACATTATCCTTATTCAAATCTCAAAAATTCCTATTTTACCCTCAACACCAGTGCAACTTCTGTATTTTTATATACAACTCTGCCAAAATGATGAAAGTTGATAGTCAAACCAATTATGAACATCTCCATTCTAAGAATGTATCAAACCAAAAGCCTTTGCAATGTTTTTCTGTACATGCTGGAAAAAAAGAAGATTTTCTACAGGTGAAACTTATTAAAAGAGACAATAATGCAATATACATTTCTTCAAATGAAAATAGTAGAGCAATGTTCTGGACATCATTTCTAGTAATCTGATTGCATGGCAACCATTTAGGACAATAACAATGCTAATTCTAGTCTTTTTCATACAATACTGCTATGGAAGTTGCACCTTTGTGTTTTCTGATAGAAAATGTACAGCATTCACAGCATTTTTGTAATTTGTGGACATTACATTGCACTGTCAAAAACATTCTTATAAAGGATATTTTTTAAAGGCTGTGTAGCACTTTTGGATGTACAAATGCACAATTTATAACAAGCAGACATACAAGGTACATACTGTAATTTAATACGATGAATTAAATATTTTTTTTCAGATATATTTAAATGTCAGATAACTTACAAAAATTTTTTAATAACTGTAAATTCAGTCATCTCTTGCACACAGGTTGAATGAGAATATACAATTAGTCTTGCACATAAAACACACATTTTCATGAAAATATCAAACCCATTCACCCATGACCTGAAAAAGGTTCATTTTGTTCCCGTATCACCAGGGTAAATCTCTCTACTGAAGTAGCAATAATAATGGGGTGGTTCATCCTCTTTAGTATTCCCCTCCTTCATGAAGTACAAATACTATAGTATACTTGTAAACCATGAAACCTCAATATTGTATCGATTAATTAATAATGGAACAATACTATGAAAGACAATTGGTGAAAAGTTGTTCAAGGTTGTGGCGGTGATGAGGATGAAGAGCTGACCAATGGATTACTGGACACAGGGCTGGAATCTGCAGCCGTCATTTGGGCAGTTGTTAGTGGGAGAGACATCCCCGACTGTGTTGCCAAACTGCTTTGACTGCCAGGCATCATACCATGTGGAATGAACTGTGGGTAGGAGAAATATCCATGGCCTGTAAAGCTTGCCTGTGCATAAGGTGAAGAAGTTGGGTTGGTGTAAGGAAAGCTGTAAGGGTAAGGAGGATTTGAGAAAAGAGTTGGCTGATTTGTCATAACATTTAAGGGCTGTTCTGCTGAAGCAGAATTCTGCAACATGTTCAGTTGTTGCCTATTCTGCTCAGTGTCCGGAGAAAAGGAGAAATCAGCACTTGATTTCCTACTACTTTGGTTGGAGCTTTGTTTCATGGAGTCTACCGTATCACAGTCGGCTTTGACATTTTTATCTAAAGTAACATTATCAGACATCACAGTCATATCTCCATCTCTTTTCTGATCACCCTGACTCGAATCCCTCTGCGAAAATTCACTTGTGTCCGAAACTGAGTCAGAATCTTTTGCTTCTCGAGATGGTGTCTCCCCAGAAACACCACCATCTTTTGACAGATCACTTAATTTTGACACATCTCCTGAATTGGAAAGTTTGTGTTGTTTCGTAAGGCTTGGCATGAGTTTTCCCGAGATGTGCAAATTCCTCAACTGTTGTAGAGAAGAGGTAAGAGACTGCATCTGAGGACTCAGCATACTGGCCGGACCTGGGCCTCTCATCTGAAGAGGGGCAGGGGGAGCAGGGGGAGGGATAGGAACAGGCAAGCCTTTCTTCTTCATGAACTTCTGAATTTCTCTCTGTTGCTTTAAGTTCAATGACTTTCGTTCCTGCTCATGTCTACAATTACAAATTGAAATCCATATTCAATACGTAAGTTTAAGCAAACGTAGTACAGAACTGCCAAAATTATTTTTCAATGTCCAACTCATTCAAATGAGAATGGACTGCTTTAATTCATAATTCAATCCTTTTAAAATACATTTGTAATTTCAATGGTTTTAATGACATTTCAGAATAAATTCTAACAAAAGCCTCCAACTATTGACATTCCTGTATCAAATCAAAATATAAAACGCATTTAAAAAGCAGAATACACCCTTGATACTGCATTTCCAAAACAGGAACAAGTATTTAAATTTCATATAGCTGAATAACAATGTTTTTAAATCTCATCATCACTTTAAGTATACATAGAAAAATAATGGAATGTTCATCCACATTCTGTGATTAAATTTTAAATTTGACCAACATCTTAAAAAAAAAGAGAGAGACACATTTTCACCTCATCAGAATTTCCTGATATTCTGGGTCATCCTGCCACCACACTGAGGTATGGGACTCTGCCCCAGATTTGTCATCCTCCAGCTCTGTTTCCTCCTGAGACTCCTCAGGCAGAGCTTCTAGAGCCCCCTCCTCCTCCTCATCCACCTCCCTCACTGTCAGAACTTCCGTGTCTCCCTCAGACGATTCATCTTCTGACCTTGATGGTGTCTTTGGAGATTGCTAAAAGAGAGACATCAACTTTCATAAAATGTTATAAATGAAATTTGTTAAATAGCATAATTCCTGTCACTTTAAAATAATTAAGAGGTCAAGATGTATCAAACTTTCTCCTCGAGGAAAAAAATGTAAAAGGTGATGGGGGAGGCAACTCTAAAATATAATTTTGTTTTTGGTTTATTAACAATAATAATGTAGTTATGTACATATATGAAACTTACAGATGAATTTTAAGGAGCATAATTTCACCAGATATACAAAATAAACCCATCCCCTTTTCAGGAAAGTAAAGTATGCAGGGTCACCATTTATGATTTATAGTATTAAATACCATGCAGCTGTGAGATACATGTATATATAATAATGCCAATCAGTGCTCTGACTAGAATACTTTGGAGATGTTAGCTGGGATTATAAAACTTTTTTTCCAATTACCTTTTTACGAAATCGGGGGACCCGTGACTTCCAGAAATCAACAACCATCAAGGCTGGAGAGGTCTGACTACCAGTTTCTACAGCCCTACACTCATCATCACCTGACCCTTCCTCAGAGGAAAACTCATACCTTGTTTCAGGCACATGTACATGCAAGCCATGGACCTTTTTGTTAGCAGGGTAAGAACCACCACCTTTGAAAACCCCACCACATTGTTGGCAATCATTTGATAAATCATAGCTTCCTGTTGACCTTAACCTTCGTCTCTGGGGCAATGAATTTGAGAAATGTAATGTATGTTCTGGACTAAAGTGAAAATTTGGGAGTTCAGGAAAGTTACCACTTCTTCCAAGACCAGAATTTTTCAAAGGTGATGGCTCCAAAACCTTAGGATAGGGAGATAGCTTTGTGAGCAGTTTACTTACAGTGTTGCTAGCAAGCTGGGATGATACACATTCTGGATTAGCAGCACTAGCCCCTTCACCAAATACATTTTCTTTGTCAATGTTTTCAGGCCTTACTGCCACATTTTCTGTTGTGGCTTGAACTTTTGTCACTTGGAAACGACCTTTCTTGGTCGTCCCATGTTTTTGTTCTTTATCATCTGACACTTTGTCCATCATGTATTGCATTGTCTCTTTCACTTCTTCAGAAACTTCAGTCAAAGTTTCATTTTCACCTGCTGTCGAAGCACCTTCATCAGACATAGATCTATTTATTAATGGATCGTCTTTTACGGCACTTACTAAAAATCTCTTCTTTGAACCACTCTCTTGTGAAACTTCTGAAGGAACTTTCTTTACATCCCCTTGTTTTAAACTTTCAAGGGAGACACTTGGAGTTACTACCCCTGATTCATATCCACTTGGAACTACATTTTGTGCACTTTGGCTGTCACTTCCAGAGGGACACACATCAGCCCCTCCTCCAGTTTTCTCCCTCCTTAATCCAGCTGTACGGAGTTTCATGAGTTCCTGATCCAGTTTCTGAAGATTTGTGACATCTGATTTCTTTGATCCACCAGCCTGCTGGTCAGAAACACTGGGCGTTTTACCCTGACTATCTGGGTCCCGTCTCCTAGATAAAGTAGGAGATGGGGGATGGGAGGATCCAGAAGGCACAGGCTGATCTGCCATCATGGAGGAAGGAATCTGTTGGTGTTGTTGTGTCTGAGTTGTTGCCCCTGTCACTGTGTGATAAAACGGTCCAGGAAACATCCAGTTAGGATTAGGCTGCATAAACATTTGTGGCGGTTGAGGGGGCTGTGGTGGTTGTTGTGGCTGTTGTGAATGAGCTTGCTGGAGAAAAGACATGTACCAAATATAGTTATTGTAATACTGCATCTGTAACTGATACATGGGATCCATTGGAGGCATAGGAGGAATCATCATGGGCATTTTGGCATACATTGGTGCTGGAACTGGCTGTTGCTGTCCAGAAATGTTCTGGGCATGACTTATGGGCACACCTGACAGATTTGCAGGGAGAGACTGGCTTGAGTTAAGGCCAGGCTCCATATACTGGCTACTAGAGAGAGGTTCGACTTGTGGAGGAGGAAGCTGATGCTGTGTAACTGATGGCACTGTCTCCTCTTGTTGTGTTTGTTGAGGCTGTGGCTGAGCAATTGGTGGCACTTGTTGCTGAATGCGCTGACCTTGCTGTTGTTGCACAGTCTGTTGCACTTGTGGTTGTTGGTGTTGTAAAGGTTGCTGCAGTGGCTGCTGCCCTGCTTGTGGATGTTGTGCAAGCTGTTGGCCAGATGGTTGTTGATGCTGTTGCACAGGTTGTTGTTGTAGCAATGCCTGTTGCTGATGTTGTGGCTTTGATTGTTGCTGTTGTTGCACTGGCTGTTGTTGCACTGGCTGTTGTTGCTGTTGTTGGGGTACCATTTGTGTTTGAGATGTCTGACTTGTCTGCTGAGGTGCAGGCTGAGTTGTTTTCTGTTGAACAGGTTGTTGTCCATGTAAGCTTTCAACACTAGCATGTCTTTGATGAACAACCTCTGCAGGAGCAGACTGATCATCCAAAATTTGAGACGGTTGATTTTCCGAAACTGGTGTGACACTTGGAACACCAGGAGATGATCCTTTTTCTTGGGAAACATCTGTTTGTGCTAGTTGCTGAGAAGAATGGGTGAGCTGGTGAAGTTGCTCCTGTAGAGATAACAAATCCACTGGAACGGTACCTCTCCTTGAAACAGATTTATCAGAGTCAGTGCCAGTTCCTGTATCACTATCAACCACACCTCCAGGGTACTGAGTTGTTTGACTTGACGATGGCAGAGAACTATGTGTGTTCTCAGGGGAAATATAATTATCAGAAATATTCGTTTGCTCCTCATTATCATCTTCTGAAATTTTGGATTCAAGGATCCTGGGCTCCAAGACTTTGCTGACAATGAAGCTTCTCTTTTTGCTTTCTATGACTCGAGATTCTGACTTTTTCTCTCTCATATGAACTCCATCGACTCCATCTAGCAGGAGTTCACGAACTCCCATATCACTTCTACTATCATCCGACGCTTGTCCACTGTCTCCATCTGTGTCGAAGTGCAGCCTCTGAAATAGGAGGAAAAAAATATTCATTAACCCTTGCCTGACTTAATACGTCTGATTCCATGCAGTGCAAAAACCAGCTTTCAAATAATATACAGTGTGGGGCAAATATAGTCAACATATGAAATCTCAAATCTTATATCTTTGACTTTATCATGTAGAAGTCACAATAAAACATGCAAGAAAGTTTTCCTTTTACATGTAATATGAATTTGCATCAATTGATTTCATTCTCTTTTTGAGTTTTGAGATCACAAAGTCTGACTATACAAATATCTTAAATTACAAGCAACTGTGACCCTAAAAGAAAAAAAGATGAAAAATACTTAAAAGGAAACCAAATTCAAATAGAAATTTAATATACCGTATATGTAAACAGAAATTTTAATCTGTGTGTGAACTACCGTATATTATAAATTCTGGTGTAGTTATACTGTGAACAATCAGTTAGTTACAAGTAGTATCTAGCCTATCTTCGGTCAAATATACAGAGGTTTTCTGGTACATGTATAAGACACCACATTGGACAAGATTTTTTAACCCTTCACCAACACAAAGACACATCAACATGCAAGGGAAAGATGGCTGTACGTAAAAAGAGGAGTTCAAGATGGAAGATCAGCAAACCTTGTGAGTATGTCGTTTTCCTTTATGCCCTCGCTTATTGGCCTATATTGACAGTTAAAAGAGAATTCAGAAGACATAACAACACTGAATTAAGGCGGAGAGAATGAATTATACAGTGTCCAAAGAATCCAGAGAAATTTTAACGAATCATGCCAACAACAGAACTTCAGAAATTCAACTTTGAAATATATACCGACTACTGATAAGACATGTAATTACCTTGGCTGCCTCTGCATCTAATGCTGCTGGACGAATCTTTCTGACGGTACAGGGACTGGAGGTTGGTGTGTTTGTGTTACAGCTGAGGATATATGACACAGCTGTCTCTGGGTTCTCCTTCACCATGTGGTCCACTTCAACTAATAACTGAATCACCATGCCTGCTTGAGCCTCTGGGAGCAAGTCCTCCTGAACCTAAAATAGTCAAATTAATCAAAAGAAATTCAAATATTGCAGATGTTATCATTTAAGAGAGCATTCAGTAATTAAAAACACATGCATTAGAGCTTTTCAGTCCAAATAAATTTCTGTCACTTAGTTAATCTATGACTACAGGTCTATATTTTTTAACACATACCAAACTTTCTGCTATTTCTTGAGGTTTGTCATTCTCCAGTGAGAACTTAAATGTGATGGTGTTTTTATTAGAGATCTCCAGTCTACATTCCACCTCCCCATCCTCTTTCTCGTAACTAAGGATCGTCAAACGGGGGTTCTTCTCTAAAGTCTTTCTTCTTTTGACTCTCACTCTCTTTTTCTTCTCTTCAGTTTTGGCAGCAACAGATTCATTTTCACTTGTTAAAAAAACAACAAAGAGTTACGACACTCATATTAATGTAATTCTGCATCAAATCCATCTACCTAAAAGAGACCATGATCTCTGTCAAATCTGTGAGTTATACCTTCTTATTCATGAAGTTCAACAAATACAAACAAACAGAGCAAAAAATTATACCCACATTCTACAAAGGCATGAAAATGAAAGAAAAATCATTAAATTATATCTTAATGCTAAATTCCTTATTCTAGCTTTGTAGACTTTTACTAAGCGTGTTAACATCTCTTCCTTACCTTTCTCTATTACTGTGATCCTGTAATTCTGGTGGTATTGCACTGCTTAAAGACAGACTAGAACCTAGATTGGTCTGGGAGGTACCACTAGATACAGAGGAGCTGGCCTTTGGTGTAGTGGTACCTGGCTGCTGTTTCTGTTGACTCAGTTGGGCCGCTGCTATGTTCAGCTGTTCCAGACTTGTACCCTACCATCAAGCCAATCATGACATCATAAGAGAATGCAAAAATTATACTATACTTGTAATAATAATACAAAGAATTTTTTTTTTTACAAATGAATCATTAGCTAAATCATGCATTTCTGGTATAACTTTAGATGAAACTCATGAGCTAACTGCTGAAAACATGCTTTCACATGCCCAAAGCACACTTTTTTGTATCTAATTTTCTCAAAACAGTCTTAACATGTTTAAAAATATTTCCTTGACTTCATAAGAGACAAGCTTGACGTCATATAAAAAAACACATTGCATACATATATCCAAAGCAAATCATGACAAGCGTAAAATGCTAAGCATAGGAATGTTCAACCCAAACAAAAAACCTATTTGTTTAAGGTTGCGTGCTAAAAAATATAAGATTATGAAATAGGATTTGTTCATGGATACAGTGTATCTATTATGCAATATGATACAATATGACACCATGCCAAAAAACAATGAAATGAACTGTATTCAGATGTTTTCAGATTTTGGACTTGAGATGAGTAATAACTTTACTGGTCATGATAATTTATCACAAAAAAGCAAATTTATTTGCTCAAGTCTTTATGAAAATCTCATCTGTGCTCAAAAATGCAACTTTACTTAATACACTACATAAAAGTATCTAGTGAAAGAGGATTATGAATGAATGATGTAGAGAAAACTATTATCTAGAACAACTAAAGATAATCATAGCCTATAAAAATTAATGTAAACAAGAGGCCCAAGGGCCACATCGCTCACCTGAGCACTGTGGCTAGGAAAAAAGGAAAAATCAGTTTAGTATTGAAAAGCTTAAATGCATAAGTGGTCCCAACCTACCCTAAAAATGGAGTGGGGGGGGGGTGGTCGTCATGATTTGAACAAACTTGAATCTACACTATCTGAGGATGCTTCCGTATAAATATGACAAACCGTGGCTTTGCTGTTCTTGAGATTTTTAAAGATTTTTCCTATATATTCCTATGTAAAACTTTGATCGTCCATTGTGGCCCCACCCTACCCCCTGGGGTCATGATTTGTACAAACTTGAATCTACACCACCTGAGGATGCTTCCAAATAAATATGACCAATCATAGCTTTGCTATTCTTGAGAAGAAGATTTTTGAAGATTTTTCCTATATATTCCTATGTAAAACTTTGATCGTCCAATGTGGCCCCACCCTACCCCCGGGGGTCATGATTTGTACAAACTTGAATCTACACCACCTGAGGATGCTTTCAAATAAATATGACCAATCATAGCTTTGCTGTTCTTGAGAAGAAGATTTTTAAAGATTTTTCCTATATATTCCTATGTAAAACTTTGATCGTCCATTGTGGCCCCATCCTATCCCCGGGGGTCATGATTTGAACAAACTTGAATCTACACTACCTGACAATAATTCCACATGAGTTTCATCTTTCCTGGCCCACTGGTTCTTGAGAAGAAGATTTTTCAATAATGCCATTAATTTTTTGCTATTTCGTAATTATCTCCCCTTGGAGGAGGGCGTGGCCCTTCATTTGAACAAACTTGAAACCCCTTCACCAAAGGATACTTTGTGCCAAGTTTGATTGAAATTGGCCCAGTAGTTCTGGAGAAGAAGATGAAAATGTGAAAAGTTTACGACAACAACGACGCCGACGACGCCAACGCCGACGACAGACAACGGACAAATTTTGATCAGAAAAGCTCACTTGAGCCTTCAGCTCAGGTGAGCTAAAAAGAAAAAGATGTGTATTTTCCTGTTGAAAATGACGATCACAACTTGTCTAAGTTATAGCCTGGTACTAACTGCAGTACAAAATTGACAAGTTTGTATGAATAACATCTGAATGCCTACAAATTAGTCAACCTGTAAGGATTTATTAGAATTCACTCTATTCTACACTGAGAATGACAATATATATATATATATATATATATATATATATATATATATATATATATATATATAATACTAAACAACTGCTTACATCTACGGCAAATTCGTGCTAGCTTATTCATATATAAACAGCCAAAGTTAGAATGATACACATCAGTTGAGAAATAGTGTGTCGTTCTACCATCTAGCCTCATAAAAAAAAACAACCATCTCCACAGGATAAGGGATAACAATCAAACACATGGGTTATACATGAAAAAACTGCTGTGCTAAAAGCCTGGGTTACATTTGGAGGTTCATAAGCTATGACTGATCAAAGGTCAATGGCACACCTGCTTGTGTAATCGAGTGGGGACACTTGCAACTTTCTTTAACATTGGGGAAGGAACTTCTTTCAGCATGTTCACCTGATTAATAGACGATGTGGTGTTCATTAAGTATAAGTCCACCGTAAATATGCTATCTAGTATATAATTTACATGTTACACATTGTGAGGAGACATAGATGACACTATTACAGAATGATGAATTGTAATGAAATGAACAAAATGAATGAATAATATGAAAAAAAATAATGAATAGATCGTCAAAGCTAATGCTTATAAGCATATACTGATATCACAAACACCTTTATTGTATCATTAAAAAAAAATTTCTGACTTATCTTACTTTTTCAATCTCATGAAGCAAAAACATGGAAAAGAAAAATGCTATCAATTTAAACAGGTACCTGACTTACTTGTTTTTGGTGACTAGCACTCTGTGTTACTCCCGGACCTACACTTGACGTAGAACATACACTGTCAGATCTCTCCTTTTTAAACTACAAGGAAAATTTATAATTCCATCTTTACATAATATCTATATACCCTACATTATTATAAAGTTTTCTCCACCCCTACAAAAATCTTTAAATCAGTGGGAAAGAAAGATTTACACATCAATCTACAAAACAAGTTTACACTCTCCCTTTCATTAAAAGTACCCCCCCCCCCAAAAAAAAAAAAAATCTTTTACTTTACCACTTATATTCAAATGTAAGATTATCTTTCCTTTACATGAAATAGCTTCTTTTTTTTTAAAAAAAAAAAAAAAAAAAAAAAAAAAAAAAAGCATCATTTTATAAGATGCAGTTCTACACAAACCTGAATTCCATCTGAAACACCCTCCAGTAACTCTTTGGAAATACCTCCAGGTATAGATGCTGAAAATTAATAGTGAAACTGAAGTAAAACTGAATGACTATACTTGTATTTGAGTTGTCTCCCTTTGCCTAGCTTCTGAACACACTAAAAGTAAGTTCAACCTATTCCCATTTTTCGAAATGCTTTTTACTGACTTTTAACAGGAGACTAATTAAGACATTCAGTTACCTTGCGTATCCTCCACAATGCCTGACGGCTGGAGCTGCTGAGCCTGGGAGGGTTCAGGGGGTGGTGGCTGTACTTGAGATGGTGGCGGTGGTTGAGCTGTCTGGACTTCACCGCTCTGACCAGGTGATGTCTGCCCTTGCTGTTGCTATAAGAATGAAAGAGTATAAATTTATTAACTGCTATTTTATTAGTAAATATCTTCAAGACATAACAATTTTATAACGAACTAATTTCAGAGTCATGTTATTCGAATCATGTAATTTAGTTTTTCTTGGTTATACCAAAAATAAAATTATACTCCTATTATTGAATATATTCTGTTCAATGAAAGGAAATGTTTATAATGTTTCTTTTGAACAAATATTCACAAATTTATTCCCCCCCCCCCCATTTTATAATCTTTTTTTTTTTCATTATTGAAATTAATTTCAAAAAGCAACAATAAAATTTACATCAAGATCAAGAATCACATGACAATTTCTGGTTTAAACAAATACTGAACTGAAAGTCAAAGAACATGATACATGTACAAATACATGTACTTAAGTTTACCTGTGGTTGAGGCTGACTAGATTGTTCCTGTAGTTGCTGTGGTATAGAAGCTTGGCTGGTGGATGGTACCAGGCCAGTCTCTGATGAACTGCCCTCGGCAGCTTTCGCTATCCTCAAGGCTATGATTGGTTGGATTCTGTCTTTGATCTGCCTTGTGACGGTCTTTACATCCTCCTCCAGTAAAAATCCCGACTTCACCTAAAGTTACATACATTGTTTACAATTTTCTCCATGATAACTTTCTTAGCTTTCTTCAAACTAATTGGCTACCAGATGTTTTATCTTAGCTAAGTTTCACAAGAAAGCAGATCTATATAGGCAAAGGCAATTTCATAAATTCAGGCATTTTAATTACATAACAGCTTGCTTAAAATGCTTGCATTCAATATCTAAGGGATCTTTACCAGAAACTAACCAGAAAATTAGAATTTTCATAAAAGATAAACAAAACTCAGCAACACAATTGAGAGTCACAAATGCCCATTACCATTTCTACAGCCACTTCTTCAGCTTGATCATTATCTAGATCAAATTCAAACTGTATGGCCTCATTTTCCTTGTGTTTGTCCCTGCGTTTCTTGGGGTCTACTACACGGAGATGCATTGCTATGATGTTTGAGGAAGCTCCTTCCTCGTCTCGGTTTGCAACTTCCACTGTAAGACCAGTGTCCTCCGTAAAGAAATCCAACTGCAGTAATGTTTTAGCTGAAGGTCTGTAAAAAAAAATTTTTTTCTATCAAATTTTTTTTTTCAAAATATTGTTAAGTGCACATTCAGAGTACTTTCTTAGGTTCAATATGTATATATCCATGGTTCAAATCTGAATGTGTATAATTAACTCTGGAATCTGGATGCATATTATGAACTTACAAGTTTTTGAAGCAATTTCTCTTTTGTTAGAGTTTATCTCTCTCTCTATTCATCAGAATTATGAGACATTTTCTTTACCTGTCCTGTCTGTTTGTTTGTATGCAGCTGTCAATAATTCTTTTGATTTCTTCATTCTCCAACCTATCAAAGGCCTCAGGTCTCACACCCTGTTATAAATAGGGATGTTATAAATTTACGTTGTTTTCATCCTTCAGATTTACGATTTAATTTTCAGGATACAGATTTTAAGAATTTTATCTTTAAATGATATTTCATGGAATGTATTCCTGACACATGAATTAAATCAATAAAACATAAATCAATATTCATTTCTGATTTTTAGATGTTGTTTCTCAAGATTGCAAGTCAAGGAAGGGCATGGGATTATGGACCTTGCATTTCTACATATATATAACTGAGAAATAATTCCATTTAAAAGTAATCTTATTAGCAAAAGAAAGGTATGCCACCCTGAGGAATTTGAAATAATCTAAAAATTGTCCCTATTGCAATTTGTCTTCACAGCCTATGGTAAGGATCTTTATTTTTCAGAAATGTAGAAATTCAGTTTAGCTTGAAATAAAATTTGCACATACTGTTGTTACTCGTCTATAAATCTGAGCAGCATTATGGCACTCCTTGTAGGGATACTCAGATGTCGCCATTTCCAACATGCACATCCCAAATGCATAAACATCAACCGATTCATCGTAATGTTCCTCGTACATTTCCGGGGCCATGAACTCTGGCGTACCTTAAAGTAGACAGAAGACGTTCTTTGTACCTAGAAAAGGAAAATTTGAGGGGGAACCCTGATTAGACTTGCGGAATCAACACAACAATTCTGCTGGCTAAAAAAAAGGAAATGTTTTGTTAGGTACCTGAAATACATAAGCCCTGTGCACACCAGAAAGCTGCACATACATGTAAATCTTACCTTACACCTGGCTAAATCGTAATAAAGGACAAGTCTATAAGAGAGCAATCAAAAATATTTATACATATGTAGTTGATTAATACATCTTGAGAAGAATTTTGCCTTTTTGAGATTTTCATTAAATTTTGAAGGACTTTGATTTTTACTTCAACTCCTGTAATTTCTTCAATGAAAATATGTATTTAAAAAATTTCCAAAAGAACCACTGTACTATTTTCAAAAGATTTACAGATTACTGGCATGACTTAACTGAAAAATCTTGAATAAATATAATTTATACTTACACTCAGAATAACCCATACTTACTTTTAATACCTACATGTATTTCATAAAATGTTTTCATCTACGAACTGAAATTTGATTGGTCAGGAGACACAAAAATGTCAGTTGCCTGACACATAAAGACATTTCCAAATGTGGTATTAAAAAAGAAACACAAAACTATGTATCAAAAACAAGGAAATACTTCTTTTTATCATTATATGTTTCATACAAACATATAAATATATACTAGTGTATACTTACTTTTCCTTTAAAACCTATAAGGAAACAAACAGCAAAAGAAAGTAAAGATAATCTTCTACACTACATACACAGAATAGATATTTACCTATGACACTCTTTGCAAAAGATTTGTTTTTGAGTGTGGCCAGTCCTAGGTCCCCAATCTTGACCGAGCCCGTTGTCCCAGTGATGAAGATATTGTCACATTTGAGGTCTCTGTGTATAACAGGGGGGTCCCTGGTGTGCAGGTAACACAGGCCCTTCAAGATCTGCTTACACCAGCTCTTCAACACTTTGGCATTTATTTTCTTGAATCTCTTGATGTAACTATAAATGGTACGCAGTATTTAAAATGCCATACAGACACATAATGGTACTTATAATCAATATCATACATTTGCAGTGGAACTGCTTCCCCTGATATTGGCAACGTGACAATGCTTCACGCACTGGTAAATGACCATATTATGTTGAGTGAAAGGTTGCTCTAAATAGTTTCAGTTTTAACAGAAATGCTTTAAATCTTTCATAAAATCTCTATGCATTTTTCATGAACATACCACATCTTTATCATGATTTACTAAAATCAAATTCCTTAACTGCATATCAGAAGCTGGCATAACTGGGAAGACTTCCAAGGGGAGAAAAACTATTATAAATGTTAATGCATATACAATGGGAAAAACATAGTTTTTTCTATATAGCAGGGAATGAAAAGCATTCTGCTCAACTGCAGTGATAATGTTATGTGGGAGGACACTTAAATGTCACACAAACATTGATTTTCCAGAGATCAGATGGCACTTCCAGCCAGCTCCATAATCTATACCAAGGCCAGCTTTAACATATATAGGATAAAGCCTTCATTTTAAATGTTTCCGACTTTCAATTATTCATATAGGTGCA